>NC_136926.1:42358796-42461296 GCF_949752795.1 Hyperoodon ampullatus | reverse complement strand
CGTCTCCTGTTAGACTAGGCCAGGTGGGCACTGCACTTAACCCCTGAGATGCCAGGCTCTCGCCACTGTGTCTTCACTCTAACCCCCCCTTCTGCTGAATTAAATTCCCAATTCCCCTTTCCAGGCCTCCAGATCCTTTTATTCTTCCCTCTTTCCCAACTGGTGTTGAGTCATCCCTCAGATTATGTTTAAGAATAGGAATAGTACAGATTGATTTTAATATCAGAGAGAGATGCAGTCTACAAGAAGTGACTGATTCGTGTCTGACCTTTGTTTTGTTTTCAGATGTTTTTTTTTTTTCTCTCTAGGAATAAAATGGTAGCCACGACGGGGAATCTGTTTAGATTGAGAAGAATGGGTGTTTTGTTGATGGCAGACACTGGCCCTCCTCCGTGTTCCCTGGTAGGTAGGGCTGGGAGCCGGGTGGAGGCTGCCATGCAAATCTTGTCATTTGACGCAAGCTGGTGCTCTTTCCTCCTTCGGCACTTTGCCGAGAATGCAGTTTTATGTTCATTTAATAATTATCCATTTTGGTTGTACTTGTCGGGGAGAGCTGCTTGAGCCCCATCAGTTTCCCAGAGAAGCACCACTCAAGCTCTTTTGCAGAAAATGTTTTTCCTTCCCTCCGTTCACTTCATTCCACTCTTCCCCTTATCGACGCTCTCATCAGTGCCAGAGCTCTTCAGTATTCCACTCCTGTCCTTTGTGAAGTGATTTTGCCCAGACACGTCTGGCTCAGGGTGAAGTGCCCTCCCCTGAGAGCGCGCACTGCAGCCCCAGGTCGCCAGCACCATGAATACATTATTATCCCAATTTCCATCCTGTTGCCACGGCAGCACTTTTGGAGCTGCTGGGTTATTAAGTCGTACATCACTAATACCCTGATATGAGCAGAAGTTGGATTTAATATCGGCCTTTGATCAGATTACCTCCCAACAGTCAGCTGTCATTAGAAAATTCCTTTGCTCATTATACCCTCCGAGCTCTGGCCTGTGTAGCAAAAGGGTGGCAGGGCTGATACACGGGGGCGATTTCCAGCCCAGTCCTCGCACTGTACGCTTAATTTATTTTCTGACCTTTTTGTGATTTGGGGAGATTATGCACAGCCGTGTGTGAGCATGGGCGTGCGCACGTGTGTGTGTGTGTGTGTGCCTGTGTGTGTCTAAGTGGGACTACAGAATCTACCTATCATTTTGTAGGTGGTGGAGAGAGGTGTGTGTGAGGGGTAGTTGTCTTTTGCCAAGTGATACTGTACTTTGTTGGAAAGTGTCTGTTTTCTGCCTGTCCTCGGGTAATGTATAAAACATGGTGCTTCAGGTAGAGATGAAGGGTAAACTGATGTCCCCCTAAATGGCCAGCCTGTGTATGCACCTAACACTTCACTGAGCAATCTGTCAACATGTCAGCAACACATGTTTTATAAAAAGCCTCCAGTGGGAGCAAAGGCTCCTGCCAGGGCTTAGGAAATGCTTTGAATTCAGCAGATTTCTATTGCTGGAGTCCCCCGAGGTTCCTTTTACAATGCCTACATTTCAGAAATTTGAACTTGGGACCCTTAGGGGGTTCTCTCCGAATGCCTGAAAATGTAGAGTTATATTGTTGCGTGTCCCCAAGCGGTCTTTACTAATACCTGAATTCGGAGAAGCTGGAAATTACAGAGCTCCCCAGGGGGAGCTTTATCCACACCAGGAAGAAGAGAATAACTCTGCAGGGAGATTGCTTAATGCATTGCTGAAATAAAAGAATTTGAGAGAGATGGGTTGAAGTGTGGTTTTTTTGTGTGTTTTTTTTTTTTTCCTTCTTTTTTCTGGCCACTCCTTCAGCTTAGCTAAGTCCTTAAAGACAAAGTCAGGGTAAGGAAGCAGCTGGGCTCTTTTTAATGAAATTTTAGATGTGGTTTTTGAAATAGTCAGATGCCTGATGCCTCTGTGTGTGTGTGTCTGTGAGAGAGTGCATAGGTGTGTGTGTGTGTGTGTGTGTGTGTGTATCCCTTCTCACTAGAAACCTCTTTTGTTTACATGCAAAAAGTTGTTTTCGTTTTAAGGTGCATCATCAGTTTTGTCTTGTTCCTTCCCAACCTTAGCTGTTTCTTTTCTTTTTTTTTTTTAATTCTCCCACTGTACCTGTCTTTGTTACTTGGAAATATTTCTTCATCTCCTTCTCTTTTTTATGGTGCTTTTCTTTTATTACATCTGTCTGTCGTGCTTTGGGCTCTACCCGCTTCATAACTTGTGATGTTGCTACTTTCCTTTCCAACTCTCACGTCATTATTGAAGACTTTCTTTATCCCTATGACTCCCTCTTTCCTTTTTATTTTTCCACCAGCCTTCAGCAGCCTCTGTCTTCTGAACTCAGATTTTGGAAAACACTCAGGTATTTTGGGCCGTCTTCCGGTGAAACGATTTCCCTGATTTTCCCGTCTTCCGGTGAAACGATTTCCCTGATTTTGATGGGTTACTGATTTTGATTTTGATCACTGATGGGTTACTGATTTTGATTTTTGATACTGATTTTGATGGGTTACTGATTTTCCCTGATTTTGATATTGTTACTTTGCTGCTGCTGAATTGCATTGGGAGAGTTAGGATGCTTTGACAGTTTAGCCACAGATACACACAAGTTCTAAAATCAGGTGTGCGTGGATTCAGGAAATAGTCTAGCTGCAGCAGGAGATCTGGTGTGTGTTGGTATAAACGTATTACACACATCCATGCCTGTCTGTGTTCGTATTGAACTGGGGCGTACCTACATATGTAGAGCTAGAGAGTGAGGGAGCCCCATTCTTACATTTTCAAGTGAATAAGAAAATTTGAAGTCCATTTCTGCTCTTTATTATCTCTGGTCAGGAGAAAGAAAAAAAATATCCTCCTTGTGTGTGCACTTTTCTAGCTCTTTCCTTGGCTGTCTTTTGACACCGTGTCACCTGACCTTATCAGGAGGGAGCTGGGGGCTTGGGCTCATGTTTACCCAGGCCCCTCCTGGGATTGAACACTACCTTTGAGTCCAGCTTCTTTTAGCCTCACAGACAAAGACAAGGAGAGCATTCTCAGAGAACCCAGCCATCCAGTGTAAAACAGTTCCAGCTGTGGCTGCTCGTGAATTTTTTTGCGGGGGGAGGGGAAAAAGTATTGGCTTGTTTTTTAGGTGTGGCCACATTCATAGAGCTGTCTCGAGGCATTGATTTTTAACGGATTCAGTTTAAAAGTGGCGAGGGATTAAAACACCAACCCTTTTGGAATTTGGCAAATTATAACAATGTTTTAAACTCTAGTCACTGTGGCTGGAGGGATTCAGGTCTTTAATTGTGAAAGGCAGAAAGGGTCAGATGTTTTCAGATTTACCCAATTTATAGTATACTTAGGTTATTACAGCAGCACAATGTTATTTTATGTTTTAAATTTAAGATCACGTTTAACTATTGAATGATTTCCCTGACTGCTTTCTGAAAAGCTTTCCATAGAAACATCAAGGCAGTGAAATTAATTATCCTAAACGCAGACACATAAACTTGGAGGGGGTATGGTTCCTGTCTTTAAACGAATGCTCTGGCTGATGCAGCCACCACCCTGTGAGGGTTTTATAGGAGTATTTATTGTGGTTCAGTGATTGGAGACTGCCCTCAGCTTTCAGTTAGCCAGTGCTGGACCCGAGACCAGGGAAGAGCCCTCGAATTCGACTCAGATTGTGACCCTTGCTAAGTGCTGGTTCCTTCAAGGGTTAAGATTAGAACGGAGCCATCTCGAAGAATAGGATGATGGGTGAAATCAGGCGACTGAGGTGAAATTCTACCTCAGAGAGAAAGAGGCAACTTTTCAAACTTGGACGAATGGTGGAGACTCTTCTCTGAGGGAAAAAAAAAAATCCTGCGTGGAGGTGATTTTTTGATACATGTTAGAGGATCTGGCGGCCTTCCTGTGTGAGATTCTGGTTGTCCTCTCCTTGGATAGAGGGCTTGCTCTGCTCGTTACACAAACAAGAGGTGCCAGCTGCCTTTTGGACAAAGCAGGCACACTGTGGTTAAAGTCCTTCTCTGAGCGCTTAATGCATTTGAGGAAAGGGTTTTGTGCTGAAGCACTTTTAAGTATCCACTGGAACACTTGAATCTGGCGCCCTAAAAATTTTAAAAGCTCTTTTATCTGTGCCCCACGTGGTGCCTTTCACTTAGACATCTTCTGTGTTCTTTGCTGTCCTTGTCAATTGCAAAGTGCTTTATTCTTGCGGGATTTTTTTGTCTTGTTTTTCTTATTTGCAGGTGTCCCTGGTAAAGGCCTAAAGGGGAAAAAAGCAGCAGAATTTCTTACTTGAGTACTATTTCCATTTGAGGTGTGGCATTTTGTATATAATTTAACTTAATTTTTTTTAGGCTTCTGACCAGTCCTTTCAAAAGGATTCCTCTGCTGGCTTGTCACACTTGTAATGAGACACAGCATAGCACAGCCATGCTGCCTGTCATTCCACTTCCTAACCCCCACCCCTGCCCTCCCTGACCCGTCTTTTTTTTTTTTTTTTTTTTTGCGGTACGCAGGCCTCTCACTGCTGTGGCCTCTCCCGTTGTGGAGCACAGGCTCCGGACGCGCAGGCTCAGCGGCCATGGCTCACGGGCCCAGCCGCTCCGCGGCATGTGGGACCTTCCTAGAGCGGGGCACAAACCGGTGTCCCCTGCCTCGGCAGGCGGACTCTCAACCACTGCGCCACCAGGGAAGCCCTCCGCCCCCTTTATTAATTCTGTGCTTGGCCAGTCAGTAGGAGTGCAGCTCTGCTGACTTCCTCTTTCCAAACACTGACCTGTATGATCCCTGAAGCAGGCCCTGCCTCCTAAGGCCTGGGTATGAAGCACCAGCCTGAACTTTGTTCCTGGTCCACTGGCTGCCGTTCTGGAGGCGCGCCGCTGGCTGCCATGCTTTAGACATGCCTGCTTCCCCCACTGCTCCTCTCCCAGCCAGCCGGTCCACCGTGACCCTTCCCTTGTCTACCGTCTCTGCACCCATCTCCTTTCTGTGCTCTGCACTCTGGTTTCCCTTCGCGTGGTCCCAGAGGCACTTGATGCCACCAAGAAAAGTTGTCGAAAGTTTTAGCTGGAAGAAGTGTTAACAACAATATTCAACAGTTCTCTGTGTTCTCATTTTTACCTTCCAAACTCTAGAATGGAGCCGAGGAGTTATTTTTTTCCCGAAACCCTCAGATTCATAAACAGAACTGTTTTATAGGCCTAAAGCGGGGAGGGCCTTCCCCAAAACATACTTATTCTCTCTAGAGGGGTGCAAGGGCTATTTTTCAAGAGTCTTGCAAGTGGCATTCCAGTTTGAACAAAAGGTAAAAACCTTTGCCTGGGATGTGAGAGGATTTTTCTGCTAGTTTTAGGCCAGCAGGGTTCTAATAAATGCTGATTAAGTACTGCCTGTGATTCCTTCTGTTATTTTTGACCACATGCTTTATTATAGCCACCTGCCTGATAAGATACTCCACATTGCACTGGGCCATCACAAGCCTCTTAAAGGGTGCCACACTGAGATTTTTTTTCTTTTTTTTTGGTAAGACTGTATATCATAGTGTTTATTTAAAAAAAAAGTCAGATTGCTTGGGCACAATTCCTACCTCTACCTTTTAATAGCTGTGTGATTTAGGGAAGTTACTTAACCCCTCTGTGCTTCCTATCTGCACACTGATGCTAATAATAGTACCCTCTTCATAGGGTTCCCTTAAGAAGGGATGGAGGTTATGCCTGCCAAACGCGGTGTCAGTTTAAAACACATACTAAGTGTTCAGTAAAATGGTAGCCATTATTAACACCCTATAGCGTCATTAGTAAGTCAGTAGTAAATTTCCTATCTTCCACATTTTGCATTTCCGTAAAATATATCCTTCGGAACAAACCTTGCGCCTCGAGATTAGAGTCAGCTAAGTTGATCTGGGCCAATGTTGTGCTTCGAGTTAGAACATGAGCTTACCCTGCTCACCCTGTGTGTACACGTATGACCCTGTCCCCTCTCTTGACAGTCTGCTTAGTGTTTGTGTTGAATAACAACAAAATCAAAGTCAGTTTTCGCGAAGAATAATTTCCTCACGTGTGTGTAAACTGCTTCTTGCTTTTCTCATTATTCTCTCTTCCTGGCTAACTATGAAAAAGTTGCTGCAGATACAACACCACACAAACCAATGTGTGCTGCCAGAGCACAGGGCAGCCAGTGGTCATTTTTATATCGCTTGACTCTTCATCCCCTAAGTCCATTGTTTGTTGATAGGATATAAAAGGAATTTCTTAACCAGGAAGTAGAAGATGAGGGCTATACAGGTGTAAGGAATGATTTGCCCAGAATGTATGTAAGTGAGGATGTGAGGATTTGATAGAACTGGTGGGAGTGGATTTGGGTGATTGGGATATTTCTTGGAAGCCATTGTATTGAGGTGATTGGATGTGTGGTTTATAGTATCCTTGATGACCCCTTGAAACTACTAAATTTGAAACAAATATCCCTAAAAGTCTAGGCGAACTCCATTCTTCTCAGTGGGTTAATTCAATTTATTATTGTTTTTAATTATAACACACGGAAAGGAATTGGTCAGATACAGGAGAGGCTTGTGTCAGCATTTATATGTTATCCTTCTAGTTTGCAGGAAAGCTCACACGTACTGGATGTGGGCTTCACTGTGTTTTCCTTCTATGTTTCTCACTTTGAAAGCAGCCCGGAGTCCTTTCAGGATCCAGTTGTACAGTGTGTGGTTCTGGACCCGACTTTTTTGTGTGTGTCTGGGATTGAATAAGAGTGTGGAATCCCATGAAGTAATGGTGACTGTATCTGAAACAGACAAAAGCAAGTGACACAAAAAGGTAGTAGAAAGGAGTCTTGCTCCTTTTCCTACATCATCGTCACTCCTTGTAAAAAATGGTGACTGCATCTGAAACAGACAAAAGAAGTGACAAAAAGGTAGTAGAAAGGAGTCTTGCTCCTTTTCCCACGGCATCGTCACTCCTTGTAAAAAATGAAGAGAATCTGTTTGTAGAAGTGTGTGTGTGTGTGTGTGATCTGTTATAGTATTGTGGTGTGCACTCAGCTACAATGTGGGCGTTTAACCTTTACATTTGTTACTTAATAATGATGGGTCTTTATTGCATGTGCATGTTTGAGGCATTTCTCTGACATTTCCCCTATTACTCTCAGTACTGGGAGTGTTGCAGGCAGGACGGCCATCTGTCAGGGCTGCGGACGAGGGCCGAGGGGAGATCTGTGTTTGGGTGGTGGCTGTCCGGGAGCACTGAGCATGACGTCCTCTAAGGATCCTTCCAGCTCTGAGCCTGCAATTCTATGAAATAATTTGGCTCTGATGTAGTGTGCCAGGGAGTTTTTTTTTTGAAACCTAATGTCATATCATATTCTTTATCAATATATCGTATCACTGCAGTTTGTGACATTATGCTGTAAAATGCTAGACCATAAAAGCCTATAATTTATAAGGCTATATTAGGTACTTACTTTATGTATTATAGCCTGATAGCCTTGTAATTTAACATTGCCTATCATTTATTCTATATATAATTCCATGGAGGGTTCTGGTGACATTATAAACCACAGAAGCAGAGCTCAAGTGGTTAGTCATTAGAACCCCAAGATAGAAATACCTTGTATTACATTATTCAGTATTTATTATTTTCCGTAATGTGAAGGTAAAACACTTGGATTTGAAACGTTTTTTATTTATGCTCCGTATCACGGTGTTCATATACATGTCAATCAAAAGTACTCTGGTTGAATACCACATCACAACCATATGTGACCTTGTTTTTGTTTAAAACGTATGTTTGTTATACAAGGATGTGTTGTCCATTCCTCCGCATAACAAGTTTTTCCCCCAGCTGGTTATCAAAGAGAAAATTCTGCTGCCCATCCATTGTGAAGTTTGTTGCCTATTAAGTTCAAGAGAAGCAAAAGACATTTGTTTTTGAATGAATTCTAAGTCATTTATACAGAGCTTGGTCAAAAATAAATACTCGACAAGGCTCTTTTACACAAAAACCACTGTAGTATTGGTAGTGGGCCAAAGGCTATACTTATACTAACATATGTTGAAATGCATTAGATCATTATTGTAGAATGCTGTAGTATATTTTTATAAGTTGTCTTTGTGTCCAAACTAATTACATAATAACTTCGATTGATGTAATCCTCTTACATAAAGTTGGTTCTTGTTTTATAAACAATACTGCTCTCTCTTCCGTTCCTCACTCCCTCACTATTCCTCTTTACCTTTTCAGGGATGTTTTGATTATAGAAGGCATGGGTGGTATGGCTGATTAAGGTAACAGCAGCAGCTGGTATATTTCATCTGATTTCAGATGAGAATTAAGCTACTCCCCCCCCGACCCCTGCCAATTTCCCATCAATATAGGTAGTTTTTCCTTGAGATTTGTAGAGACTAAACGTTTAGAGAAAGAGAAAGAGGACTAAAAGTTATTAAAGTAACTGAGTTATAAAGTAACTGAAGCCTGTAAAAAATGACCTGTTTTATGACATCACATTATAATAACTATTCACAGTGGTGAGCAAGTCTATGGAGGCTCCATGGCTATAGTCATTTATTATTTGTTAAAAGGGGAGGAAGAAAGAAAGAGATTTAAAAAGAAGAAGAAGAGAGAAGGAAGAAGAATTAGGAGCAGCCAGCTGACTGCTTTCAGTTTAAATCACAGTGCAATTTCTTTTCTAGCCAGTAAGTGACTTGGAAGTATTGAAAGATAAACAACCTGAGCAGAGGCCTTGGATTCTTGCCATATGCTAGGATCTCAATTAAGGGATGAAGTTGCAAGACACTTGAGTTTCATCACAAGTGATTCAGGGTTCTGTGGGTCAGTATAGCAGGCAGTGGTCTGTTCCAGTCATGGGCAGTGGTGGTTTAGGGGCATCACCACCTGAATTGGCATTCATGGGACTTAGTAGCACAGATCTTTTCAAACTGAAAGGAGAATAGACCCCTAAAGGAGAAACGCTGATAGAAGAGTGAGGGTTTAAATTTACTTAAATCTCCTCTTTGTTAGTAATGCTTATCTCTTTTTTGTCATATGCTGAGACATTTACTGATGAATAAGTAACATGGAAAATCACAAATGTAAGAACTTGGATTCTCCATAGAGGACTGAGATTTTTTCAGTGCTATTCAAAAGACAGGTTGTAGGGAATGTTGGAAATACCACATTTCTGGGTACATGAATAGTGATTCTCTCCATTTTAGCTCTAATTTGCATTGCCTGTGCTGTCATATTTTGCTGTGGCACCATTTTCTCTAAGTATTGCATTATTGACTTAAAAGGTGTCATTTTCCGAATGATGGAGGCAAGGAAGTACATTTTCCTTATTTTGTAATTTGCACACAGATTGAAGAAGACTTACCACTGTCACAAAATTTGGATATGATGGATCTTGTATTTTAACTGGATTGTAGGAGTAGGGAAATCTACCAGCACATTAATTTTAATGGAACATTGTGGCATCCTTGAGAAATATTTTGAAAGTTAAGTCATGCTAATTTTCTTCCTTACTTCTTTCCTCCTATTTCTTAAGTCCTGATCATCTTTGACTCTTTACTGTTCTGTGTCATCATGGATGATCATTAATTCAAGATAATTGTGGCTTCAGTGATATTATATTTAATGTGGTGTTTTTCACCCATAAAAGTATAGTGCAGATATTAACTTTGTTATTCTGAGCCTGAGCAGAAACAAAATAATGTGATAAGACACTAATTTCTTTTACCTGTGCTTCCCACAAAAAGATAAGAAAATGACTGTAGACATGCATATCCATTCTTCCACTAAGCCTTTTGACACCCACTGTTTGTGTGCACAAGGATTTTTGCACACTTTACTTGAGAGTGGAGCTCTGAGTTCCACTTTGATGTGACCCACTAATAATGGGTAATTTAGAAACCCAAATTAGATGTAGCTAGTTTTGTTTGTCTTTTTGTTTTGCCCTAAGCCTACCTTTCCCTTACTTGGTGCAGATGAAAAACTAGCTAAGTGGGTGTTGGGAAGGAAAAATATTGTTTTAACAGACAGCATAGCCAATGATGGAATGAATAAGGAAGGTAGAAAGATTATAATATTTGATGGGCTTTTGCTTAGAATAAGCATGTAACGTTTATATTCCTTTTGTCTGACATTCTGATGCAGTATTGCATATTAATGATGCTGTATCATTATTATATTATACCTTATATTAATGATAATCTCCAAATTGATTTAATTATCAGTTTAGGATTAATAATCACTCACTGTTTTTCTGGATGTAAAATTGGTGTGAACTAAATGTTTCTGAGTTAATAGGACTTCACTAACTTCTTAAATATGAAAGAAAGTGATATATATACCCATATTAATGAACCTTTGGAAGAAGCAGCATAAAAGTGAAGCGTAAGATGTGTATTAAACACATTTCATTTTCAGTGAGCTGTCTTCTCCTTGAACTATGCCGGCAGCGTTAATGCATTACGTTCATGTATTGAGGGAAATGAGACCTGTAAGTACTTCCTTTGCTGTCCAAGTAGCCATATTGAGTGGAGCTCTTTCCCTCTCTCTCTCTGTCTGTCTGCATGTATTCAGCATTAAAGTGATATTTTACATTGCTCAAAAATTATGTGAGTGTTTGTTGCTGTTGTGTAGGAAGGAAATAAATCAAGGGCTTTTGTGGGATTTTAAAGTCCTCCCAAGAGGAAAGAGCTAATATTAAGGCCTTCACAAGTGGGATTAATTTTGTATATCTCTCAGGAGTCTATTGGGTATTATATTTATACATTATAAAATGTGTTTTGATATGCCTTAAATTAATATTTTTCTATCTGCAGGTGAACGTGAAGGTAGCAGTTTCCATCTGGGGTGGGAGGAGTGGAGGAGAGGGAGGTGTGTGGGAGCAGCGATAAGCCTGGTATCAGGCGGGGATACACTCTTTGGTCTGATGTTCAGATGGTTTCCTCTGGTGCCCCGCATTAGCCTCGGAGGCAAAGTTTACCTGTTTACCTGTATGGTGGGACTCGAAGAAAAAATTCTCTCCTTTGTCCACTACCACTTTTTAAATTTTGCTTTTAAAATTTATGTCCTTAAAAGTAAGCTCTTTTTGCACGTGGTGCCAGTGGCCGATTGCCAAACTTTGTGCTTCTCCGCCATCAATAGCAGCTTCCCTGGACGTCTTTTAGCAGATGCTGTCAACTCATCACCTTTCTCTCACTCCTCTCACACTGCCTTCATGGATCACTGCATGTGCTGGTGCTCGTGTGTTAGGGGGAAGGGCACAGCTGCAAAAGGGTCACCCCTGGAGGCCCGAGCTTCCTGTCTCCGTGGTGTAGGCAGTCCTGGTCAGTCTAGTCCTGTGACCTGTTTCCCCTTCCTTTCCTTATATTTGTTTGGCAGGAAGGCCCATTGGCCCCAGAGCAGAACACTAGCCCTCAGCTGGTGGGGGAGGAGGGGCGAGAGAGGGAGCCAGCTAGTCATTTGTCATCATGTGTATGTGGTGTTGGTCATCAAAATGTGTTGTTTTGAAAGTAAGGTGTGTTTCTCGCTGTCTGCTTAATAATCGTTGTTATCTTAAATGAGTGAATGCATTGCAGTAACGTCAGGACTGCATGAATGGTTGCCTGGTTGGCCTATAAATCAAAGTGTAAAGATTCTGTGAGTTTATTTTCATTTGGTCACAAGTTTGGGTCTGTCTGGACTACTCAGCCAACTAGGGCTCTTGATGCTAGTAAAAAAAACAAAAAAACAAAAAACGAAAGAAAACCTTATTTGTGTCTTTTTTAATGCTGTCTTTGGCTTCACCTTCTTATTTTTTTTCTGCTTTGCTCCACAAGCTGTACTGGAAGAAGTTTTAAAGTTCATCCTCTGCAAAACCTCAGTTACACGACAGAAAGGTTTATTCAAATGTCTGTCATACTCTTACAAGTTTTATCACAGCATGATCCAGTAGCCCCACAAATCGGCAGGAAATCCACCGTAAATTTTTCAGTTCCTTGATGATTGAGTGTTTGCACCATAGCACGTTTTTTTGGCAATATTTTACAGGTTGGATAAAGAATTTGTTTTGAATGAAAGCCCAGATAAGGTTTGTAAGTTTTTCTCTTTTTCCTCTTTATTTCTGATTTTTTTTTTCCTTTGGGGTTGGAACATTTTTTTCTCCGTGCTCTGATGCTTGGTTGAGCAGTAGGATACTGAGGTGCTTGCCGTGCCTGACAGACACAAAGTTAAATATACAACAATGAGGAAGGAATCTAGGGGACAAGCCGTAAGTCCCACAAAAGACTTTAAGATCCTGTAAATATATTCAAATGACAACTCTCCCATCCACTAGACACAACATCTTATTTCATTTTGAATACAAGTCTGAAGCATGCCCCAAGAATTTTACATTGAATATCTGGCGGTATGCAAGTATTTCTTCATTATTCCAAAGTGCCTGCCCACAACTGTATCATAAATATGAATAGATTCAGCTCCGTTGAACTTTGTTACATTTCCTGTCCAATGAGACTGTCCCTCCCGTTTCATTGTGATGGTAGGTTCTCCGTTTTTCAATCATGCATAATCTTTGAGAAAGTATTTTGTCAATAAAATTTTATTCATATACCATTAACCATTAATAAATACCATGTGTTTAATTGTCTTCAGTGGTATGGTAACCATTTCCATTTTATATAGTTAGATGACAGCCCAGTAGAATCAGCTGACTCTAGGAGGATTTGGGCCACAGGCTTAAGAAGTCGGGAGAGACTGCTTTCTGGTCATGCAACATCTACATAGGAAAATTTCCCAAGTTTCTCCTAAACTAGGCCAAAATTACCACCATGACTGCTGACCTTACTGAGGGATTTCTTGTGGGTTTGCTGATCTCTTGGCATTCCATACACAAAGGACTCCCTTGACGGCAGAGGAATCTCTACACTGTGGGATCAATAACTTGCAGTGGAGACTCAAGAAGCCAAAGCATAAAGGTGTCTGCATCATGGTTGAAGGCTCTTCCCCCACTCTTTGGAAGTGAAAAAAGGCAGGGGGTAAGGAGATTGGATTCCACGTTCAGATCTTCCACCTCTGCCTCTGAGTTTGCATGAGTTGTTTAATCTATCTGACCTTCAACTTAGTATCTGTAGGATGACACCTTTGAAATATTAGGGCCCTTTCTTTTCTGATGTTCTGTGGTTCTACCTAATATTTGTTTTATTGCTTTTATTATTAATAATGGGGAACTATAGTCCACCCAACCCCAAATTAGCCACTATGGACAGCTAGCTGACTTCTTATAATAATGTCTCTACACAATGCACCATTGCGATCAAAACTTTAAAAAATAAAAATATGCAGCCCTAGCTGATTTAAATTTTTTATGACTTATGAACAATCTATATGTACTAATAGTTATAACTAATATTTATATAGTCTTTCTATGTTTCAAGCCCTGTTCTAAGTACTATACATGCCTTTGTACCAACCAGATTTAGGTACTCCTAAATCTCCATTTTACAGATCGGGGAGCTGTGGAACAGAGAGGTTAAGTAACTTTTTCAAAGTCATGTAAATGGTGAATGGTGGAGCTGGGATTTGAACTTAGACAACCTGCCTCTGGATTCCAAGCTCGTAACTCCTATACCAGGCTACTTCTCAAATACACACATCTGTCCTTTTCACTACATACAAATCACAGAGGCCCTCCTGTTTCTGCTGCTAACATTCACTATTGTAAACAAAAGTTTGACCTTTTAAACATCTGAGCATGTAGAACTGCAGTAAGAGAAGCTTCCCAGTAGGGCTAGCCTGCTCGTATTGTGGCTACCTGTCAAAATTTCTTTTCTAACTCTTTAATCTTTAAAACATGTTATAGGGATTTAAACTTTATTAAGATTCATGCTATTTTTAAAGTGCCATTGAGGGCGCTAAATTGTGGTTAGTCATTTACAAATCAGTGGAAAAGGACTTAATCAGGTTGCTTTCCTTCCAAAGCTGGAGATCAGTTGCATTGAGGGGACTGAGCATTCGAGTGGGAGGGGCTGGTGGATGAGGAGGATTGATGCATAGGACTCTAGGTGTCTGAATAAATCTGGACAGTGTCCTAGAGGGGGGTTTTAGGATTACTGTGAGGCCTCTGATGGGGAGAGAGAAACTAGGCAACCATGAGTAAGTTCAGGAAAGAAAGTGGGGATGTTACAGTGTAACATCATCCATTATGAAACCTACCTAGACTGAGTGAAGTAAGTCAGACAGAGAAAGACAAACATCATATGATATCGCTTATATGTGGAATCTAAAAAAAGGCTACACATGAACTTATCTACAAAACAGAAATAGAGTCACAGAGGTAGAAAACAAACTTATGGTTACCAGGAGGTAACGGGCTGGGGTGGGGGGAGGGATAAATTGGGAGATTGGGATTGACATATACACAGCACTGTATATAAAATAGATAACTAATAAGGACCTACTGTATAGCATAGGGAACTCTACTCAATACTCTGTAATGGCCTATATGGGAAAATAATCGAAAAAAAGAGTGGATATATGTATATGTATGACTGATTTACTTTGCTGTACACCCGAAGCTAACACAACATTGTAAATCAACTATACTCCAATAAAAATTAAAAACAAAAACCTACCCAGGGCCAGTCCTGAGTCCAAGAAAGAGAGAGGTGAATATCTAATTATCCTCTTTCTTCTTGTTCTTTGGTCTCTCCTCCTCTCCCCACATTGCTGTTCTCAAAAGTCAGTGCCAAGACAAGTAGTTTGAACAGGAGAGTAAAGCACAACAGGAGTTAAGTAGTTGCTCTGTGTGCCTGTGTGTTATTGTGTGTGTGTGTGTGTGTGAGATGGTGGGACAGGAATGGTGGTGGAAGCTAACTGAAGTTTAGATTTTTGTTTTATATTTTTCAAAAAATGTATGTTGTGAATAACAGTTGGCTTACCAACACAGTTTTGGAAGACAGCCTATAAAAACCTAATAATAATAACAGCAACAACTTAATAATATAAAACCTACTATTATTGTCTCACTTAATGAAGCTGTTTATTTTGGCCCCTGATGACACTTGGCCTCCGTTAGTTCAGTCTCCAGGAATATGCTTTGACTTTGCCTACAGACTTTATTTATTTATTTTTAAATCATCTATCGATCGATCTATCTATTTTAGTGTAGTTTTAGGTTCACAGCAAAGTTGAGAAAAAGGTACTGCCTGCAGACGTTTTGCTTCCTCTCTTTTCTGCTACACTGTTTCCTTTGAGGAGTGTAACAGAATAATTATCATTTTCTTCTTTTTCACGGTGTCCATATTTCTGTCCCCTCCCTCAGCTTCTCCCTCTCTGCTTCTTCCTTTTTCCCATCTAACTCTCTGTCTCACAAAATATCTGATGATATTTTCTTGACTTAGCTAACAAATAAACAGAACTTCCAGGCTTTTGTTTAATTAATAATGAAAATTACTAGAAGGAATAATCAGCATAAAAATAAAACCTGATCATGGTGTAAATTGCACTCCCCCAAATTTGGTTTTGAATAAAATTGACAGAAGAATGGTATCTTCTTGACAAAATGTAAATCTTCAACATTTGAACCAGAGAAATGGAACTTGGTGGGAATGTTGATCTTAAAAGAGAACTCACAAGGTGTTTGACATGGATACAAATCGATAAATGAATCAAATTATCATAATATAATTTTAATAAAAGTGGGTTGATCCTAGTGAAAATAATTTCAGTGAAATAAGAATGAAAATGGGAAACAGAGTAGTTTGTGCTATGTAAGAAATTGATCAAGGAATTTAATCAGCTCAGTTGGGTTCACTCCTCAAGATTCTTTAATGATAAAAATTCATCAGTAGTGACAAAATTCTGTTTAAAAATGCTTGTTTTCAACATTGTTATGTTCAAAATGTTGGAACAGAATGACAGAGTAAAAGCAGCAGGGGTAAATATCCTAATCCTCTCATTTAATCCTCATAGCTCTACAAATTAGGTGGTATTAGCTTATATCCCAGAGAAGTAGTTGAGGCCCAAAGAGTTTAAAAAGTTGGAAACTGCTTGGACCAGGTATCTGATTTATATACATCATAATGATGAGGCTACCAGTACTTTTTTTATGGTATCTATCTGGAAAGAGTAAAACGGTTTGGATATAAAAGTATTTTACTACATGGAAAAATCTGGCTCTGTTAAATTCTAAATATAGTATCACGGTCATAGGTTTGATATTCTAATGAAAATTCTAATAACCCATTCAATCAGTTTTGCAGATAGGTTAAGAAAATTATTAACCTAAATTTTTTCTCCTCAATCACGGTAACTATGATCATGTAATTCGACCATGGTAAGAATCTGTAGCTTGAAAGATGGATGAAATTAGTGTCTCCCATGTGTTAGGCACTGGGAACTAAGTTTAAATATCAAAGTTACCTTCCAATGCTGGATGTATTTATACACTTTTGGCCTGGGGCTTCATGAGACTCATTCTTACCTTGGTTTTAAGAGATCTGAGATTTCTAATAAAATAGTCTTATAATCTAAATCAGTGCCCAGGTAGTGGTTTATTGATGATTGTCCAAGCCAATGATTACAAAACAGAAGAGGAGATATTTTGCCGGTCACTTCTGACACTGCTATCCCTCTCCCACTGCCCTTCCTCTTCCCTACTTCGCACCTGATGTTCAGAGAAAGTTTGAAATAAGCAAAGCTCCTTCTTGGCAGTTTCTTTGCTTCCCTCCTCAGCCCTTTTCCACCTCCTAATTCTCTCTGTAGGTCTCTTGGCATATTTGAAAGTTCCTAAACCCACTCTGGGACGTCCTTTACATCATTCTGTACTCTAGAGGTTCAGGGACCCCCTTCTTATACTTATCCTCCGCCCCTGGCAGACTGCCTGTTCCTTCAGTTTGATCTGTTTTCGCTAAGTGTTAACAATGTGGTTTTATTTTGCCTTATGTTTACTTACCATCTCAAAAATCTTACCACTTAATTATTTTGATTACTTGTTTAATGCTTTTCGGAGCCATGGGCTTCATGAAGGCAGAGATTATATTTTTCTTTGATCATAGTAGTTATTCAGTAAATATTTGTCAAGTAACAAATGAACTGCTAATTGGAGCAAATTCATGCTAAGATGTGAATAACCAATATGGGCTTAACCTTCCCAGACTTTTTGTTTTTAATTAGGACTTTTTTTTAGTGCAGTTTTAGGCTTACAGAAAAATTAAGGGGAAGGTACAGATATTTGCCGTATACCCCATCCCCATACATGCATAGCCTCTCCCATTATCAACAGCACTCAACAGTGTGGTCCATTTGTTACAACTGATGAACCTCCACTGACATCATAATCACCCAAAGTCCATCATTTACATTAGGGTTCGCTCTTGCTGTTGTAAATTCTATGGGTTTGGACAAATGTGTCATGACATGTATCCATCGTTATGGTGTCACGCAGAGTAGTTACACCGTCCGGAAAATCCTCTGTGCTCTGCTTAGTCATCCCTCCCTCCCAGCAACCCCTGGCAACCACTGATGTTTTTACTGTCTCTTTTTACTAGTTTTACTGTTTCAAGAATATCATATAGCTTGAATCACACAGTATGTAGCCTTTTCAGATTGGCTTCTTTCACTTAGTAATATGCCGTTAGGTTCCCCAATGTCTTTTGATGGCTTGATAGCTCATTTTAGTTCTGATTAACGTTCCATTGGATATACCACAGTTTATTCATCCATTCACCTAGTAGAGGACATCCTGATTGCTTTCAAATTTGGCAGTTATGAATAAAACTGCTATAAGCATCCATGTACAGGTTTTGTATGGACATATGTTTTCAACTCCTTTGGGTCAATACCAAGGAGCATGATTGCTGGATTGTATGCTAAGAATATCTTTAGTTTTGTAAGAAACTGCCAAATTGTCTTCTAGAGTGGCTGGATTATTTTGCATTTCCACCAGCAATCAATGGGAGTTCCTGTTGCTCCACATCCTGCTCAGCATTCGGTGTTGTCAGTGTTTTGATTTTGGCCATTCTAATATCTCCTTCTAATATTTCCATAAGCTAATTGGTGGCCTTTGAGGAGTGTAACAAAGTGGAAAATGATCATTCCGGTATTAGGAGGGAAGTCATTTTGGGATACAGGAGTTCCTAGAAAGGAGTACTCTATTATAGGAATGTGTAACCCCAGGGGAAGGTGCCTGCCTTAAGCTGTTACTGTTTTGTAAAACAAAAACATTCCATTCTATCTCGGAGCTCCCAGGTTTCCTATAATTCCCACCGATGTTTTCAGAGCAGGTCTTTGGGAAGGGGTGTAGGAGACTCCCCTGATGTGGGAGGGGAGTAGAGGAAAACTGGGGGGTGGGGGGTGGGCAGACAGAAGTGGTTGTTTACATGTACTATATAGGGACTGCTTGTCCTGTCTGTTCTTTATAAGGCAAAAGCTATTGTCCATTGTGCTACTATCTCTTCATTGTTTGTTGACTTAACTAAGGGTTTTATAACTCCAGTAAAAACTTAAAGAGTTTTGGGATGTTTGGTCTGTTGCTCTGTTTGTTTGAAAAAGCCTGCCTCCTTTTCTTTAGTGCTGGCGAGGTCAAATGCTGGAGTCTTTCGGCCTAGCAGGGAGTGGGTAATGAGTTGTGGTCAGAGTCAGCCACTCTGGGCCTGGCTGTCAGGTACAGGGCTTTCAGCAGAGCCGGTTTCCTATAAACCCATTCTGCTGAGACAAACCTGTAGAGCCCCACCTGGTCAGGGGGCCGCCATATCGAGACTGGACAACATCAGCTTAGTCTCTTTGTTGAGTGGTTTTTAAATCAGAAAATTTTTAAAGAAGTAAAAAAAAATACACACGTGTGTGTATGTGTAAATATGTATGTGTATATGTGTGTGTATGTGTGTGTGTGTGTATAGAGAGAGGGAGAGCGGGAAAAAGAGGAGAGAAGAGAGAAGGAAAAGGGGAGGGGGAGGGGGAAGAAACTGGGAGAAGGCGGGAGGGCAGAGGGGTTGGATAGGAGGAGGAGGAGATCATACACATTCTTTTGGCTTTTTTGCTTTTCCTCCTACCCGTTCATGAATGCAGGAAAAGTGAAATATATGTTGTGACTAGACAATTTGAGATGGTGAAGTCATGCACTGAATAGGCAAAGCCTTATTAGGCCCCTTCCATGCGCTAAGCATACTGTGTGATGAGGATGGCGAATAGCAGAAAACTATGAAATTAAGCAGGGAGGGAACTCTGCCCAATATTAGGTAACAACCTAAATGGGAAGAGAATTTGAAAGAGAATAGATACATGTATACGTATAACTGAACCACTTTCCTGTACACCGGAAACTGACACAACATTGTTAACCAACTATACTCCAATATAAAATAAAAAGTTAAAAAAAATTTTACATAGAAAAAAAAATTAGGCAGGGAATCAGTGTCATTTATGCTGAGGTACCGGGTACCTTTGGAACACAAAGGAAGGTGCTGTTCAGAGTAGGGTTTGAGCGCTGAGCTTTAGAGCTCATCCTCTAGCTACTGCTGATAAATAGGCAAAGAATTTAGTTAATTACAAAACATATTAACTCACTTGCCCCAAAGTTTCTGTTTTGCTAGTAAGCAGAAGCACAGTGATGCAACTAATGTGGGACGAAATTCACCATGACTCTGGAGATGAATTCCCGGAGACCCAAAGTTCCTCTTGGACCCCCGCATTCACACTGTAACAACTGCACTGACCCTCTAGAAGGCCAGAAGCACACAGACAAAAGCAGAAGAATCTTGCTTAATAATGTATCCTGGATAAAAGGTTTCCAGGTTTCAGTATTTCACTCTGTTGAAATTGTGCCTTAATAATAAAAATGGTTTTATATTATTTATAAAGTAATGGTTATGTTTTAGCTGAACTCGGGTGACCTGTGTTTCCTTCCTAGACTCCTTGTGCAGCTTGACTCTCCATGTGCTTCAATATTTTTATTTGTACCTATGAATCTCATGGGGGTTTTGAAGATTGGAGAGATCAGTAAAGTATTTCAAGCATTGAGGACTTGCACTACATATATATATGATGCAGGAGTAATGATAATTGTAGGAAATCCAGTTCTTTGAGAAACATGCCAAAAAGTATAACGTTTTGTGACAGAGTTTTAGCAATAGGAATAATAGTCATAATTTATTGGAAACTTACTATGTGCGAGGCATACTACATTCTGTGTTCTCAGTGCGTGTTTAAAAGAAACCGAGGAGGGCTTCCCTGGTGGCGCAGTAGTTGAGAGTCCGCCTGCCGATGCAGGGGACACGGGTTCGTGCCCCAGTTCGGGAGGATCCCACATGCCGCGGAGCGGCTGGGCCTGTGAGCCATGGCCGCTGAGCCTGCGCATCTGGAGCCTGTGCTCCGCAACGGGAGAGGCCACAACAGTGAGAGGCCCGCGTACCGCAAAAAAAAGAAAAAGAAACCCAGGAGTTTTTCAAATGAAGATGCTGAGCCTCTGAAGAAAAGGTTGAGTATCCTAAGGCTCTCTTCCTCCATGTTCCATGCTCCTAGCTTCCATATGGCACAGCCCCTCTCCACGTGATGCTGTCTGTCCTTCTCAGTGCTGACTGCAGCCCTGATGGGTGCTAAACACTTTACTAACATCAGCTTACTAAATCTTCCCAACCAGCCTTAGGAGAGGTAGGTATTGATTTTGTTCTGTGTTTTCCATTTTATCTATGAGGCATATTTATCTAACATGGTCACACAGTAGATAAGTGGCCAAACTTGGATTTGAACCCTGGATGTGTCTGACCCAGAAGACTCTGGCATTTACCATTGTGTTTTACTGTCTCTGAACCGAAATCAGTTCACAGTCAGAAACTTTCCGTAGTTTCCCGAGGCTCTCAGAATGAACTTCAGAGTGCTTTCTGTGCTCCACGCTTCCTCTGTAATTTGCCTGAGCCGAGATTCACAGCCCTACCACTAGCTCCAGCCCCACTTGTGCACAGTTCCTTGAACTAACCAAGCACTTTCCTCCCCAACCTGTTCCCCCGTGCTGTGCTTTCTGTCTGGAGTCCACCCCTTCCTCTCATCTCTTTTCCCTCCTTGTTTAAGGGACCGGTCCTCCAGGGGGGCCTTCCCGGAGCCCGCATCTAGGTGTGTCCACAGCGACATTCTCTCAGAACACCTGTTGTGTAATATCTGTCTTGCGACTACCCTGTAAGCTCCATCAAGTCTGAAATCCCGCTGTATTGACGGCTGTGTTCCCAGTCCCTGGGCACATAACAGGAGCTCAACAAATCGCTGTTGTGCATGTATAGAAGGAATGAATGGTCTTGATTCTACTTTGCCTGGACCCCTGGCTTTGTTTTCTCATTTCTGCATCTTTGTTTTTCACTCTACTCCCGTCAGCCCTGTACTCATCTCTGCTTCTGGAAGTTTGTGTCCAGGGTGTCCTCTTCAGCTACTTTGGGGATGACCTAATCTGATGCCCTGTTAGATATGAGCCCCTTGGGTGCAGAAGAGTGTACATATTGGTTGGATTGAAGCAAATTGATACCATAACTCAGTCTTAAGAAGGTTTATTTCACAAGGGTCACAAGAATTGAATCAAAGGGCTGCTTCAAAAGTTTCTTTTCTGCTCAATTACAAATCCAAACTTGGTTGAGACCTTAGCTAGAATGGGCCAATTTAAAATCAGCTCATGGTTTGATCCTTCCCCGAGGAGGAGTAACCTGCGTTTCAGGCCTCCCTCACGGAACCCCCGGGCTGGGGAGGAAGATGGAGCAATAGACTGGCTCTACTTTTAGTGTGGACTTTGCGGGCGGCCCTGTTGTTGATAATAGCTCGGGAACGGAGAGCTCAGGTGCCGGATTTGAACTGCATGGATTCAAATCTTCTACTATATACTGACTCTCAGACATATATGGGGCCTGAGTTTCCTCATCTGTAAAACCTCATGGATTTTTGTGAAGCATAAATGACTTGACATGTGTAAAGCACGTAGCAGGGTGGCTGGCGCATTGTAATTAGCCAGTAAATGATAGCTATTATTTCTATTATAATGTTTTATACCTAAGCAGTACTTGATGTCTGCAGAGCATTTTCATCTATTGTATTGTATTATAGTAGAGGGGCAGGCAGTCCCTGGGAAGCCCACATAGGTGCTCATCTTTTGTAGATAAAGAGGTGGCCTATCTCCAGGGTCATTTTTGTAATTCTTAGTCTTAAATCTCGTTTTTCTTCAGAAGACTCCATAGGGTTATGGAAACAGAAGGTAGATAAGCTGATGGGTCAACAGGCTCTCCTCTAGCTGGCATGGGATTCCTCCGTATGGTCTATTCCCAGTGTTGTTTCACTCAGAATTTCCTCCAGCATTGAGGCTTCCCACACATTTCTCGGGAAGCTGTTCTTTTAACATATTGCCATTAGGATTTTTTTTTTCTTGAGATAAAACCTGAATTTTCCTTTGCTTAATTTAATCCCTCTTCACATACACCTCGGACCTCTTTAAATAATTCTTTTCCCTCCTTGCCACTTGCACCTTTCAGTTGCTTGTAGAGAGTTGTCATAGCTCCCTTTGGGCCTAATCCTATCACTGTAATTCATGTTGGGCAAGCTGTACATTTTGTATTAGTCTGTGGGCATATTCTGAGAATGCTCTCTTGCTGGAATAAAGGCAATTCTCCCGTGGTATCATCCAGACCTTATCATCAATAACAGCTACTAAACATGAAACAAAGCAAGTGACTTTTTGAGAAAATAAGAAGGTGATGAACAGGAAGACATTGTTTACCTCTTTATATTATTATTCTTATCAATTATGAGAGTGCACTTGATATAAATAATTAAATATGTAGTTGTCTTTATTTAATCTGTAATCTATACGTATAGAAGGGGATACTACACAGATAGCCCCAAATAACACATGGACTGAAAGACATTTGGTTTTTAAATGTGAAGGAGTGTGTGTGTGTGTGTGTGTGTGTCTATGTGTTTAATGTTCTGAGAGTTTATCCAACATATTGAAGAGGAAACTGAGAAAACTAAATTGAAGAGAAACTGGAAAGTTGATGGGCTGCACCCATCATAATGGGATATGAGTTTCTTTCCAGGTCTCTAAGGCCATGGTTCTTCAGAAACATGGGCCAGCCTTTCCGATTAAAAGAGATATAAAGAATTTTGAAATATACATTTGATCAGCTGCAAGCATCTCTGGCAACTTGGAAAGTGTTTTCCAGGGAAGAGAAGGTTCCATAACCACTGCTGCTAGATCAGGATATAATAAATTCCTAGGAAGCCTTCCCATTGGCTTTGGGGGCTCAGTGTAGTCACTGGCAGGCCAAAGAGAGCAGAAAATATCACTTGTGAATGAATTTCTGACTCTCAGGCAGCGAGCCCCCCTCTTTGAGACAGTCATAGAATTTCAGACCTTCCCAGACAGAAAACAGTATAGAAACGTAGTCCCTCCTGATTTTACCAAGAAAGCAAAACCAAGGTTCAAACAGTAAGTGATGTATTTAAGATCACAGAGGAAGTTGCGGGCAGACGTGTTGTTTGAATCCAAGCATCCTTTCCTCGTTGTGCAGAGAGCTCTTTACTAAAGCTCGCTCATGGCTTGATACTCACATTCAGCTTAAAAGCCCATCCTGAGAAGTCAATTGAGCAATGGGCTGAAATGGATGTCAACTAAACGCTCTTTTTGAAAATAGATCTTTTTAATCATGATAAGATTTGAGCTAAATGAAAGAACTTAGATATTACTTAAATTAATTATCAGTTCTGTTTTCCTCAAGGCAACAGAAGTTCCTAAAACAAGTGTTTACCCTGGCAGCTACCCTCTCCCCCAGTGACCTCCTGTAACCTCCCTCTTTAGCCTCATTTCTTATTAGTCTTTTCTCATCACTGTGTCTTTCCTTGGGCTTTTTATTAGTTCACCCAGAATGTTCCTTTTAAAAAAACTATATCTGGGCTTCCCTGGTGGAGTAGTGGTTGAGAGTCCACCTGCCTATGCGGGGGACACGGGTTCGTGCCCCGGTCCGGGAAGATCCCACATGCCATGGAGCGGCTAGGCCCGTGAGCCATGGCCACTGAGCCTGCACGTCTGGAGCCTGTGCTCCACAAAGGGAGAAGCCACAACAGTGAGAGGCCCGCAAACTGCAAAAAATAAAAAAAAAATAAAATAAAATAAAAAAATAAACGATATCTGTGGTGCCTCTAGGAAAGCATCTTTCCCATGGCCACCTTCTGAACTCAACCCAATGGCATGCTCAATATTTCTGAAACATTTGACCACCTGTCTTTCTCTGAGACTCTGTATACCTTGTTCCACCATCAGTGAGCTCAGTTCTCTTCCTTCAGCTTCATTCATGTTTATATTTCCCACCCAGCACTGCTCTCCTTCCGACCTCTGCTCTTGCTACTTCCTTGGATCGCCCCATTTCCTCACAAAGGACTCTGGAGTAAGAGCCTTTTCAGCATCATCTGGCCTCTGGGATCCTCGTCCTGCACTTTGCCCCTGTAGGGAGCCTCTTTTCAGCTGTTCAAGTCTCAAGGGTAGACTCAGAAACCCTACTTCTCTCAGAAGCCCATCTGAAATGCTCCACTTTGAACGCAGCTGCACACCCCAACCTGACATAGTCTGTCCCATCCTTGAATCTCCACGGGGCTTCTTTTAAGGCACATATGTTTTTCTTTGCATCATAGTTGCATATGTTTTTCAATTCTGCTGAATTAAAAAAAAATTACCTGTGGTAAAGTATACATAACATAAAATGTTACTATCTTAACCATTTTTAAGTGTACAGGTCAGCAGCGTACATTCACATTGTTGTGCAGCCAATCTCCAGGGCTCTTTTCATCTTGCAAAAACTGAAACTCAATGGCCATTAAACAACTACTCCCCCCCTCCCCCCAGCCCCTGGCAACCACCCTTCTGCTTTCTGTGTCTTTAACTTGACTGCTCTAGGTACCTCATATTCATCATCAGTTCTGGTTAGAAGCAATACAAAGAATTTTGAAACAGACAGGTGCTCATCTACAAGCATCTCTGACAACTTGGAAAGTGTTTTCAGGTGGAATCACAAAATATTTGTCCTTTCATGACTGGCTTATTTTCACTTAGCATAATGTCCTCGAGGTTCATCCGTGGTGGAGCATATTGCACACTTTTCTCCTTGTTAAAGACTGAATAATATTCCATTGTATATGTATACCATATTTCCTTTATCCATTCATTCGTTGATAGACATTTAGGTTGCTTCCACCTCTTGGCTATTGTGAGGAATACTGCAATGAACGTGCGTGTGCAAACATCTCTTCCAGACCCTGCTTTTAGTTCTTTTGAGTCTGTGCCCAGAAATGGCATTGCTGGAACATATGGTTAACTTGACTAAAATTTGAGCTTATAGTGTATTATGATCCTTGAGAATGAGGACGGAGTCATTCTCATCTTTGTATCTTCTGAGCATCTCTCACAGTGTCTTGTAGGTAATAGGCATTCAGGAGGTGTTTGTTGAATGACTCAATGAGTGAAGGAAGCAAATGGTTCCTAATATTGCATATGAATGACGTGTAGATTGAAATATTTACTTGGTTTGTATCAGAAGTCAAATGGCAGGGAAAGGGTATATATAAATACATTTTTTTTAATCTGCAAAGATAAGAACCCAAGAGCACTGTATACATTCTTAGGGAGAGATTATATTGGTAGTTTTGTGATAGGTGGTTGCAGCTTTATACAAATTTGAAGAAAAATTGTTAAACTTTCCACCTCCCTTTTTACTCTGTGTATAAAGAGCTATAACCCATTAACTACTAAAAGTCACAATTGTTTCCAGAATAGTGAAAATGATTTTACAAAAATGATTGTAAAATGGCAAACAGGTTCATGCTCTGCGTAATGATCAGACAACTGGAGTAAAAGCAGCAATTATGTGTTCCTGGACCACACTGGGGGTGAAAGCAAGAAAAGCAGACACCATGACTGCATGTTATGAAAAAGGCAACGCTTTATATTTACTTTGCCCTTAAAAGTTTGAATGATCTGGCTAACAGAAGTAGAAAATACCCATGGTTTGGAATACATTAAAATGGCACATACAGTAAGACAAATTGCTATTTTATAGGCTTGCCACAATGTAGTAAATTTATACTTCTGGCTTGATTCATAATAAATTTGCATAACATTTGCTGGGGGTTTTCATTGTTGGAGTTCATTCCTTTCAGCCTCTTTCTTAAGGGTGGCGCCACTCCATTATATAAGTGCAGGGGTCTACATATGAAAAGAAAGGGGAGAGTGGGGAAGAAATCCAGCGACAAAGGTCTGTAATCAAACAAGCTGCACCGACCCCCCCAGCAGAAAACAGCTGGTATCAATTAAGATTCAAAGAAAAGTCCATTTTTACAATGGGATACTGGTATGTAGAACAGGTCCATTCCATTTCTTATTTTGCTTCTTTCTTTGGCGTCTCTGAGAGCTCCAGGCTCAGATCCACTGCTTGGGGGTTACAGGGAAGGTTGGGAGACTGGAACACC
Organism: Hyperoodon ampullatus; assembly: GCF_949752795.1. Classification (NCBI taxonomy): domain Eukaryota; kingdom Metazoa; phylum Chordata; class Mammalia; order Artiodactyla; family Ziphiidae; genus Hyperoodon; species Hyperoodon ampullatus. The sequence goes on along the minus strand of NC_136926.1, from coordinate 42,434,820 downwards.
GTATTTATTCAGATTGGGCTTGTAGAAAGTACCTCTCGATCCAAATGTAAATTATCAGGGAGAAAAACCTGTAAATTATCCACAACCACAAATCCACCAGCATCTGCCAAGAAGAAGCTTAATTGGTTTTATAAGAATCAGGCTATAGGTAAGTGAGAATTTGATTAAAAAATCGAAACTATGGACAGCTGTCTGGGTGAAAGTTGATGGATATACTGCTATTTTAATAACAGGGAACATTTTCTACCTGTTTGATTTTGTTCGGCCCTTCAAGATGGGATTTGAAACACATTAATTTAGGTAGTGTACATGTTTTCATCTTTAAGACAAAATAAGTACATATCAGTACTGAATTACTTTTGTTGCATTTACATCGCTTTATTGATTTTGTTGCACGGTGCAGACAGCCCTTACAGTCCCACAGTTATTCACCACTGTCCATGTCTGCTGGTGAAGTAGACATAGACTCTGGAACCCAAAATGAAGAGCGTCAATTATGATTATGGGACTTCAGGTAAAGAACTTACTTCCTCTGGGCTGAAAAACATGTGCTGAACAAGCTGATTTGTGATGCTGCTTCCAGCTGTAAAAGTCTGCTTCTTTCTGTGATAGTATCATACCATGTGAATAGATTTCTGGACCACCACACAGTCAAAGTAACTAAAGGGTCAGAGCGAGGATTTGAGTTCATATTATGTGTGAAATCTATCCAAAGAGAAGCGTAAGGTGCTTGAAAATCGCTGTCCTACACATGTGCTATTGAACTCTTTGGAGGTATAGTCCAAGCCAATACTGTGCCCTGTGGTGCCCTCAATACTGATTTCCTACTTTTTAGAGGATTTCCTACCTTTTTAGAGGATCTGTATTCCTTTAGAGAATCTGAGCAAATTATATGCTGATCATTCCTTATTAGCCACATTATTTTTAGTATCCGAAATGCTGGATCAGTTTAACTTTGACTTAAGACAGTTTCGTGGCATATTGGCAAATACGTTATTTTGGAAGAACAAAATCTAAACAGAAACATGCCTTTGCCCATGACATATGGCATCTTTTCATTTTTAAAAAAGTTAAAATCCCAAGTACTATATATAGACATCTTTGAGCACCCTAACTTTTTTGAAGTTGATGAGGAAGAGAAAATATACTCAGTTTTGCTACAGAGAAGGTAAAATCAGTGTCACAAAAGTCATAAGTCTACTGCTTTTAAGTCCTAATTGTTTCCCCCAGTTCTGAACATGATATCCTGCTTTCAAGATCACTAATGTCTCAAGAATTTGGTAGTGCTAAGAAATGGAAATAGAGTGGTAATTTATACTTCAGCTATGAGGGGCCCACTCAGAAAGGGCCGATGCCAGGGACCAACATAGTAATTTGTAGAAATATAGCTTCTTGGAATTATTGGGTTCAAAAGGAAAAATTCTTTTCTGACTTTTTGTAAGTGTTTTCCTGTTATCATAAGAGGTCTATGGATTTGATTTATGAGCAAGTACTGCTGTAAATAATAAAATAATAAAATGGCATGTCAGCAAGGGATAAAGACTCACTTACAGAAGTTAAAGTGAAATTAAATAACTCCCGAGTCCACTTATAAAAGTGCCTGTTGTTCTCAGCTCAGGAGCAGTCAAATGACAGTAAATACTGCGTTAAGAAAGTCAGTTTGTCTTACGAATCGGGTTTTTATAAATGCTCAAAATGGAATCAGCACACCCCCTTTTCCCCACGCTGATTTTTGTTTATCCTTGCAACATATTTTGAAAGCTCTGCTCTGCTGTTTAAGCTAGTAGGAAACACGGGCACTTGCACAGCATTTAAAACTCAGATATAAAGAATTTCAAGTACATTATGGATGCGCTGTGGGGTTTGAAGTTAATGGGAATGTCAGGCCAAAGTGGGGAGAACTTTATAAGACGCCGAAAAAGAAGCTCCTATGCTGTTTGCTATGAGAATAAAGAAAAGAGAACAGAAGAGATGCAATTTTGTCTTCTTCAGATGTATCCAGGGAAAACACCTTGTCTTAAAGACAGAAATGACTGGAAGGTGTATTTTCTAGTATATGGTGTTTTGTGATCCAGGTTGCTTTGTTCAAGAAAAAATATATATATTGGTAAATAAATTGCAATGCAGTCCTCTGTATTTTTCCATGAAGTATTAGACCTTTGTATAATATGTGCATAATTTTTATGAATCAGAACTTGAATCATAAATAAAGTGTTAATTTGTAGACACATTTTAACTGTGGAGCAGATGGAAAAATAGGAATGTGTTAGAAAACTAGGTATTTGCAGAAGCTAATGAAGTTAATTGGTCTCATTTGACTACCTTATTTTCCCAAACCCCCTAAAGACTGGGCTTTTTTATTTCTTTAATTAAAAATGAGTTTGGTATGTTAATATTTTAACCTTTCATTTTTTCCTAGTTTTCCATATAAATGCCTTATTTATAGAGCCACCCTTAGGAGTCCAGTACTAGTAAGAACATTAGTAAGCTGCGAGCAGTAAGAAGGGTACTGATGCTATACAAAAGCTATTAGCCACATACAATGGGATAATATGTGCTTTTACGCCTTATTATTACTTCCCTGTCCTGTTTTCTTTTGATTACATAGAGAAAGACCTATTTTCCTCTAGCCTGAAAATGGTACAAGTAAAAATACATAAAATCATGATTGTTGAGTGGAACTTAATTTTTAAATATCAGTACTTGAACATGTTTTGATTGGTTAAATTACATGGTAAACTCCCATTGAAATATCAACAGTGTGAAATCAGAGAAATCACAGCCCTGAGCTAATCAATACCATGTGTGTAGATAATTTTCCCCGAATTATTCCTTGTATAAGGAAAAGTTAAAAAGCAAAATATTTAGCTATTCACCAAAGAGTGCTTTTTAATTAGAGCTTTATGTTTGGGCTGCCACTTTGGACCATATAGTGAATATTCAATGTTCTGTTGCGTGCTGCAAAGAATTCTGGGACATCGTTTCTCTAATGTCATCACTAACATATTGCGTTTGTATTGATTGTCTATGATTTCCGTATACGGATGATTGAGTTTGCACAAACTACTTAGGGTTTCAAAGGATTTGGATAATGTTACACTGTAGGGTTGAAAAAATCTCTTTGAATATTATATCGCAAAGGGACAAAGACATAGTTTTAGTGCATTTATTAGGCCCTTGCTGTAGAAATAGGAACAATAAACCATCTTTTTTTAGTTAAGAGATCTTGGAAAGGGTGACTCTAATAAATCCTGGGTTTAAGAAGAGTGGTACGTGCTGCAGTGCTGAAGTTGTTTATTCATCTGGAATGTATTAGAATCTTGATTAATAAGAAGACATCTGAGGTTTTACATAAAAAGCAGATTGGGCGTTCTGGCAAATAGAAATGGAAAGGGGGGAAGAAAAGCCAGTTCCATAAAATGCTATTGTTTCCTTTTGACCAAGCATTGCTATTCCCAATAGTTCAAAGCAAACCGACATTTTCTCCTCTATGAAACTGCAATATAGAATTAAAATCTGTAGCACTGGGAGCAGTTAGGTCCTTTTAAAGTCCTATATTCAAAATATTTTTATATTTACCCTCCTCCTTCCAGAAGATCCAAGTAGAAGAAAAAAAAAAAACCCTCAGTTATGTCATGTTTGGTTTACATGACATCAAACATGAATATTTGCAAATCTAAAATTTAACATTTCATACAGTATATTTTCATATTTAATACATTTTTTGAACTTTTCACTTAAGAATCCCTTACTCTCATAATTACTTTTAACCAAATGGAAGTACAATGATTTCTGCCTAAGACGCCTCGCCTTAAATTTCAAGATGGCCTAACAATCGCTATTGGAATAGGGCATGGAAATTATGGTGTTTGAGGGAAATCGAAATCAAAGCCTGTAAAATTTGTATAATTCACATATCAACAGCATGGTTTCCTGAATGCCAGGGCATTTTACAGAAGGGAGTGATAAGATCAGAGCTCACTGTTTAGAAGATAACATGTTTGGCAGCTAGTTTCTGAAGCATCTGGCACACACACAGACATTAATCTCTAAGGCCAATAGGTGAAAGATTGTTACAGTCTTTGCTGAAGGCAGAAATTCGTGCATATAGCGGTCATTCTTATGGGAGTGAAAGGAACAAATGCTGACTAACTTTAAAATACCACCGTTTTAAAGAAGCGGGGCCCCAAATAAGGAACAATAGCTTACTTCAGATCCGTTCCACCAGTAGAATTTGGCAAACAAATCTCCAATGATAATTTATATATCTGGTATTGGACACTTGCTGAAAGCTGAGGGGTGACTATTTTTGGCTACCCAGTCACAGACAGTTAAATAATATACAATAGATTCTAGAAGCAAAGACTTGCTTAGTGGGAAGAAGGATTAATGGAATATGTAACTAAAAGAGCAATGGCCAAATGGAAAATGATTGAAGGATGAAATTCCTTAACAGTCATCCGCAGAGTTAAGTTTATGTAGTCAGAGTGAGAACATAGTTTGTTTCAGAGTAATCACCGGCCTCTACACCCTCCCCCCCACCGAAGTGTGACATTTCAGTCAGTTTTAGGCAGACTCTAATTCTTTTATTTCTGCAAAGACAGCAGATGGCAAAAGCAAAGAAATATGATGTCATAAATATTTCTTCTTAGTATATGACAGAGGTTGGTCAATACATTTTAGGACAATGCTATAATACAGGGGCTGGCAAACTTTAACTGTAAAAGTCAAGATAGTCATTATTTTAGGTTCTGTGGGCCATTACGGCTTCTGTCACAAGTAGTCACCTCTGCCCTATTGAGCAACTCATGCTCCTATGTAAATGTATGAATATGGTTGTGTTCCAGTAAAACGTTATGTACAAAAACAGATGCATTTAGCTTGAAAGCCTAGTTTGCCAGACCCTTCTACAATATATTGATTAATTTAAATTAAGCTTAATTTAAATTAAGCATTTGGTAGGTGTTCAATAAGTGTTGGTGATTATAACTTGGATTTTAAAGAACACTTGTAACACTTGTAACATTATCCATATAAGACAGAAGAAAATTTGTGGACGTGTGCCAATGCCCACAGGACCTTACATATTTATACTCTGTTATTAATGGCTAATTATTGGAGTAAGTAAGTGGGAGAGGTATGTAAAGGTTATACAAAGTTCTTTTTTTTAACATAAAGTTTGTCCTTTTATTTTATTTTATTAATTAATTAATTATTTTTTTTGCCACGCAGCATGCGGGATCTTAATTCCCCTACCAAGGATTGAACCCATGCCCCCTGCAGTGGAAGCTCAGAGCCCTAACCACTGGACCGACACGGAATTCCTCAAAGTTCTTTATCTAGTTAAAATTAGAAAAGTATACAGTATAAAGAGATTGTTGTGGATATCAATATGGCTTTCCAAAAAAATCTGTGCTCACTCAAATTATTTATTTCTATTATTTTTTGCTTCATTTTTATAACTTTGTTTGATTTTTAATTTTTGGCCCCACCTTGCGTAATGCGGGATCTTAGTTCCTCGCCCCATCAAACCCATGCCCCCTGCATTGGAAGACGGAGTCTTAACCACTGGACCACCAGGGAAGTTCCTGAGCTCAAATTATTTAGAAAACCATAAAGGTATCTTTCCCTAAAAGTCCAGATGGAGAAGTTTACATTTTAAAATGGCCACTACATGATTGATAACATCACAGTATACATTCATTATTGCAAAGACTTTTCCAAGAGATCCAGGACAGAAAGGAATGTTAACACAGGATTGAATTGTTCATGCTTCAGTATTCTGTAGTTGTCATTTTTGCCTGTATTCTTACTAGACAGTGTTTCATTGGCATATAATGTATTTTAGGTTCAAACTTGTTGTTGTTGACCTTGTATCAGTAGGACATACATGTAAAGCTCCCTGCTTTTTATAGGGATGACTACTTTTTCTAATCTAACCAGCTAGGGTCTTCTTTTGACCTCCCTTTGACACGTGCATGTGTGTGTGTGTGTGTGCATGTGTGTGTACAGTTTCAAGATAGCTGGCTTTAATTAGAAAGGCAGTCCGTGACACTGAAATGGAGTACAGTTGTTTCTTACAAATGGGGTTCGAAACTATGACCTTATCCTTCTTGAAGACAGTTGCACTAACCAGTCATGTAGTGACAATAGCAGGATAAATGGCAGGGAATTAGGAGGAATAGACATCACAGGGATTTCTCCTTCACTAATCATGCATGATTAGTCACTGAATCTTTTGGATCTCCTTTTCTAAACAAGTGAATGCATCCCCTCCACTCTATCACCAGGGCTAGTTTTTTGGATTCGGTTTTTCCATCTCTTACCTGGGCCATGGCCATAACCTCAGAAGTATACTCCCTGCCTCTTGCCTTCATCCAGTCCCTCCCAATCCAGAGGGCTCTGATGGAGTCCCATCTCTGATGGTTAAAGTCCTTTCACAGCTCTCTGTGCTTCCAAATAAACTCCAGGCCCTTAGCTTGATAGGCAAGTCTGTCATGAGCTGGGTCCTGGCTCTGTATGGAGCAATGTCTTCTGCCACTTCTTCCCACAAGCTCTATGCTCTAGTCCAGATCCTGGCTGCCTGTTAACATCCCCTAAGAAACTTTTAAAAATACTGATCTAAACCTCATCCCCAGCCCAATATAATTAGAATTTCTGGGCGATGGGATACAGGCATCAGGTTTTTTTTTTTTAAATATCTCCAGGTGGGCTTCCCTGGTGGCGCAGTGGTTGAGAGTCTGCCTGCCGATGCAGGGGACACGGGTTCGTGCCCCGGTCCGGGAAGATCCCACATGCCGCGGAGCGGCTGGGCCCGTGAGCCATGGCCGCTGAGCCTGCGCGTCCGGAGCCTGTGCTCCACAACGGGAGAGGCCACAGCAGTGAGAGGCCCGTGTATCGCAAAAAAAAAAAAAAAAGATACATCGTCAAGGAATTATGCATTATAAAAATTATTCACTGATGACCCACAATAAAATTAATGGAATTTAAAAAAATTATCTTTTCAGAAGAGACATGCTGAGACTAAACAACTTGGCATACTTGAGATAATGAAATCAATAAAGACTGGCTAGAGCAAAGGCAATTCATTTGTTTTCTGCAGTTTTCAAAATCACCAAAAGTTTATAAGTGGTTCACAATGGAATTCGTCACACGTTTTCCAATGGAACATGCAGTAAATGGGGATTAGGTTCTTCGGTTAGCCCATTTTTTAAAAAACGTGAGGTTTACAGTAAAGAATCACACATACAGTTTGTGAATGTCACAGAGGTCCCAAAAGCAGAGTGAAGGGACAGAAATGCAGCAGTGCTTGCAGCCAGCCAGTGGAAGGGACACTGTTTGTAGTTCTTCTATAAGGAGGGTGCCTTTTGGAATTTATCCTCTTAGAGGGATTGCCTTTTGTTGTTCTCTTAAAGGTATCTCTGGTTTGTGCTGGAGGCTGCTCATAACTAAACAGTGAATTGAACAATAAGCCATAAGCATTGTTTCAGTGGGAATCTGAATTCTGAGCCTTCACTGAGGAAGCCAGACTCGCATTTCTCCAGGATTCCCTGCAGGAGCAGGGACTCCTGGTCCTTTTCCTGTGTTTCATAAGCTCTGGGAGTTGAGCATTCCCTGGCTCCTCTAGAACAGGAGGGGCACAAGAGGCCGGGAACTCTTGTGAGGGCCAGGACTTTGAGCACCAGTGGCTTCTGTCCCAGAGAGTGGCCGAGCAGAAGCTGTGGAGGTCAGAGTCTCTGTGAGGGCTTAGGCTTCTGGAAATGCCAGGCTTGGTATAGAAGGAGTAGCCATAAGAACACAGGAAGTGGGGCAGATAGAAGAGTGAGTGTGTGTGTGTGTGTGTGCACACTTAAGTATTTGAACTTCTCTGGGGAAGTTGACAGCAGGAAGACTTCTGCACTGTCAGGGCAAGTGTGATGCTGGGGTACCCGGGAGGTGTTGCTAGAGGGAGGGATGGATGTAATGACCTCTGTTCATCGCTGTTGGGAGGAAAGGAGACTTGTCGTGTCTTAGTGGACCGTGGTGAGGACTCCCACCACTGATGGAGCATGAGAAGGTGGAGTTCATTCATCTACAACATTTACAAGTTTGGCATTTTGAAGTCAAGGCGTTTCTGTAGATGAACAATAGATTCTTACCATCACAGACCTGAAGTTTGAAATGCTGTACATCAACATGTTCAGTTTTCATTTGTTCTTTCTTAGTTCTTCGGTATCAAGAAAGCCAAAAAAAGACAGATAAATCCTCAATTTCACATTATGATGATGTTCTCCAAACTTAAGAAGATCAAGTCACATTAATTAGGACCCATTTCAATAATTTTTTTAAAAATTGGAAAATGAGACACTCAGAGCTCACTTGGATGTGTGCTGTAGTAACAGTATTAATCAGTTGCATAATCCACATTAATCAGTCCTGCCTCAAAGTAAAATTACTAATCAGCTTGATGATCTAAGCAATTGTCTGAGGAAATGAGTTTGTCTTAGAAAAAGTGATAATGGAAAAGTTAAAAAGAGAGAGAGAAAGCAAGCAAAGGAAAGATATTCATGTTAGTTTTACTGCATTTATTTCAGTACTAGATCTGCTGATATAGAATTACTGAGTTTTGGTATGTAGTTCTGAACGAATAATTACTCCTTTTGATTGTGTCCTCTTATCTCCATCTAGAGAGAAAGCTGTGTGTAAATGTGTCAGTGCAGGAAGAGTTCCTTGGGATTTTTCTCCTTTGCCCTATCTGGAATGGGAGTTGGGGAGAAAAGCTGGTAATCCCTGGAGACTAGTGAATAGCATATAGGCTGAGGCCACATGTGACATTAAGTAGGCTTAAACTGAGGCAGGACTATCATTTCATTTAGCTATTTCAGCCCAGAAAGAGGTGAGCAAGAAGAAATCCAAACTAGTCATTGGCCACTGTGAAGCTAAAAAGATGGTTGACTCGATAGAAATTGTCAGGCTTTCACTGATAATGTAGAAACTCAACCATACAAGAAAACTGAGGTTATCCCATCACGATGAAGCATCCCCAAATCTAAGCGTAATCTCCCTATAATCAACAGAAACTCTTTTGGGGAAGGTGGATTAGGGAGTCGAAGATGGCAGTTAGGGGGTGTTACCAAAGAAATATTTTCAGCAATTCTCTTATACCTAGTGATGATTATCTTAACAATTGATTTGGGGCCCTTCTGTTGAAGAAACCAAAAATCTACTGAGAGCATATCGTAAGATGATGGTATAGAATATTGGACACAAGGGGCTTCCCTGGTGGCTCAGTGGTTGAGAGTCCGCCTGCCGATGCAGGGGACACGGGTTCGTGCCCCAGTCCGGGAAGATCCCACATGCCACGGAGCGGCTGGGCCCGTGAGCCATGGCCGCTGAGCCTGTGCATCCGGAGCCTGTGCTCCGCAGCGGGAGAGGCCACAACAGTGAGAGGCCCGCGTACCGCAAAAAAAAAAAAAAGAATATTGGACACAATATGATTGTGTCACCTTATACTTGGATCCTGATTAGAGGTCTTCCTGTTTCTCGCAGGTGAGGGCTCTGATAGCTTTGTCCCAGTTTTTAGTGTGTCCCCTCCCAGCATCTCCATTTAGACACATCATTTGCATTCAGAGAATAGAGAAGCATTAACCACTACATAGGGTCAAACCTGTAACTGAGCAATGAGAAAAACCAAGCAAAATGGAAATTGTTTGTAAAGTAGGTCTCTTCCCAATCCGAGCTTCCATCGCTGCAGACTTTAAATCTTAGGCATCTCAGTCACTGAATCTGCCCCAGTAAGAAAGAAAATTGTGAATTAAACTTATTTTGCAAGAAAAAAAACCCTAAAGAACATATTTGTAGATAAAGCCAAAGGAAAAATAGGATGTGGCACATATACTAGCTATGAAGGTTGGGGTTTAGTATTTTAGGTTGTGGCTGGTATTTTGGAGTCAACAACAAAATCTTCGAATTTTAGGTTACTTCTCTCGAAGGCTGAACATTGTTAGGACACAATTTTTTGTTTATCCTTAAATTTCCTCCTCTATGGCTTGGCAGACATGAAAGTTTGAGAACCTCAGAAAAACCACGTCGAAAGAACCTGCTTTGGAGAGATCACTGGGGTGTGGATTTGGTTGATGACACAGACTATTGAGTCCTTACAGAGAATTGTTTGTCTTCCGTTTTTAGATGGCTTTAATTCCTCCAAATTGCTCCTTGAATAATAGGAAAAAGGCAATTTGAATTTCAGTGACAGATTGGACATAACAGGTTGCAACTATTAGGTCTAATTTTACCATACTGAGAAATAAAATTGCCTAAACATAAACATCGATCACTGATGCAGTAAATTAATTTGTACAGAAAAAGTAGTTTAACTGCAGTGCACATTAAATATAGAAAATTTTCAAAATTACTGTTCTCTGAATTAATTTGTACACTTGTTTACTTGTTAAAAGCACGCATAAATTCTTTTTTTTTTCCTAAGGCAGTGTGGGTTTGAATTGAGTAAGAAAGAAATATCAAAAGTGGCAAGGAAATATAGAGAAATGTACATCACACAAAATGACCTGAATACTTGAAAATAATGTATTTTTTTCTCTCTTTCATGTTTGTGTTTAGATGCTATCTAGAACATGCTTTGTTTTTGAATCTGTCCATAGGATCACTAAAGATGTGCTCATTTCCCCCCCCTCATTATAACAAGATAAATGTGATGTTTTCATAGGCTTGACTTAAGGTTTGTAAGAATCCGAAGCCTGGAGTAATTAGAAGGGTTTTATGGTTTGGTTCCTCCCTGAGTTTACAGTCAAAGGCGTCTTAGGGCTTGGAACTGTTAACTTTGCCTTCGTGAGCAATCTGACCCAGGAATTCCTTTGTATTTAACACTTAAAAAAATCAGGGAACATGTTTTCATTGTTACCTGGAATTCCATTATGAGGGATGCATGGCAAAGTTTGGATGGTATCTTTGTAGATTGTTCCAGCCTCTGTAGAACTGGAGCTGGCAATGTGCTGCCGTTTGATACCATCTCCTGCCTACAGTTTTCAAGGACAGTGGTTCGATTCAAATACAATTCTGATAAGTGGCAGGTTTTCGTGTTTTTAATGCCTTGACAAGGGCATCACTCTCAGGAGAGGGAGGTGAAACCGTTTGGACGAGGATTCCGTCTCTGCTCCTTTGTGCTGACACACTAAGATAATGGACAATTAAGAGAGCCTTCACCGCAGGTGAAAGGATGGGGTTATCACTAATATAAAGGAGCCCATGGGGTACTGGGGGATGAAGGAGAAGAGGAATGGTAATTTTTAAAAGGAATATAAAACACACAGATGAGATGCCTAATAACTGTTCACGTATTGCTCTTTCACAGGGAATAATGGTGCGTGATTGGAGTGTTCAGTGTTGCTTCCTGTAACTTAAAAAAAAAAATCTGGTTCATTGCATTTGACCCAAAGTATGCAGAAAACTTCCCCCTGTGCTGGTGTAGGGAGCCCAGACAATAAAGGGATTTGTTTTTGTAGAGTCTGGCTCTTAGACTGCCTTCCGTGGGGTTTTGCACATTGACTGCTGATAGTCTAAGGCAGTGGTTGTCAACCTTGACTGCTTTCCCCAGGGCACCCCCCCGCCCCCCGACCCTAAGAGAGTCTGATTTAGTTGGTCTGGGCAGGGGCCCCGTATTTTTTTTTAAAGCTCCTCGGACAATTCCAAGGTGTACCTGGGTTGTGGGCTATTGCTACAGAGTTTATAACAGAAGGATCAAGTCCCTCAATATTTGGTTTCCCTGGCAGGCTGTGTGATTCTTTAAGAGATTTGAATAATGGTGTGTGTGCTGCTGTTAGAGAAGGTGTGTACTGCATACGTTTCTAATAACCACGTAGTGTTTGTGTGGACCGCACAGTTAGCATTCAGGTGCCCCTGGAGAGAAGTCCCCCCTCTCTCGACTACTGTTTCTCACTTGCCCTCCCTGTCTTTTAGTTTCTGTTTGCTTTTTTTTCTAGTAGATTATTGAAGCTTCCTCTTCCTGGGATAGCGTCATTATGCAATTTAGTACCGGCAACTTTGTTTCTGCTCTTCTTAATCTGATAGGGGCAGCTGTTCTGCATGCATGTACATTACAGGGGGATGTTTCTCATACCATTTAGCACTCAGAAAAGTGAGACAGCCCTGAGTATCTCCAAACTGAGTAGAGAGGTTAACTGATTTTCTTTTGACTTAAACTTTCATTTGTCTCTAAGAGCCCCAAAAGACAATAGAGCACACTGCTTCTGATAAGTATGGGCTCTCCTCAGAATGAAGAGATGTGTGTGATAAGATGGCTTGAAAAAAAAAAAAAGAGAGCTTGAGGGAAAGGAATAGGAGGGGAGGGAGAGAGAAGTATGTTAACTGCTTTGACTGCAAAATACCCCCTGGTAGCCAGAGATAAGACACCTTGAGCTACTCAGAAGACCTTAAACAGGATGTAAATGAAGCCAATAAAAATCATTTGAGATCAAGCTATTTTTCTACTCCCCTCCTATTTCCAGCTCTGACAGCAGAAGGCTTAATTTACTGTATGGCATTCCGCACTTACGTGCAGAACCCAGGAAGTTGCCAGCGACTGATAGGAGCCAGTGCAAAAAAACAAGATATCTACGGTTTCGAAAGAGGGCCAAACTTAAGGCATTTAATCAGCAATCCTAGCCACGCCTTCCTGAGTGGAGAAAGAGCATTGCTGATCTTCGGAAGCCCCCTTCCCTCTTCCCCTCTTCCTCCTTCACTTATTCATTTGCTTTGTCTTCAGTTTTATGACGACCTTCATTCTTTGAAATGGTTCACAGGGTGAGCAGCATTTCATAGCCTATTGATATTTCTCATCAAGCTAATGCAGCTTGAAAGTAATTATCCACCAAAGTTTAGGAGATAGACCTTTCCATGTTCAAATTTGAAAGGAGCTGTTTACTCACAACTTCGTCTCCTAATCATGTAACATCCAGCCTTTGTGTACTTAGACTTTATAACTCTTCAAAATGGTTACTGTCTTTTTCTAGAAATTCACAAGCTACTGACAACAGCACTCTTCTATAGATAGGAAGTGACTTATGGGAGGTAGTTGAACTTGACACTGAAAAAATTTGAAGCTTGGAGTCCTACTCGTAGTGGGAGGAGGCAATGTTAAGGGATGGGAAGGTAAAGGATAATGATGTCCTTTTCTTTCTGGAAAAGCTGCTTCTTGGAAGACCTGGGATTCATTTTGGTCTCTGAATGAGGGAAAGAAAGCTCTCCGTCTCCCTTGCTCAAGTGCGGAGCGGCAAATATGGAAAAGGCACAGCCAAGCGGAGCAAACTTGAAGCAGAGGATTTCAATGATTCAGAGGCGATAAAAGACTACAGTGGTTTTCAAACTCAGTAATACAGGGGAAGCACCCTAAAAGCTTGCTAAAAATGAGGATTTCTGAGCCCCATCCTTAGAAGTTCAGCGTCAGTAGACCTGGGCAGGGGGGTATGTGCGGGAGTTGGCATTTTCAACCACAGTTCAGGTGACCGGGGAGCAGGTGGTTGGTGGATTATGCTAAGAAACGCTGCCCTCGGTCATGTGGTTGGGGCAGAGGGTCGGCCTTTGGTTTCGTTGTGTGAAGTCATGGCAGCCGCAGTAATCACAGAGGAAGGGGAGCTTACAGGAAGGTGAGGAGGACCCTTCGTTGTATCCTTCATTGGATGAGTGGCAGGACTTGTGGTTCCAGAGGCAAGAGCATGAGGAAGGTGAAGCTGACCATGTGCTAATTTGATGGAACCTTTTCTTCTGCTTTTATTTGCCAATACCTGACCCAACCAAACCACTCCCCTCAGAGGAGAGGATGGAAGGAAGAGACCGAGGGGGAGCGAGATTGTTAAGGAAAACCAGAGGGTGTGTATGTGTGTGTGTGTGTGTGTGTGTGTGTGTGTGTGTGTGTATCTGTGATTTTTCTAGCTAGTAGCCAGAAGTAAAAATAAAGTAAGAAATAAGCTGTCATGATGTGTCAACAGCAGATTACAGGTTCATAGAATTGTTAGCTTTTTGTTTTCCTCTATACATGCGTGTACACGTATGTCAATTAGCATAAATTGGTTTTGTAGTAGGAAAAGAAAACCACAATGAAATCTTTAACAACAACCAAAGAGAATAACGTGAAATACTATTTTAAGTTCACTCATTTACCCATAGAAACTACGTGACTGAGTGGCATTTGAGGCAGTTGTTGTTTCAGTGGGAGGGTAGGGAGGGATGGACTGGGAGAGTTACCTGACACATAGACCAAGCTGCTTGCCTGGACACGGGGGCACTAGGGCTTGGGTTCTAGTGCCCCCATCAGCTCCTATTGTTAGTGCAAGATTATAACCTGTTACTCATCCTCACCAATCTGTGTGTTCATCTGTAAGATTGGCACTTTTTTTTCCCTAAAGACTAAGACTTCTCACAGATCTTAAATCGAATGTTTCATATATATGAAAAGATAGGAGTGACAGCCTTGAGGTTTTTTCCTCTGTGTAGGCTTCAGTCAAATTCATTTATTTTCTTTCCTTTGATCCCTCAAGTCAGACCCAGAGGTATGCATAACCCATGCCAAACAACATCAGGTCATCTTAAGAGAAAGAGTAGAGCTCAGATGTGGGAGGAGGCTTTGTGAAGATTCAGAAACGAGCGCTTTCTTACAGACAACGTTGAGTCAGTCAAGATCCCAGAACTGTGCTAGTCGGTTTTATGTCTTTGGGTATCAGAAACATGATTTTGCAAGGGTCAATAAGCCTTGGAAATACAGATATATGCTATCCATATTTCCCTTTTCAAAAGCAAATAAAACAAAAAGAAACAGTGTAAATTTCTCTACGAAAATTATTCAGAATTGGTGAATTTCACATGTGAACTAAGCAGTTACATGTCAAATTCTTTATTATCCGACTAGAGTTTCTTAATTTACTCTTATTTAAATCATATTAGTACGCTCAGTTTTCGGTGGAATTTTGTGTCCTCTGTGTTGGGTGCTGGAGGTATAGGGGGCTTTATGTCCTTGTGAAACAAGTGCAGATGGAGTCTCCAAGGCTCCCAGACTCCGACCAGCCTCTTTAACTCTGTTGTTACTGTGGCCACACTGCCTTGTATTCTTTTCTTATACATTGTTTTGTTATGTTAAAATTATCTTGGATTTAGGCAAAATGAAATAGTATTACTTGGAGGTATCATGGGTTTTTAAGGACTGACTCTGTCACCAGTTTGGGGATATTTGGCAAGAAACTTCATCTTAGTTACATATATAAACAGACATATATACATAACACACACACGCATATATATATATACACACATGTATATATACATACACATATATTTAAATACAATTATATATACACATATGTGTAAACTATATAATTGAATATGCAAAATATATAATTTAATAAAATAATATAATTATATGTAATATATATTAATCGGTAAAAAAATAGCATCATAAAGACTTCCCCTAATGAAGTGTTTCATTAAGACATGATTGCGCATTTACTCATATTAAGTGGCAAATTACTATGATTAATACTTTGCAGTGAGAAATAGCAAAGATATTTCAAAAATGTATGCCTTGATTTAACATGAATCATTAAGTCTGTTCTGAACATCAGTCAGTCCTGCATAAAAACATACATGCACACATAGCCCGTGCCATACTTTTGACTAGTACTGGTTCCCATAAATAAATTACCAGGACTGTTAACAAGAAAAAAAATGATAGAATGAACTGGTTTGAATTTTATTTTTATATTCATTCTAGGGAAGAGTAAATTGAACCAAAAGTGAGAAATAGAAAACAAAGGGAGAATAAGGTACCTGGAAAATCCATTAAATTGATAATCAGCATTATTTTCAGGATTGCCTCTTTCAAATTTTGCCTAATTAGGTAAATGAAAAAAAAAATAACTACATGAAAAAGCATACTGATATTAATGACCTGTGTAGAAATACTTTGTTATGCCCTAATTAGAGTTATTTTAAGAACATACTTTTGTCCTTTGCAGTTTATAAACATTACCTCATTTAAAATAGATGACTCCTGGGACTTCCCTGGTGGTCCAGTGGTTAAGACTTTGCCTTCCACTGCACAGGGTACGAGTTCGATCCCTGGTCGGGGAGCTAAGATCCCACATGCCTCACAGCCAAAAAACCAAAACATAAAACAAAAGTAATATTGTAACAAATCCAATAAAGTCTTTAAAAATGGTCCACATCAAAAAAATCGTTAAAAAAATAAAATAAATGACTCCTTATATCATTTGTGTTACTTGGGATCCAACATCACTTTTCAGTTTTAGTTTTACTGTGTAAAAGTTAATGATGAAAGTTAATGATGTGAAAGTTAATGATTCTGTTGAAACACCATAGAAATTCTGTCCTGTGAGGACGCATTGGCAATTTGTCCTGTAGATCTCGACATATGCATAAAATCTCAAGATAGTGTAGCATCGTCCCAATTTTTAAATACCACCGTAGCATATAACTTCCCCATAAAATGCATAAACACTGATTGAGGAGTAGGCAACACAAACTAGTTTGAGTTGCAGCTGCTGTGTCGTTGGCTAGGTGCACTCACTAGCTTTTCTACTTCAGCCTGACAACTTGTGTGAGACAGTCTCTGCCTTAAAATAAAAAATGATTATTTGTCCCACATCTTACGAATTCCTATCATATTTTAGACACATGAACATCAAAATCAAGAACACTGATGTCCACCGTATTATAATACCAAATGGATAATTGTAATATTTCCCCCCTAATCTTTGTAACAGCTTTTTCTATATTAGCACACTGTATTTATCACTTTACTGCACAATGAACCCACAGGGGGTGCTAATTGGTCATTAATTAAATTTTAGCCTTTCAACACTTTTGTATTCTCCAGTGGCTTTATCTGCAGTGAAGTATACGGTGTGGCCTTTTTAAACTGCCAAAAATTTATGTCAGCTTTACTGCTGCCGTGGATATAATACAGGTGAAATTCAGCTCGAGTGAACACCATTTCAGGACTGTTATAATTCCTTGTGACCAAAAGTTCGCCAGCCTTGGACCAAAGCCTACATGTTGGAAAGTATTCAGTAGAGTTCAACATGACAAAACATTCTCATAGACCAGACTCCTCTTTGAAATACAGAATTTGATCTCTTTGTTTAAAAATTCTAGTGTGTAGGGCAATTCTTTGAAAAACCATTAACACAGTGGAATGATTTTTCTGAGGTCCATCATTCACTAATGAAGCCATCTTCAAACTTAGTTTTCTTAGTGGAAGAATCCCTTTTATGTTATGCTACCCCAGTGAAGAGGTTAATTTAAAATTACTAATGATTAACATGGTAGCACTGAGAAATTTGCTGAGTATATTTCAAAAGGTGTGGCTATATTTTCAAAGCTTAATAGGTATATTTCACACTAGAGCAAAGGATTTTGAAGCAAAGTAGAATTTGCCCTCGAGAAATTTCTAAACAGGTAAAATAGTGAGATATTGGGCTGGAGTCAGAACTATGGGATGTGGCTTCAAGATTTTGAATGCAAGCCATCCCATTGTGGGGATTTTATTCCACTAATGAATTAATCACAGCTTGCCAGTGTGTGCCGCTATTAAAGAATGAGCTCCTGCACATTGATTTTCAAGATAACTACTATTAGCGTTCAGATTTTTTGGGGGTATTTTGGTTTTTTTTTTTTTTTTTTTTTTTTTTTTTGTGGTACGCGGGCCTCTCACTCCTGTGGCCTCTCCCGTTGCGGAGCACAGGCTCCGGATGCGCAGGCTCAGCGACCATGGCTTACGGGCCCAGCTGCTCCACGGCATGTGGGATCCTTCTGGACCGGGGCACGAACCTGTGTCCCCTGCATCGGCAGGCAGACTCTCAACCACTGTGCCACCAGGGAAGCCCTTGGTTTATTTTTTATTTCATTTTCTATTTAATTTTTGGCCACATGGCTGGTGAGATTTTAGTTCCCTGACCAGAGATTGAACCCGGGCCCTCGGCAGTGAAAGCACAGAGTCCTAACCACTGGACCGGCAGGGAACTCAATTCCTATTTCTTATTTTTAAACAAAAATGCCTTTTAAGTCCTTTAAAATTCTTAGAATTTCAATATGAAGAAAGCAACCACTAAATTATAGTTAATTTTTATTCCTCTGTAATGTTTTCACACTTATCAGTTATAAACTAACGGTAACTGACTTTTAGAGTAGTAGTAATAATTTAGTACATGTTTATATTGTAGCAGTTCAGAAAGCTCTTTCATACAATGTCATGTTGGATTCTTATTATATCAACTATGGGGAAGGCTGGAATTTTTATGATATTATAGACAAGGAGGCCAAGACTTTTTTTTTTTTTTTTTTTTTTGCGGTCCACGGGCCGCTCACTGTTGTGGCCTCTCCCGTTGTGGAACACAGGCTCCGGACGCGCAGGCTCAGCGGCCGTGGCTCACGGGCCCAGCCGCTCCACGGCATGTGGGATCTTCCCGGACCGGGGCACGAACCCGTGTCCCCTGCATCGGCAGGCAGACTCTCAACCACTGCGCCACCAGGGAAGCCCAGAGGCCAAGACTTAAAAAAAAAAAAAAAATTTCTAGAGTTCATAAGCTAGTTATCAGACCTAAACACACAGTAGGTGTTTAATAAATGTTGGTTATATAAATGAATAAATGAAATAAACAATGAAGAAGTGCTTCAAATTCTTTGTGGTATGAGGTCATATATAAATACAAGACTTCTAAGTAACGAAAACATGCCTTCTAACTCAAAATAGTTGAGATAAAAAGAAAACAGACTTGGGAAATTCACCGTGATGATGGCTGTCATTAAAGGAGAGATAAATACATTAAATGATGTAGAACGCTCACAGCCACAGCACTGTAAACAGATGTGTAGCATATGATTGCCAGTTACTGAACGCCAAGAGGTTGGTGCTTATCATTAGTTATATATATTTTTAAGTGAGCCAAAAGATGGAAACAGCAAAGCTGTGCTCACCCTCCCACGTAACTGGAAACCGCTTTTCCTTCTGTCTGGCTTCAGGAACACGTCTCAGTTTCCGTGAGAGAGACGATGACTGTTAACTGGTTTCACGTCAGCTTTTTCCTCTGATTTGAGAGGTGGAGTTAAGTGTGAACTGCTTAAGAATGCACTGTTTTCTGTTTAATTTGGCGGCGGAAGATGGAATTCATTGAGCTCCGTCTGTTCAAATGAACTTTAAGCAACAGTAAGCGAAAGATTTGTACTTCTCCGCACATGTAACAGAACTGTGTCTGGTGAAAGAGACAGCTTGGATATAAAGCCCAGGATTACCTCAGGAGGACAGCACAGGGGTGATACCAACTTATCTCTCTGGCTCATCCAAAGCATTAAAGGATTGTTGGGGAAAGTGAGCCTCTTTTTTATTAGGGAGTATTGAAAGGAAAAAAAAATAACCTCTGAGCTCTGATATCTGGAATTCATCTTGACTGTGTTAAAAAATGTGCTCCTCCAACTGCAGCTCCCACAGCTGCTATCATTAATGAGTGACCACCCTTTTCCCTCCTAACCTAACTGTTAATGCATTTAATTGGTCCTTCCAGAACAGTTTGTAATATTACAGAATTTAAAAGCGTCTGTGAATTATAAGTAATTTTAAAGTTCACTTTTCTCTTTTGAACACCCAGTAAAGAATATTCCTTTTCAAGTAGCTAAATAAGTTACACGACAAAGGAGTGAATTTAATGTGGGACTGTTGATTTTTTTTAAAAGTATGATAGCTATATTATTAAAGTTGCAGCCTTTCTAAAACTGTTGACACTTCTGTTGAGAATGAAAGGAAACAATTGTGTAATAATGCATAATGATTTATTTAGAATGACCATATCCTTCAGCAATTTAGATCATTGCTTTAAAATGTATTGTGCAACTTGGTGAGATGATTTTAAATACGATGATGCAGAGTTGTTACTGTGATGGCTCTGGGTTAACATGACAAATATCCTTGTTACCTGTGTCTATTAAACACACATTTCAAAATATTGTTCTCTCTTGATCGCACCTAACTTCTCTCAGCTTTTGTGCACACCTGTGTATTTCCCTCAAGATTCTCAGTTTAACTGTCTTAAGGTGTCTTAAGTTGATGAGTGGAAAAAGGACTATGAACTCTAGTATGAAAGTTCAGAACTGCTCCTAGAGCATGCTGGTAGAGAGAAAGAACCATTTTCAGCCAATGGAGGAAATAACCTGGAAATTTGGTTTGGTCTCATGCTTTCACCTACTGTCCTATGCTTAAAAAAAATCATCTACTAAATGAACTTATTTTGATGTTAAATAATGCAGTGATTGTACTGCTAGTGTTTTAAGGATAAGAGAGGTAATTTCCAAAGTCCACACTTGGCTTTGGAATTACATAGCAAAATACTTGTTCCAAGGTTATCTGTCTGTAAAGGCCCAAGATTATATCATATGTATAATAATTTAATACTTGGATTTATGGTCCATTAACTTTTAGATATCACCAACAATTTATATTTTATTTTCTTGGTGGCTGAATATACAACTGTGAATGCTTAAGGCACTATTTGGGCCAGTCCCTAAAGCTGATATTCCAGTGGTTCAATTAAAGAAAAGAAAATGTTAAAATATGTTTATACTGTACACATTAAGAAGCTTACATGTGAAAACGTAAATACATGCAACACATATAAGTCTTTTTGTTTACATATGCACCTTTTCCTTCAGCGATGGTAGGTGCCCTAGAAATATTCACTAATCTTTGTAACACCCCAGAGGGTAAGTAGCAAGAATTATTGTCTTCATATTGCAGGTGAAATACCTAGGTAGGGGCAGGTTAAATGACTTGGCCACGTCACTCTCTAAGTCAGTTATGAAGCTAGAAATAAAACTCCGGACTCCTGACTTTTCGTTCTCATTCTGAGTTATTGCTCTTCGAAAAGAGAGGTACCAGAGCTGTCAGTATTCGGGCTTCTTTTCCTCACTTGAAAAGTAACCAGTGATGTAAATCCTGTCCCTGTTGAAGAAATCTTGCTGTGTGGCACTTGCACACACATGATACTGAGTCCCCAAGGGCGGTTTAGTGAGTACTCTGCCTTTACAATGAATGAGCTCAGGTAGCAAAAGGACATCAGTAAGCCAGCTTCTCGTGGGCCCAGCCCTACGAAGAACTAAATGTATTGGAAGTTTCCATAACTTCAGAGATTTGGATCACTTCTTTAACATGTACAGTGAGTCAATCCACTTTGTTACTTGACTTTCTCCTTAATAATTTCAGGATTGCCCATATTGTTGGAGTCAGCATTCTAAAATTAGGCTTGGTCCCTGCCCTCCAGAAGCGTGTACTTTACCCTAAGACTAAGACATGCTTTATGGTCCCAAAATAAAAAGCTTTAGCATCACCCCAAACCTTCTAGTGCATCTTCTCTTCCTCCTTCTTTGACCTTATTTTTTTATTGGCTACTTCAGTTGGATTTGAGAGCCAAAGAATGGCCAGACCCTCAGCATTTTTCTTCCACAATGACAGGCTGTGGACGGACATTATCAGCCCCCCATTTGTCAGCCCAGCAGCCCTTCCCAGGGAGTGTTCGTCTGTCCATCCCCCAGTAGCCAGGGTAAAATCACAGCCAATCTTTGCTCTCTCCTCCATGGTTGGTACATGAGGGGCGATGGCTCATGTCACAGAGGTACTTTGTGCTCTGGTGTCTTTTTTTTTTCTGCACAATCCCTCCTTCTAGTATGACTTCACTTTTCTGTTAGTGAGCACTTTCCCCCATAAATATGACCGAACAGGTGTTGCTCTGCCGCTAACTGAGTTTCCAGCTGTCATCCTCCAACGTAGACCCAGCAAAATCTGTTGTTTCGTCCTTTCAGGCAGACTAGAGAACCATCAAGCCTGAGATGGAGGTCTTCCTTGCAGGATATGGCAGTTTTGTTGCCAGAAGATGGTCGGGAAAGCCTGGCTGGCTAACAAAGACAGGCCTTCAGCAGCTGGGTGTAGTTCCAGTTCTGCATCCCCTTTGGCAGGAGCACAGAGGCTGCTGCAGTGTGGCCAGCCAGCAAAATTAGGAAATAAGGACCTCTTTTATTTACTCAGGCTGCTGAATCATGGGCATTCCTGTCTGCTTGGAGAAAAGTCAGGCGGCTCTCCTTTCCACTGAAAGTCTCAGGAGTGTTCGAGACTTTCATCTCCGAGTGTTCACACACTTGTTTTAATGTGCTTTATGGAAATGGTGAAACTCAGCAAGTACAGTCGCTGTAGAAAAACATCTGCACTAACTATGCACACACATTTGCATCTTTAAATAGACTTTTAGGCCACGGAGCTGGTTTCCAGCAAAGTTTTTGTTGTTGTTGTTGTTGTTGTTTTTTCTTCTTCTTCCCGTTGTAAGAGCTATAGCTCTCTGAGAGTCAGCTAGTGTGAAGTGACTGATTCCAAAAAAATTAAAATTTAACATGGACATGTTAAGTACTTCACACTGAAATGCAGAAAACGTGCCATAACACAGAAACACACTTCTGTAAGAAGTAGCACTTAGTGAGTGTCGAAGGGTAAAAAAGTCCACGTTGACTCAGTAACGGGGGGAGTTGATAGAATCCTCCATACTTTCTTCCAGATGAAAAAAAGAAATTGAAATTGTTTAAGTCTGTATTAGCCATTTGAACATAGTTTGTGTTGTGAATGCCAGAAAGCTTAAGGTAATGGGGACGAGTAGCTTTCAAAGACTTAGGTAGACCTCGGAGAATGTTGGCAACCCCACCACACCACAAAAGTCTGGGGAGATTCTGATACCCTTAGAGCATGGATCAACACCCCTGGGAGTCTTGTCAGTGAGTTCCTTGTGCATCCCAGGGAGAAAAGGCCCACTTACAACACTAGCAAATGAGCGTTTTACAATTTAGATTTTAAAACAGAAATCAGCCTTTCGTGAAACCTTTGCTTATTTTTCTAAAAGTAGCATTCCCTGCTCAAACTTTTTACTTCTGCTGAGTGTCCTCAGTCCCTCAGCCTAAGCCTTAGGAAGCCAGTAGGTGATTTCCGTGTATGTCAGTTACAAAGACACGTCATCTTTGATTATCACGTCCTCTTTTCCCCAAGACCAAGTGATAGGGGCAGGAGAGAGAGTGAAGAGGTTTCTAGTTCCCTTGAATTTTTTTTTTTTTTCGGTACGCGGGCCTCTCACTGTTGTGGCCTCTCCCGTTGCGGAGCACAGGCTCCGAATGCGCAGGCTCAGCGGCCATGGCTCACGGGCCCAGCCGCTCTGTGGCATGTGGGATCTTCCTGGACCGGGGCACGAACCCGTGTCCCCTGCATCGGCAGGTGGACTCTCAACCACTGCGCCACCAGGGAAGCCCCCCTTGAATCTTGGTTCGAGTAAAAACTTGATCCTGACCCTCAGCTCACTTGACTATATTTGAAATTTATAAGCTTAGGAGAACAGTTATGTAAGAGGTATAGTCAGGCATGGCCCACAGACAAGAACCTGATTTAAGCATGGTGTCATGTTTATAATGGTCTATTGCTCTATAATTCTTGGTGCATTTGTATAATAATATATCATGCCTGGGCATAATCTGCAATTTAATAATAAATTCACTTGCTAAATTTTCAGGCTCAATAGTTCTATCCTTTCAGTCTAGTTGCATGACAAATTCTGATTCAGTGTTTTCCCCAACTGTACAAATGAGATGATGTGTTTGAAAATATTTTTAAGTGAAACAACAGGATGTAAGCCTAAACAAGGAATGTGTGAAAAGTGGTAGATTTTCTTCCTAGAATGCTGAGCAAATTTAATGAAGAGTAAACTTTTTAATGAGGGGAAATATTTCAAAACTTTGGTTTGTTTTAGGGCTACCAGCTTTAGGTGGCTTATGTTTTTTAAGGGAAAAGCTAGAAGTTGTTTTGAAGTTGTTTTTGTTTTTAATTTTTCAAAATTGTTTCTCTGTATGTTGGGTGATGAGTTTATCTGCATATATTCTTTATGTGCATTCACCTTTAAATTGAAATCACACCCACAATTGTCAGACTCTTTCTTATGCTGGAAACATGTTAGGTTATAGACGTATATAAATGAGGATGCAAAATCATGTGGTTTTCAACTTGTATTGCGAAGCTCTGTTGCAGTGGGCAGGGATCCAGGAATGGTGTTTGGTTGTTTTCTCAGAGTTAGATGGTTGCCATCTGGCATTGATAGTGAGATGGTGTTGTCATCAGTTTCTAGATGCAGGAAAGGAATGATCCTCATCTGTTTCCTGTGGATAAGCAAGAGGTTGATAATCTAGTAAAATCTTGTTACCTTAAAGAAAGCAGACGTGGAATTTGTTTACATAATGCTTGCCAGTTTCTACTTTTATGTTAATAATATAGCTTGCTAGTGAACTTTAGCTTTGAAGAATTTTAAAATGTATTTGATCATATTCTAATTGCATCTTATTAGAATACCCCAATAATATTCTAATTGAACCTATTATTCTAATAGAATCACTGTCTCCACCAGGCACACTCCATGGTCTTTACTTGTCTGCCTTTATGAAAAATCTTGCTCCTTTGGAGAGTGAAAAGCTTTTACAATGTCTTCCGATCTTGAATGATAGATTGTTTTGAAAAGCCAGAAAGAGGTTTTACAACCTACTTGAGAAGGTCTCATTTTCCACTTGAATATTAAGAAAGTGACAGAAGTAAGAGTGTACACTAGCTACAAACGTGGTTAAAAAACCACCTAATATAAAGTAGAGTTACTTTATGGATAACTTGCTAAGGTTATATCTGGCTTTCAGGCTTGTTTGTCTTCTCTTTGTTACCCATAAATCTTTCAGCATTTAGCATAATCATTTATCACTTTTCCTGTTTCCAGTTTTTCACAAGTTGCTTTGTCTCTGCTCACCTCAAAGTGCAGGTCCTGTTTGGCTAAGGAAGTTCATGCTGCTGAAGCTTTTTGCAAAAGGAAGAAATGGTGGGCCACCTCTTGAACTTTCCAAACAAAATACACTATTACAATCTGGCCCTTGTGAAACTCATTTTTTTCTTGATCCTGGCTGATCCTAGCTACATGTAATATCTAGCAGTACCCTTCTAACATCTAATAATCCATTTTCTGGCCTATGCTATTCGAATCTTACAGTTATTGAAGAAATCCTGGTGGTCTTTTATTACACAAGACATAATTATTATTGTGTTTTCTGTCTTCTTTCATGTGCTTACTTTTTAATATTTTTTTGCTGCATGCAATAAGGTCTGTATCAATAAGAACCCCATAAAAGATTTTGGTCTTCAGAATTGCCTTTTTATATAAAAACAAGCAAAATTCAGAGGGAATATTTAATTAAATATTAGACATATGGGTTGACTGCATTAATTTTAAATCATTCCTGTAATATTTCCTCTTTTCATTTGGTCCTTCAGATGCTCACATAATATGCAAATCATTTTAGAATGAACACAAAAGAAACATTAAATATATTAAAATCTGCATTTTAATAAAATTGTCAATGCATAATACATACCTTGCTTCTAAAGAAGAATGATAAAAAGTAATAAAAGGGTAATTTAGGCACAGAACTATTTAATATCTTTTTATATTTTACAATTCAGTGAAAAGTAAATGTAGAATAAAAGCTTGGGGCTCAGATTTGAAAGTGTTCCACTCAAATATTCTCTCCTTTTTTTTTTTTTTTCCCTGAAAGGTTCTCGTTGGTCCCACCCTGTGTACAGTACACTCACAGTGGTACAGTAAACTCACTCTTGAACTCTCAACACGGAAAATGAAATGTTCCGATGCTCTTTGTTGCAGATGGAGTGGATGTGGAAGATGACCCCACTTGCTCCTGGCCAGCTTCCTCACCCTCGAGCAAGGACCAGACTTCCCCCAGCCACGGAGAAGGTTGCGATTTTGGAGAGGAAGAAGGTGGCCCTGGACTCCCTTATCCATGCCAATTCTGTGACAAGTCGTTCAGCCGTCTCAGCTACCTAAAGCACCATGAGCAGAGTCACAGCGACAAGCTGCCTTTCAAATGCACTTACTGCAGTAGGCTGTTCAAACACAAGCGGAGCCGAGATCGCCACATCAAACTCCACACCGGGGACAAGAAGTACCACTGCAGCGAATGCGATGCCGCGTTCTCCAGAAGTGATCACCTGAAGATCCACTTAAAGACTCACACGTCCAACAAGCCATATAAATGTGCCATTTGTCGCCGTGGGTTCCTGTCCTCTAGTTCCTTACACGGACACATGCAGGTTCACGAAAGGAACAAGGACGGTTCCCAGTCCGGTTCCAGGATGGAGGACTGGAAAATGAAGGACACTCAGAAGT
This sequence comes from Hyperoodon ampullatus, assembly GCF_949752795.1. Taxonomy (NCBI): domain Eukaryota; kingdom Metazoa; phylum Chordata; class Mammalia; order Artiodactyla; family Ziphiidae; genus Hyperoodon; species Hyperoodon ampullatus. The sequence continues at coordinate 42,408,529 of NC_136926.1, read as the reverse complement.
GCAGTCAGTGCGAGGAAGGCTTTGACTTCCCGGAAGACCTCCAGAAGCACATTGCAGAGTGCCACCCCGAGTGCTCCCCGAACGAGGACCGGGCGGCCCTCCAGTGTGTCTACTGCCACGAGCTCTTTGTGGAGGAGACCTCCCTGATGAACCACATGGAGCAGATGCACGGCGGGGAGAAGAAGAACTCCTGCACCATCTGCTCCGAGAGCTTCCACACCGTCGAGGAACTGTACAGCCACATGGACAGTCACCAGCAACCGGAGTCATGCAACCACAGCAACAGCCCTTCCCTGGTCACGGTGGGCTACACCTCCGTGTCCAGCACGACTCCGGACTCCAACCTCTCAGTGGACAGCTCGACCATGGTGGAAGCCGCCCCGCCAATCCCCAAGAGTCGAGGGAGGAAGCGGGCCTCTCAGCAAACCCCGGACATGACCGTCCCCTCAAGTAAACAGGCAAAAGTCACCTACAGCTGTATTTACTGCAACAAGCAGTTGTTTTCGAGCCTGGCGGTTCTGCAGATTCACCTGAAAACTATGCATTTAGATAAGCCAGAGCAGGCCCACATTTGTCAGTATTGCTTGGAGGTACTGCCCTCCCTCTATAACCTCAATGAACATCTTAAGCAAGTGCACGAAGCTCAGGACCCAGGTCTGATCGTTTCTGCCATGCCTGCCATAGTCTACCAGTGCAACTTCTGCTCCGAAGTTGTCAATGACCTCAACACCCTTCAGGAACACATCCGATGTTCTCACGGATTTGCCAACCCTGCAGCTAAGGACAGCAACGCTTTTTTCTGTCCCCATTGCTACATGGGGTTCCTCACTGACTCTTCCCTCGAAGAGCATATAAGGCAGGTCCACTGCGACCTCAGTGGCTCCCGATTTGGGTCTCCAGTGCTCGGGACTCCAAAAGAACCAGTCGTAGAAGTCTATTCTTGTTCCTATTGTACGAATTCTCCAATATTCAACAGCGTTCTTAAACTGAACAAGCACATCAAAGAGAATCATAAAAACATTCCCTTGGCCCTGAATTATATTCACAACGGGAAGAAATCCAGGGCCTTGAGCCCCCTCTCTCCTGTGGCCATAGAGCAGACATCTCTTAAGATGATGCAGGCGGTCGGAGGTGCGCCTGCGCGGCCGGCGGGAGAGTATATCTGTAATCAGTGTGGTGCTAAGTACACGTCCCTGGACGGCTTTCAGACTCACCTGAAAACTCATCTCGACACCGTGCTTCCGAAACTGACCTGTCCTCAGTGCAACAAGGAGTTCCCCAACCAAGAATCCCTGCTGAAGCACGTCACCATTCATTTTATGATCACCTCCACGTACTACATCTGCGAGAGTTGTGACAAGCAGTTCACGTCGGTGGACGACCTTCAGAAACACCTGCTGGACATGCACACCTTCGTCTTCTTCCGCTGCACCCTGTGTCAAGAGGTTTTCGACTCGAAGGTCTCCATTCAGCTCCACTTGGCCGTGAAGCACAGTAACGAGAAGAAGGTCTACCGCTGCACGTCCTGCAACTGGGACTTCCGCAACGAGACAGACCTGCAGCTGCACGTGAAGCACAACCACCTGGAGAACCAGGGCAAAGTGCACAAGTGCATCTTCTGCGGTGAGTCCTTCGGCACTGAGGTGGAGCTGCAGTGCCACATCACCACCCACAGCAAGAAGTACAACTGCAAGTTCTGCAGCAAAGCCTTCCACGCCATTATCCTGCTGGAGAAGCACCTGCGGGAGAAGCACTGCGTGTTCGACGCCAAGACGCCCAACTGCGGCGCCAACGGGGCCTCGGAGCAGGCACAGAAGGAGGAGGTGGAGCTGCAGACCCTGCTGACCAACAGCCAGGAGTCGCACAACAGCCACGACGGGAGCGAGGAGGACGTGGACACCTCGGAGCCCATGTACGGCTGCGACATCTGCGGGGCGGCCTACACCATGGAGACCCTGCTGCAGAACCACCAGCTGCGGGACCACAACATCCGGCCCGGGGAGAGCGCCATTGTGAAGAAGAAAGCCGAGCTCATCAAAGGCAACTACAAGTGCAACGTGTGCTCTCGAACCTTCTTCTCGGAAAACGGCCTCCGGGAACACATGCAGACCCACCTGGGCCCCGTCAAACACTACATGTGCCCCATCTGTGGGGAGCGCTTCCCCTCCCTCTTGACTCTGACCGAACACAAAGTCACGCACAGTAAGAGCCTCGATACCGGAAACTGCCGCATCTGCAAGATGCCGCTGCAGAGCGAAGAGGAGTTTCTAGAGCATTGCCAGATGCACCCCGACCTGAGGAATTCCCTGACGGGATTTCGCTGTGTGGTCTGCATGCAGACGGTGACCTCCACCTTAGAACTCAAAATCCACGGGACGTTCCACATGCAAAAGACGGGCAACGGGTCTGCGGTCCAGACCACGGGGCGTGGCCAGCACGTCCCCAAACTGTACAAGTGCGCGTCCTGCCTCAAGGAATTCCGTTCCAAGCAAGATCTGGTGAAACTTGACATCAACGGCCTGCCATATGGTCTGTGTGCCGGCTGCGTGAATCTCAGTAAGAGCGGCAGCCCGGGCATCAGCATCCCTCCCGGCACGAGTAGACCAGGCCTGGGCCAGAATGAGAACCTGAGTGCCATGGAGGGTAAGGGCAAGGCCGGGGCGCTGAAGACGCGCTGTTCCAGCTGCAACGTTAAGTTTGAGTCTGAAAGTGAACTCCAGAACCACATCCAAACGGTCCACCGAGAGCTGGTGCCAGACGGCAACAGCACACAGTTGAAAACGCCGCAAGTATCGCCCATGCCCAGAATCAGCCCCTCCCAGTCGGATGAGGTAAACTCGCCTTTTTAATGTTTGCTCTTTAACCTCCTCGAGAATCTGTCTCCGCTTTACGTTTACACTTTGCTCAGCTTTATTTATTGTCAGGTGCCGAGAGATGCTTGGATCAAAATGCAGTGGTGGTTTTTCCCCATAGCCATTAGCTAGCAATTACTTGCCTCTTGATAAGCAGCATTTTGGCTTGAATGGTGCAAAATAGGACTAATTCCAGACTCCCTAGGATATTGTCTTCTCTATGACTGAAGATACCTGCACTCATGCCAGCACTACCTGAGATCTGGAATCTCAGTGTAGCTTCACTGCGAGTTGAAATCCCCAGCTATGACTTGTGTGTATGGCAGAGAGATAATGACATAAAAGTAAGATGCTATGAGCCAACACTCTGGCTTAGAGTAAATTAAAAAGAATATATATATATATTTGTGGATAACAAATTGGATAGGGGTGGCTTTTTAATACCATGTTGTCAACACTCACTGTTTCTCTTTGTCTTCTGGGTAGTGAGGAAGATGTTTCTCACAACAGGATTTTTTCAAAGCCCCTACATTTATTAAGCACCACACGGTCAACATTCGTTTTAAAGGCACTCTCCCCAAGTCTTTGCTCTCTGGGTTTGGGTTTCAAAGTGAACATGTTTTGTTTTTTTTTTCTTAGTTGAAGAGTCGTTTCATGTCTTTTTTCCCATAATGAGCCTGAAAAACAAGTTCATTTACAGTGAAATAGTTTTGTAAGTCATCATTCCTTGAAGCTGAGCAGAGGATGGCTCATTTTATTATAATTTCTTTATGCTTTATCACCTGGTTTCTAATAGCTCTCTCCCCTTCCCTACCTGCCCCTATCTAGAGATCCATCCAAATGAAAACCCCAGGGAGACCTATCTCCCTTCAGTCTGGGGTCACTGCCTTTTCCTTATCTTGTCTCTGCACTCACACCCTCTCCAAGGTCCCCCTGCATCTCCCTGCAGATAGCCATCACTCAGCTGGTAGGGGAAAGCTGAGAAGACGAACGCAGAGCCCATCCTCCTGAAATGTGCATCTGTGTGACAGGCAAACTCCCAAACTTTGAAGCTGCCTTCCCTTCTCTCCTCCTCAAGTAAATCCGCACCTTTCTCTCATCTAAATAAACGAAATCCTTTCAAACTGGAAGAATGTTGTTTTGATAATGGTTCATGACTCATGTGTTGGATCAAATCATTTCTTTTGAAACAAATATTTCTAGTTGTAATCATATGAAATGAATTACTTTTTCCAACTTTTTTTTTTTTTTTTTTTTTGGCGGTACACGGGCCTCTCACTGTTGTGGCCTCTCCCATTGCGGAGCACAGGCTCCGGACGCGCAGGGTCAGCGGCCATGGCTCACGGGCCCAGCCGCTCCACGGCATGTGGGATCTTCCCGGACCGGGGCACGAACCTGTGTCCCCTGCATCGGCAGGCAGACTCTCAACCACTGCGCCACCAGGGAAGCCCTTCTTCCAACTTTTTATCTCAAAAATGTTTAAACTTATAGAAAAGTTAAAGGAATAACACAGTGAACATATGTATGTGTCCGTGTATCCATGTCACAAGTTTATCAGATATGAACATTTTTCTCTCTCTTTGCAACCTTTTTAATTAACCTGAGCTACATGAAAGTAAGTTGTAGATAACATATCTCCTAAGAAAAAGGGCATTTTCCTATTTAACCACAATATCATTAGCTCAGGCAATTATTGAAATCAGCTAAAGAAATTAAAGAAATCCATACTATCATCTATAAGTCTATATTCAGATTTCCCCAAATCTCCCCCAAATGTTTTATTTTTAAATGCTTTTGAACAAGAATTCTTAAAAAGTTTATGCAGAAAATTATTCCTCTCTTTTGTCTTGTTATGCTTAACATATATAGAAGAGTTTTTATATTCAGGTTTAATTTAAATAGTATATAAAAGGTGTTTAAAATGAATGTGTGTGTGTGTGTGTGTGTGTGTGTGTGTGTGTGACTGTGGTGGTATGTGTGCATTTAAAATCAAGCAAAATCTAGCTTTTGTGTCATAGTAGATTGTTTATGGAGAGACAAATGCCTGTTTCTTCTTATCTGTTCATGGTTTAGATTTTCTGATATTTCTAAATTGCTCTATATTATAACACCATTTGAGGTGAAATATTTTAAAAATGAAGGAGGACATATGATTAGTCTTTATCTGTTAATTTGGTTAGAGTTGATTAGGAAAATTTATCTTTAAGGGATGGTCAAGTCTTCAATTATACCTAAAATCTTAATGATAATTTATAAAGCTTAACTATATGCTTCACTTACATAAAATGATATATAAAGTACTTTAAAGTACTTTTTAATTTTAATTCTTAGAATAGTGTTTTTTAAGCACCTGCTACTGAGGGTTAAAAATGACTCCATGCAAAAGAGTACCTCCTTATTAAATCTGATTAGTAACTTGTAGCAGTGTCCTTAATTGACCAGATATTAGGATTCAGTTGTACATTTTTCTTTGTGCCTTAACAGTACACTAATCTATTCAACATTTTCACCATTGTTACTATTTTTTCTTTATTATACTATTTGTCATAAAATTTTATGGGCCCACTTCCTTTCTGATACTCTCTGCCATAAAAAATGTAAAGTAGACCATACTATTTGGACTTGACATAGAAAATTATCTAAACATATGTAAAGTTTTATGAAAAGGAGCCTAAAAAGAATGCATCGGCAAGAAAAAGACATATAATAAATATTAATTTGTCCCCATTTTTTGTTAGTCAAGTTAAGCTTCTATGACCTCTCATTGTGAGTATTGTGTAAATTTTTCACCAGTGGAAGTAAAGGCAAAGTTATTACATAAGACTTTGCCAAAAGACAGGCATGCCATGTGGGACTAAACTTTATCACAAAAAAGAAGTATCACATGTATGTCCATTGACTTATATGTCCTAGGTAGGAACTGAAGGACTTAGCAATGTAGGTGGTATTTTCATCTCTTCTTCTTGCTGAGGATTGAGGCTTCAGAAGAGAAAAGAAGGGAATAAAACCTGAGTACCTAGGTGTTGTCAAGAACCAGATTAGATTTTTCTGGGCTATGACTTACAGTCACATAAGGGTATTGATAGATGCTGGAATGTGTCTTTCAAAGACTGAAAAGAATGTTACTCTGTTGAGACTAGAGTACCTATTTAAAAGGGATTTAGATATAATCTGGGGAAGGATAAGTACTATATAAACCCATATAATCCAAGAAATAGATGAAAACCTAGGCATATGACAATTAAAGAAGAATAATATTAGGTAGCTGTCATATGATGGAGAAATTTGGAATTGAAGACAGAAGATCTGAATTTGAACTCCCATTTCTTCTGCATGCTGATTTCTGAATTTGTGAAAAATGTTCTCTTTGTACCAAAATTCTATAATTATTAATCTAAATTTGCCATGGAGACTTTGTTTTGAATAAAATATTTGGGGGTACCTAATCATTTCTGTTTCCTCCTCAAAGGTTGACCATGATATAAATTTGTACCTGCAGTGATTCCATAAATGGTAGAGAGAATTTGAGAGAGAAAGAACAGTGGACATCTAGCTTCTTCCACATGTGAAACACCTCGCAGACTTACTGACATTTACTATGTGTTGAATAAATGTTAGTTCTTCTTTTGGAGTTCGTTGACACTGGCTTGGCTCCCTGGTCAGGTGCTGCCCTATATGGACCTCAAAATGTTGTCTCATGATGATATTGGAAGCATGTGTCCATCTGCCATGGTTTTCTTAAGATCCTTCATATCCAGATTTCTCTGAGGGATTATATATTCACATTTCAATTCACATCATCCCCACAATTCTGTTGAAATTGCTCTTACAAGGGTTACAAATTATCTCCTTGTTTTTAGATGCCTGTACGGTGCCACAGAATCAAAGCTAGAAGGAACAGTGGAGATGATCTGATTAAGCTGCCTTATTTTACAAACAAAACAGACCCACATAAATTGAGATCGGTCTAAGGTCACACAGTTAATAAGTGGTAGACAAGAGACTCCGAGAATCCAGGTCTCCCAACTCCAGACTCAAGACTCTCTTTTCGTAATTCCACTGGCACTTTCCTCTAGCTGCAATCTCATCCTTGTCCTTTTCATAAAATCCTCTCGGTGTTGCAGTCTTATTTTCTCTTGTCATTCACGTCCTCCACCCGCTGCAAGGGATCTTCTGCTTCTATTGCTGCACCTCAACTGACTGTTCTAAGGTCTCTACCGACCTAGTGGATGGATGTAATGCTTTTGGTTTTTTTTAAAGAGAATTTATCGTAGTTTACCTGCTTCTCTACTTATCACTGTTGGCCATTCCCTCCTAATTGAACCTCTTCCTGCCTTCCTGTTTCCCTTCGTGCCTCTTTGAATGTTCCGTGGCCCTCTCTGTCCTCTACTTGCTTCTGCAAGATAGTGTCCCCATTGCTACTGTCACTCTACTGAGCCCCCCACCCTGATTCATGTGGCCTCATCCACTCCCAGGGTTTCAACCACCACCTTTTACTGATGGCTCTCCAAATGGTGTTTCCAAAAGACAGGAGGGAACTTATGGAGGCTGATGGTAATATTCTGTATCTTGATTGTGCTGGTGGTTACGAGACTGTATGCATTTACTAATACTCACCCGATGTAAATTAGTGACTTTTTGCATGTGAGTTACACCTCAGTGAAGCTATTTCCCCAAAAAAAGGTGTCTTTGAAGCTATTTCCCAAAAAAAGGTGTCTTTGACTCAAACCTCTCCTCTGAAATTCAGGCTCATACACGCAGCTGCCTGCTGGATATATACGCACTCACATGTTCCTGTGAACTTCAAACTCACTGGGTCCAAAATAGAACTCATCATCCTTTCTCCAAACCTGCTTTTTTTCTTAAGTATTCTATTTCACTTGTGGATCCACTGATCTTCTTAGTCTTTTCTTTTTCTCCACATCCAGTTGGCCATCCAGCCATCTCGATTTCTACTCGTATGTATTTCTGAATCAATCCCCTCTTCTCCATCCTCTTACCACATTTTAAGTTCAATCTCTGATCATCTTTCACTAAACTACTGAAGCAGCCTCGTAACTGTTCCCTCTGACTTTAGTGTTACTACTTTCAGATCCATCCCCACACAGCTGCCAGAACCATCTATCTAAAACACAAACCTGAACAACAAGCCCCTCCCTATTTGGAACACCTCCATCCCTATAGGATGATATCATAACCCTTTTATTGTGAAATGTAAGACTCTGTAGGTCCCTGGTAAAATTTCTCCCTCTTTCCTTAGCTTTCACCTTATTCTCTTCTTGGAGGTGCTTTAATTAACCCGCACACAACATGCTGCCGCTGTATCTTGCTAAGGCTGTCCAGTTCCTTCTGCTCAAATAATCCCTCTCCTCCTGATTGCCCTCTGTCTTCCATGAGGCTGTCCATCTTTCCCTTTAATTGGAGATCAGGTACTCTAGAAGGCCTCCTCTGGCCCCAGCTTATCACCACAAACATCTCCCTTCTCCTGGAATGCCCTGTCTACACAATATGTTATAAATTTCATATGAAAAGTGTTACAGTGCTTTATCATTATCTATGTACATTTCTCTTTTCTTCCCCTGAATTCCTTGGGGCAAGAATTTACTCAATCTGATATTCCTAAGCCCTATGATAACGCCAGGCCCATCGTAGGCAGGGGCCTCAGTGCTGTGTCTGGCTGGTGGCTCTCCCAGAGCCTTTCTCCCCCCGTACAGGGCGGTGTGGCAGGGCAGCTGGCTGCCTGGCTTTTTTTCATTCGGGAACTGCCTGACACAGTGACTGGAACCTGAAGGTATTAAATAAATTTGTGTTGTTCTTCTGCGTGTGTTAACTATAGGATTGCTATTTATATTTTTACCACATTTGGCCTCAAATCTTGTTTTATTGTTATTGAAGTGCTGTTCTAGATATTCTGAGCGTGTACGGGTCTGCTGTTATTACCCCACTCCACTTCAGTGTCTGCTTTCTCAAGGAAGTTGTAATTGTCCTGCCAAGGTTGCCGGTGGTCTCCAGGCTCGTCTCCGTAGCACTCTGCAGGGTGGACAGTCCTTCCCTGGCCGTGCCTCTCTCTGACTTCATGGCGTTCCTGCTCCTAGTTTTCTTCCTACTTCTGCCTTTGGAGATTTCTCGTCCTATGCCTGTCCTAAAAGTGTAGGAATTCTTCGATGCTCATCCTTGGTCCCCCTTTACTTCTCTGTCTACTCTCTCCATAGGCATCTCATCTATTCATGTTGCCGCAACTATTTCTTTGCTAAGAATTCCCAAATTTATGTTTCTAGCCTAGATCTCCTCTTAGTTCTAGATTACTGTGTTCCACTGACAGCTTGACTTTGCCATTTGTATCTCTTTTAGACTTCTGAAGGGTAATGTGTACCTACTGAAAGCTCTTGATTCTCTCTCCTGAAGCCTATCTTTTTCCTTAACTTCCATCATTTTTGGTAAAGGGATCTACCCTACACCCAATTACCCAAGCAAGGAACCCAGGCATCACTCCTGATTCCTCCCTTTCCCTCTTTCCACACATCTAATCTATTAATAAGTTCTGTGGGGCTTCCCCAGTGGCGCAGTGGTTGAGAGTCTGCCTGCCGATGCAGGGGACACGGGTTCATGCCCCGGTCCGGGAGGATCCCACGTGCCGTGGAGCGGCTGGGCCCGTGAGCCATGGCTGCTGGGCCTGCGCGTCCGGAGCCTGTGCTCCGCAACGGGAGAGGCCACAACAGTGAGAGGCACGCGTACCGCCAAAATAATAATAATAATAATAAGTTCTGTGGATTCCACCTCCAGTGAGTATCCCATCCCCTTCTTTCCATCCCCAAAGCCATCATTGTGGTCCAGGCTGCAGTCATTTCTGGCCTCCTGAGGGAGTCCTCTCCTTCATCTTCCACCTGCTTCCCATCCATTCTTCATGCTGAAGTGGGAAGGAGGCCTGTGGACATGTCCATCTCATGATGTCACATAAAATTCTTCAGTGGCTTCCCATTTCCCTCAAATAAAATTCCAACCTCTCACCAGTTTGTGAGACCATGCATATCCTGGCCGGCCTGGCTGCCCTCACCCTGTCCCGGTTGGCTCTTCCTCGTGCACTGCACCCAGCCTCCCAGCCTCCAGGGGGATGGGGCAGGGGGGTTCTGCCTTGGAGTCTTCACATGTGCTCCTTCCTCACTTGGCCTGCACTTCTGAGCCAGCCTCTCTGCACCACCAGTTCTTTCTCGGCTGTCAGGTGGGCCTTCCCTGGAAATCTTATCAAAGTTGGTTTCCTCCTGAAGATTTTCTTTTAAAATAGTCGTTTTTGTTTACTTGTTTATTTCCTTCTTCCCCTTTCTCACCTATGAACATCCAACAGCTTAACATAAATGCTTAATAAATATCAGTTAAATAAATGAATATAGTGTAAGTACTTCCAAATGACAAAAGTAGTGTATACTCCATCTTTGGATATATTTGCAGGTGTATCTAGTAACTAATACACATAGATGATAAGTTTACCCAAAAGTACTGAGATGCTTTAAAATTAGGTGTGATCTAAAAATATTAAATAAGCTAAAAGGCTCGAAAGTTCTAACAATTCAGAGATCATCTTCAGTGTGAAGGTCTGTTTTAAGTATCTCAAAGTCAATATTCTTCCTTTATAGTTCTTACACTGAAAATAGAAACGTATATGTTGACATGCTTACGCTCCAGAGTTCTTTTTTGTTTTGTATAATAAAAATTTCCACATGAGGTTGAAAGAAAAATGTCAATGTTTTTGTGTGTCAAATTGCTGGTATTAAGTTTTGCTAAGCTAAAGGAGCAAAAATAAATGAGTTAAGTTTCCTCTAAATAAACAATATCTTAAAATTAAGTAGAAAAATTACATGACCAAATAGATTTGTAAAATTCAAGATGTTCTTGAAATAGACTTAGTTGCTTTTCCAAGTTTAATCTGCTTTCAGATTTATTGTTGTTATGCTCAGTATTTGTTTGGCATCTACAATGCACTAGAACAGGGAGTTAATGACCGCTGACATAAGTATCGGGGTGTGGAACATGGAAGCAGCTGCCTCTCATCCACTATCTCTAATCCCATGTTCACTAAGTGTTGATCATTGCATCACACATTGAATTTGCTACCACTACCATCCCTAGATTTTCTGTACTTACTTCCAGTTCTGGATTTTTTGCTGATGCTTTCCATATGCATACAGTGGCTTTTAGAACATACGGAATTCAAAAGTAAGAATGTTTTTGTATACCACCATGAATCTTGAATTGCACATATTTGTCCATTGAGTACTAGGCCAAAGAGTTTGAAATCACCCTCTGTAGCAGTAGAATTCTGTTTAGCAGGAGCATTTTACATTTAGCTGAAATTACATCAAAGTAGAGATGAGTGAATATCTACTTAAGTTACTTTTGAATAATGAAAGAAAATGGCAAGCTACATTCTGGATCTCTTATTACTGGATGGCTCCCCTCTCTGCGTAATATAGATGCAGTTTTCTATTAGATGTACTTTCTGTTTCTAGTAATTTAACAGCCTAATTAGGAGAACCTTGTAAAGACTTTTAAAAAAACTAAATAGCCTGTTCCTTAATTGTATATATTTTTTCACCTTTTCACATTTTTTCACCTTTTAAATGTGCATGTTTTTAAGGGTTCTATTTTTAATATGTTTTTTCTTCCCTTACCCTCATTTCCTATTACTGAATTATTATCCCATACAGATGAGTGAAATATCAAATTTCAACCTGTAACCTCTCGTTAAGTCCCATCCTAGATTTTCAGTTAACTTGTTTGGCATTACCAGTTGAACATTGTGCTAGCCATTTGATCAAATCAAATCATAATTTCTTTTTTTTCCCTCCAGTTTTTGTCTGTGTTCCATGATTCTCCTAATTATTCTTGTCTGAAACTTTGTATGTATCTCCTAAATCTTGTCTGGTCTCCTAACCTTTTGAATCGGTCACTCTCGAGGTGCTGTATTTTCTCTTCTATTTGCATCTCCTGCATTCTCTCTCCAGTGCAAGTCTTATCCTTGTAAACTAACTGATCTCTTTTACTCTCTTCCTATCATAATTCACAACAGATTTATAAGTTTAGGATCTCACAAATCACATCTTCTGACCACAATACAAATACAATATAAATTAAAAAGATATTTTTTAAAACCCCATAAATATTATTTTATTTTAATAAATTCATTATTTATTTATTTATTTATTTTTGGCTGTGGTGGGTCTTTGCTTTTGCGCATGGGCTTTCTCTAGTTGTGGCGAGCGGGGGCTACTCTTTGTTGCAGTGCATGGGCTTCTCATTGTGGTGGCTTCTCTCGTCATGGAGCAGGGGCTCTAGGCACGCGGGCTTCAGTAGTTGCGGCACACGGACTCAGTAGTTGTGGCTCGCGGGCTCTAGAGCACAGGCTCTGTAGTCGTGGCGCACAGGCTTAGTTGCTCCGTGGCATGTGGGATCTTCCCGGACCAGAGTTCAACCCGTGTCCCCTGCATTGGCAGGCGGATCCTTAACCACTGTGCCACCGCGGAAGTTCCCCCAACCCCATAAATTTCAAAATTAAACTACCCATGGAACAAAGAGGGCATGGAAATAGCAATTAAAAACACTTCAAACTGAAAGACAACTATATTTTAAAACTTGTGAGATATAAATTAAAGCACTATTTAGAGGGAAAGTTATTAGAACATAAAAATACATATTAGAAAATTTTAAAAAGCTTAATATTAATGTGATAAAAATCAAACTTAAGACATTAGGAACAGAACAAGAAAACAAACCCATAAAAAATAGGAATGAAGGAAATAGTAAAGCTAAGAGCAGAAAGTAATGAACTGTAAAACAAACAACAAGGAGGCCAACAAAGTAAAACAGCAATTTTTTGAAATGACTAACAAAGTTTACAAACTTCTGGTGAGATTAATCAGGGTAAAACAACAAGAAATAAATAATATGAATAATGAAGGGGGAGCCATAATTTCACATGTGCAGAAGTTAAAAAGATAGTAGGGAAACCACTACACATATCAGAATGACTGAAATAAAAAAGAATACATAAATTCTTTTTTGCAAGAATGAAGAGCAATTGGAACTCTCTTACTTTACTGGTGAGAGTATAATTTTGTAAAACTGCTTTCAAAAACTGTTGGACAGTATATACTAAAGTTGATTACTAGCCTGCTCTACGACCCATCAAGTCAATTCCTAGGTTTATGTCTAAGAGAAATGAATGCACATGTTTAGCAAGTAATGAACAAGAATATTCATAGTAGCTTTTGCATATAAGCTTTAAGCGGGAGTCAAAGTGTCTGTCAAAATAGAATAAATGTATAAATACATTCATACAATGATATGAATTTTATTTCATTCATATGATGGACTACGACACAGAAATAAAGAAGAATGAACTACCGCTATGTAACAACCTGGAATACTCATATACAAAATGATGAAAAAAAGGAACCACACACATCCTACTGCACAACTCCATTCATATAAAATTTAAGAATGGGCAAAACTAATTTCTGATAATCAAAGTCAGAATAGTTACCTTTGGGATGGTATCAACTAGGAAAGGGCAGAAGGGAGCATTCTAGAAATGTTCCATATCTGGATCTATGGGGTGGTTACACTGGTATTTGTAAAATTCTGTAAATCAGGAATATTCTTAAGGTTACAGCAGTTTACTAAACATATGTTATTTCTCAATAAAAATTGTACAAAATGCACCCAAAACACACAAAATAAAGAAGAGTAAGATAATACTATGAAGAACTTTATGCTAATAACTGGATAATTTTGATTATATGGGAACAGTCTTAGGATGATATGTTACCAAAGCTGACTCAAGAAAAAGAGAAGTAGAATGATTCCATAAATATTAAAGAGTTAATAAATTGTTGAAAACCTTCCCACAAAGAAAATACCAGAACATACACATAATTCCAAAGCTGTGCCAGAAAGTATAAAAAGAGGGAACACTCCAGTTCCTTTAATGAATCTAGTATAATCTTGATGTCAAAACCAGACAAAAATGTAAAAGGAAAATTTAGGCCAGTTTTACTCATGATTTTACATTTTAAACTTTTTTTTTTTTTTTTTTTTTTTTTTTGCCGTACGCGGGCCTCTCACTGTTGTGGCCTCTCCCGTTGCGGAGCACAGGCTCCGGACGCGCAGGTGCCATGGCTCACGGGCCCAGCCATTCCACGGCACATGGGATCTTCCCGGACCGGATCATGAACCCATGTCCCCTGCATCGGCCGGCGGACTCTCAACCACTGCGCCACCAGGGAAGCCCTACATTTTAAACTTTTAAACAAACTAAATTCACACTGTTAAAAAAAGATTTTTATACTATAACCAAAATGATTTTATCACAAGAATACAAGGTGTGTTCAACCTCAGGAAATCAATTAATTAATTTTACCACATTAACAGTTTAAAGGAGATAAATTATACGTTTATCTCAAGAGTTGCAGAAAAAACTAAATTCAACATACTTTTGTGATCAAAAAGAACACTTAATTAGGGATAGGCAGTAATTTCCTTACCCTTATAAAGACTTTAAAATATCGTCTTCAGCAAGCATCATCATTAATGGCGAAATTTTAATGCAATTATTATTTTATAATAAAATCACTAATAAGGCTTCCTGGGTGACTTAACCAACAATGTAAGATAAAATAAAAATGAACTTACTAATAAAAAAACAGGTAACACTGAAATTGAAAAGAACCAAATTAAACTGTCATTTAAAGGTCATATGTTTGTTTGTAAAACAAAATCCAAAGAATCTAAAGACAAACGATTGTAATGAATAAAACTTTAGCAAAGTTGCTAGCTACCAAATCAAATCATACAAGTTAATTTGATTTTTATTCATTACCAAAAAAGTTAGAAAATATGAATTTTAAAATAATTCCATTTATAATAAGCTCAAAAATAGGTACTTAGAAATAAATCCTATAAGGTGTGCAAGACTATGGAGAAAATGATAAAACATTATTAAAAGATATTGTTAAAGACCTAAATAAATGATCAGATTTAACTTGTTCAGGAATAGGAAGACTCAATACTGTTAAGCTCTCAATTATCCCTAATTGGATCTGTGGACTCACAGCTATTCTAGTGAAAATTTCTACAGGTTTTAAAGTGTATTCAAAAAAATTTTTTTCTTTTTGGAACTTGACAAATGTATACTGGGGCTTCCCTGGTGGCGCAGTGGTTGAGAATCTGCCTGCTAATACAGGGGACACGGGTTCGAGCCCTGGTCTGGGAGGATCCCACATGTTGCGGAGCAACTAGGCCTGTGCACCACAACTACTGAGCCTGCGTGTCTGGAGCCTGTGCTCCGCAACAAGAGAGGCCGCGATAGTGAGAGTCCCGCGCGCCGCGAAGAGTGGACCCCGCTTGCCACAGCTAGAGGAAGCCCTCGCACAGAAACGAAGACCCAACACAGCAAAAATAAATAAATTAATTAATAAACTCCTACCCCCAACATCTAAAAAAAAGAAAAGAAAAATGTAGACTGAAGAACAAAAGGTCAAGAACAGCAAAGATACTCTTGAAGAAAAGGAGCAGGCAGGGTAGGATTTGTCCTACTCTGTAGTCAATTTATAATAAATCTGCAGTAACTAGGATGACAGGATATTTGTCCACAGAACAAAATAGAGATTCTCTGAAAGAGATATCAGACTGAATAGAGTAGAGCTGTCTTTGCACCTCAGTGGAGGAATGAATGGAGTATTCAACTTAGCCATAGAGAAAGATAAAATAAAATTGAGGCCCTACTCACGTGTATAAAAATGTGTGAAAGGGCTTCCCTGGTGGCGCAGTGGTTGAGAGTCCGCCAGCCGATGCAGGGGACACGGGTTCGTGCCCCGGTCCGGGAAGATCCCACATGCCGCGGAGCGGCTGGGCCCGTGAGCCATGGCCGCTGAGCCTGCACATCTGGAGCCTGTGCTCTGCAATGGGAGAGGCCACAACAGTGAGAGGCCTGTGTGCCGCAAAAAAAAAAGTGTGAAAGAACAAAACCATAAATCATAGAAAAAAATATAGAGAATTTTTTATGACCTTAGATTAGGGAAAGATTTCTCAAATAAGACCCAGAGAGTATAAATCACAAATAAAATGATTGATATGTTCATCTACATTAAGAATAATAACTTCTATTTATCAAAAGTTACCATAAAGTGAGCAAAAATAAGAACTCCAAGATAATAAAATATAGTTATAACACATATAGTTGGAAAAAGTATTAGTTTCCTAAATAGATAAGAAATAGCCACAAATTAACAGGAGAACTCAAATCACCAAATAAGAAAATATGAAATTAACACAAACAGGCATTTCACAAAGAGGAAACATGAAAATCCAGTAAACATGTGAAAATGTTTAATCCTCATCAGTAATATGGGAGATGCAAATTCAGACAGAGAATAATAGATGATTTGAGAAGACCACACAGGAAGCTAAGTTGGGCACACAGGTGTTTGTTTAATAGTTACTATTTATATATTACT
Source organism: Hyperoodon ampullatus (assembly GCF_949752795.1). Taxonomy (NCBI): domain Eukaryota; kingdom Metazoa; phylum Chordata; class Mammalia; order Artiodactyla; family Ziphiidae; genus Hyperoodon; species Hyperoodon ampullatus. Next base: position 42,392,169 of record NC_136926.1, on the reverse strand, counting down.
TATGTTTACTGTTTGTAAGCATTTAGTATTTAACTTAAAAAGCAAAATAATCAGAACCATAGTATGCAATCAGTATCACTTATCATAAATATAAGATAAATATAAAAGTAATACAATTAATACAAAATAATGTTTTAAAAATTCTAGCTATACTCATACCTGCAAAGGTTTGTGAGTCTGAAACCTGTTCTTTCATTGTTACAAGTAAGTTTGTCAAGGTTTGTAGAGGTATTAAAGACATATTAGCATCTTAGTGAGACTTTTTTCTTTTGTGTAATTAGAAAGAGCAGTATCCATGCCTTATAGTTGAGGTGGTGCATATCTCACACTTTGGGGAACATTAATCTATAGCATTAACTTTTTATTCCTCAGCTGGTGCTTCAATTTAAGATAAATTTATTCATTTCCTGCAACGTACAAGGCATTAGGCTATCAGATTTGTATAGAGGATGAGCATTATACGAATATGGTTATTTGAATACATGTCTTTCTTCCCAGTATAGCCCCCTGAGGGCTTATAGTTTACTAGGAAAAAATTAATGTATAGCAATAAATACAGTATAAAGTAGAATGGAATATGTGCCTTAATAGAAGTACTAGTGAAGTGCTAAAGTAGTTCAGAGGAGATAGCAAATACCCAGGCAGGAGTTAGCTTTGCAGGTATCTGTATAAAGAGCAAGCAAAATGGAAAGAACTCCCAAGCAAAAGTCCAAAGGCAGCAGTGTGCCTGGTAGGCTTAGGAATAGCAAGGGAGTAAGCATGGCTGCAGTAAAGGGAGCCAGAGTGAGGGATGCAGGCAGGGTTACATGGTATCCTCCGTGTTTCTCAGGAGAGTTTCTTAACACATCATAGGTTCTTAGTCAACACTTGCAAATAATTGAAAGCTGGTGATTAAAACAAATGGAAAAAGAAACAAAGAAGGAACCACACATAAATAGAACGTAAGACTTCTCCTAAGTATGTAATAGATGATGCAATTGGTGTCATAAAGAGATTGAGTGGCAGGTGAAATCCTATAAAAAAAAGATCCCCATATCAAAGCAAAAGATTGATTTTGTTCAGTTAAACATTATATTACATAAGCAAGCCTTCAACTGAGTCTGAACATGTTTTGTTATTCAGAGATTGCCTCTGTGGGTATGGAGAGCTTACGCATAAGCCACATAACGTAATAGAAGAAAATATTGTACTTACAGAAAAACCGAGTTCAAATAACAGTTGACAGAACCATCTGTGTGATCTTATCTAGTCTTTCCTAAGCTTGAGTTCCTTCATTGCTAACATGGGCATAATCCATATTTTGCCTACCTTATAGTGTTATTGTAAAGAGCAGATCATGTGTTTATAAGAAAGTTCTTGGTAAACTGAAGCACCTGACAAATGTTGCATATGGTACATCATTTATATAATATCTGTGTATAAGTCAGCACATATCCCTATGTATGTATGCACACATTCATATACTTTATATCTAAAATGTGCTTCAGTTAATTTATTACTATAATCTAGAATAATTTTATCTAATGCTAGAACTATGGATTATTCGGTGAAAATGCATTGAAATCAGTCATCATATGTCTACAAAGTTGATTATATAGAAAGGCATAATCAAATATTAAAACAAATATAGAAGCAATGAAATCCAAGGGACAAAGAGAATGTAAAAGCCACAAAGATAAAGAGAGACAGCATCAGGCAACAATAGAGACAGCATCAGGCAACAATAAATATAAAAGGTAGAAAAACATGTAAATAGATGAGTGTATAGGTGGAAAAAGGAATTATAGATAAGAAATCGAAAATGTCCAATAGTATTATTGGATTGAAACATATCATGGCGAGCAGGAGAGCAAAAAAATCGTAAGGAAATAATATCTAAGAAAGTTAAAAATTGTAACTGAAAGGCATAGTAAGTGAATACCAAAATAAGACACTTTCTCCTAAGCTCAAGAAGCAGGTGAATAGTTTGAGAGGTGGTTAATTTTAAAGAACTATTTTTTGTTTGCCTAAAACTCACTAGCCATTTTCTTCATGGATCAAATATATTTACATTCTGGGGAAAGAAGAGTGGTGAAATTTTTGCTTTTGTTTTTGTCCTTGGACAGGATTTATAATTTAGATGCATAAGCTCTTGATTTATTTTTGTAATAGAGTACTATGTTTTAAAAATTACTAGTAAGTGATTGAGAGATATTTTGAAGCAAAGACATACCACGATTAGAAATCAAAGTGGCATTGATAAACCTAGCTTGACAAAGTCTGATGTTAATGTACTCCTCTTAAGATAAATCTAAGGATTATCTTGTGTATTTTATAAGTGTGGCGTACAGTAAGGAAGCAAAAATGAGCTTCCTGATTTCATAAGAGCTCATGATAAAGAAATTTCCAGAAATAAAAATTTAATTATGAAAGCGACCACATGTTTAATAAAGATCATTTTTTAAGAAAAAGTAAGAGGAAGAACAGAAGAGTGGAAAGAGTTGGAGGGTGGGTAGAAGGAAGGGTGGGAGGGGAGGACTAAATAAGATAGTTGAAAAACTGGCAGGAAGCCCTCTAAGTTTAATGTCTATACCCACTAGGACTGGAAAATTGAAATCGTTTTGGTGGAAGACAGATCCTTTTAGCACCATTAATTGGATCTGGATTGATATCATTTTGTTATACAAATTTAAATGATTCCAAAGCAGACAGTCCCCAACTGCTGATATTAATTTGCATCTAGTTCATTCATTCATTTAACAGTTACTGAGTTGCAGACACATGGCAGGCATTGTGCAAAGACACTGAGTACACAGTGGCAAACATCGTAGATATTGTTTCATGTTTCTCTTGGCAAAGACTTAAACCTTCTAAAAGCAGATGTACCCTCATATAGTGAATCATATACATATTAAGATGGTGAGGAGTTGACAGGATTGGAAAAAGGGATATTCTCAAATGCCTCGTAAGGATAGTCACATTGAAATTACAAAATGTCTTTTAAAAGAATGACTGATTTATCACCTGGACTTTTAAAGAATATCTAGAAAATATTACAGTGCTTGTCTTGCACAGATTCTATATAAAATTTCGAATTTGATATTACCATCTTTTTCTTAATGTTTCCCCTCGTATTCTATACTGTAGAGTAATATTCTCAAGGCCCTGTTGGGAAAGGGCCCCATATTTTCTTAGCTTATATTTTGGGATATTTTTAATTTGAAAAACGTCTAGCTTTATAAGATATATTATCAATAATAATTATGCAGAGGTTTTTCAGGTCCATAGTTTAAGTTTCTGGGATAATCTGAAGGAAGGCTGGGTCTTATCTGGTTGTACTATGCAGAATTTAGGTATTTTTGGTGGCAGCAATCTGGTTCCCTCCAGTAAATTTCTCTGAAAACACTTACTCTTGAGTATACTTATAAAAAGCCCAGATCAGTTCTCTTCTGTGTGGTTCAGCCACTCCTTCATAAATGCTCCATGTCAGGCAGTGGGCTGGGTAATGGAGCTGTAGAGGGGAAATAAGACATAGTTCCTTAAGTGACAGGAGACCTTAGAATGTAATGTGAATAGATGCTTTGAGTATAATATAGGAAATTCCAGGCTAAAAGTAGACACTGAGAAATGAGAACCCCCCAAAGAAGGCAGCAGGTAGTAGCAAGAACCAGCGATGGAGAGGTGGCTATGAAAGCCATCCTGCAGCACAGGGCCAGGAGGAGACACAGTAAGCTTCAAGCAGGATAACGAGCCAGCGTGGCAGTAGTTACCAATTCCTTTTTGTAAATGTGCGCACCCATCATATAAATGTGGGTGTATTCATGGTGACCCAGAGTTCTAGGCTTGCTAGAGCTTTCTGTGAGTCATTTTCTGTGAGTCACAGACAAGGACACTTCATCTCTCTGGGGACCTCACTTTGATTGTCTGTGATGAGGAAATTGAAATATTCACTTGTCCCTCTCAGTTCTCAAACTCCCCAATATTCTATATAAGCTTGTGTTAGTACCTTTGAAAATATAAAGAATATGGTGGCATTTTATTCTATTTTTAAAAGATATTTTTGGAATGATGAATGAGGAAGGATTGAAGAAATCCAAATAATTTCAGTTAAATCAAGGGATTAAAAGAACCCCACCACCTATATATTTATATACATGGTAACTGCACAGTATGTTTTAGAATAGGTAAAGTCAAGGCAACAGACCTCTATCCTCAAAAACTTACTGTTGAAGAGTACAAACAACAAGAATAAAAAAGTAAACACCCACGTTGTTGTGTGGGTGTTATTGCTAACAAGCTTTACGGAGCAGGTGGGATTTTAGAAGCAATCTGAAGGAGAAGAGAAGGGTGTTGTCACACGCTTCAGTAGGAAAGCTGTTTAAGTGGAAGGGATGGACAAGAGAAGGCAGAACCCGAAATGAAAATAGGGAGGAAGAGAGAAGCAAAAAAAAAAAAAAAAAAAAAAAACTGCTGGGAGTAGGAGGACAGGAGGTAATATATCTCATTGGAATAAGAGTGATAAAGGACCAGGCAATTGGGGCACATACAGGGTAACTGAGATGACCCAAATAAGAGGGAGGATGTTCTGTAGACGAAACACAAACTACCAGAATGTGCAGTATTCCTTTTACAGAAGAATAGCTACAAGGATAGATTAGGAATATAAACAAAAGGGAATCACTGCGACTCCACAGGAGCCTTCATCTAAAGAGAAGTGGAAGGAAGCAAAGATTTTTTTATTTTACAATGAACAGGTATGAATCATTCACACATTAATTGATTGTGTGTAAATATTTACGTTATGTATGGCATAGATACAAGATGGGTAAGACAGAGCCCTCTCCCTACCCTTACAGCCCTTTAGAGATAAATCAGTTTTATTGAAATAATTCTGATACAACATGTAATGAATTATAAGAGAATCAAGAGGAAACTTTTATGATTTAATATTAAATAAAACTTCTCTCTATGTCAGCCTTTTGATATGTATGACGAGTCTCTAGTAAATGGTACTAGTACTCCTAAAGAGTTCACAAACCTGTCTACATTCTCAACTTGCTTTGAGGGCAGAAGTTATACACTTAAGAAAATATGTCTTAATGAATCCTAAAATATTTTTTTCATTCTCACAAAACTTTCTCCTGGTCTGTGGTTGGATTTTAAATTGTATTATCAGCCTTCGGGATTGGATCTCCTTGGGCATACGGTGCAATTCAGTGGTGTTGCAATATAGTACTTAATGTTCCTACTCCTTCATCTCTCTAACTGTATATCCCCAATATCTACCAGCCATACCTCTTCATTTTGAAAATGGTGAGACAGAAGGGAGGTCTCAGATTTTTAAGGTGAAAACACTCAGTATATGGTTGGAATAACTGACAAGGAAAATTGACCCTAATTTGGTGTAAGGTAAGAATTTTGACTTCTTCTTTTCCTCCTCAGATTTATGTTTATAAAAGACTCATTATTCAAACTACTATTTCCCCAGTCCCAATTTCTTAACTTTCTTGAATGATATGAGTGTTTACAAAACAGTACAGGAAGTTAATTACTATGAGTCATAAATCCCTTCATACTAGGAACTAGCAAAATATTACAGTCATGGGTAACTAGGGGCAAACTCCCTAACTCAAAAAGAATCAGCACATGCTCTGGTGGGGTTTTTTTCTTTAACCTTTACTACAGCAATAACTTAATTTGTGTTATTCAGCCTCTTCCACTTCACTGGTGCTGTGTAAGGTAGAAGAGAGATTTGCAGGCAGAAATAGACAAGTCCTAAATAATACCTTAGGAATGAAGGTGATGAATGTGCGATGCCTCTTAAGATTGTCCATTGGACAATCAGTGAACAAAATTTATTGACTGTTCGCTTTATGGATAACATTATAGGAGATTGATTTAGGTAAATTTACAATGGCATAGAAATAGCAACTGAATACATAACATTAAATGAGATCATCTAGATGAAGATCTCTTAGTAAGGGAGATAAGCTAGATCCCTTGGAAGAGACTCCAGTAGCTGAATCAGGAGAAATCTGAGAACTGGAGATGAATAAGTGAGCCTAATAAAGCATCTCTCTCCAAGGGAAATTTGGGCTTAAATTCAGTTTTTAATGTTAGCCATCAAGTTCAAGAACATAAAAAGGCAAATTTTGAGGGAAAGAAATAAATGTGTTAGGAGACAATTCATTTTATTTTTTTAAATAAATATATTTATTTATTTATTTATTTTTGGCTGCGTTGGGTCTTCATTGCTGCATGCAGTCTTTCTCTAGTTGCCGTGAGCGGGGGCTACTCTTCATTGCAGTGCGCGGGCTTCTCATTGCGGTGGCTTCTTTTGTTGTGGAGCACGGACTCTAGGCGTGTGGGCTTCAGTAGTTGGCAGCACGTGGGCTCAGTAGTGGTGGCTCACGGGCTCTAGAGCGCAGGCTCAGTAGTTGTGATGCACGGGCTTAGTTGCTCCGCGGCATGTGGGATCTTCGGACCAGGGCTCGAACCCGTGCCCCCTGCATTGGCAGGCAGATTCTTTATTGGGGTGGGGTACGTGGGCCTCTCACTGTTGTGGCCTCTCCCGTTGCGGAGCACAGGCCCCGGACAGGCAGGCTCAGCGGCCATGTCTCACAGACTCAGCCACTCTGCGGCATGTGGGATCTTCCCGGACCGGGGCACGAACCCATGTCCCCTGCATCGGCAGGTGGACTCTCAACCACTGCGCCACCAGGGAAGTCCGACAATTCATTTTAAACTTAAAAAAATAGAATAATTCTCCCTGAATTTCAAGGTAATAAATTCCTTCCATGAAATTTGTCTGGTATAATTCATGGAAATTACTCCATCTTTGATATGGGTTTTGTTTTTTAATGAATAGCAGTTGGATTTTTTTTTTTTTTTTTGCAGATTCAATTATTTCCTGGTTTTTGACTATTGATGACAGCTTTGAAAATAATTTTTTTTTTTTTTTTTTTGCGGTACGCGGGCCACTCACTGTTGTGGCTTCTCCCTTTGAGGAGCACATGCTCCAGACGCGCAGGCTCAGCGGCCATGGCTCACGGACCCAGCCGCTCCGCGGCATGTGGGATCCTCCCGGATCGGGGCACGAACCTATGTCCCCTGCATCGACAGGCGGACTGTCAACCACTGCGCCACCAAGGAAGCCCTGTACTAGACATTTTGTATCTGGGTTTTGAACTCAAGGAAATTATTTCCATTTTAGACCTCAGATTAAGTCTTTTCTCTCCCAGGGAGCTTTTCCTGATTCTTGTAGACCATATTAACCCATGCCTATCTGGTATGTTTTCACTGTCTTCTCCTTGCCAACATTGACTGGTACTTGGTTTGCCATTTACTGCTTTGCCATGTTAGGTGGGCAAAATATTGAATACTTATAACAGTTTAATCTTTGTGTGTGTTCTCTCCTCCTTGTAATACCTCTTGGTTATTGAGCTTTTAGTACATGCCAGGCATTGTGTAAAGTGTTATATAGTGCTTAATGTCTAGACATTAACTACATCTGTAAGACAATAATGTCTTCCTTTTAACCACCATGAAAACACACAATAGAAAGTTGATACTGGTGTTTTTTTAATGAATTATTTGGGTGAGCTTTTCCTCACTAGTAGCTTTCATTTAATTTCACCCATTTATTCTCCCTCTCTGTTCATTGACTTATTTTCACACACATTCAGAATTGGAAAATGACCAAACCAAATTACTAAAATGTCTGAAGTATTGAGTATTTGTGGAAAGCTGTAGGTTCATTATTTTCATTCACATATAATATCCATTTGCTTGCCAACAAAATAATGCCAAGTAAAGGTGCCACTGATCTTAAATATATGTCTCATGTGTAATTAACATATTTGTCTTTGAAATGGTAATGGATATTGCTATAGCCCTTGAAAACAGCTTTTTTTCCAAGCAAGGTTGAACCTTTTTTCACATGTTCTACCCTCCTCTTCCTTCCCACCCCACAACCCTGTCACCAACTTGTGACATTCTTTATGCAATTAATTTTTAAAGATTTATTTAATAAACATTTGTTTGGCCCTTGCTAATTTCCATACAATCTAAATTACTGGATTCTAGTTTAGGGAAATTTTAATATGGTTTTGAAGTCCACATAAAAGAGTGAGAAATAATCTTTGACAAACAACTTTGTTGTGCCATACAGCTCATCGGGCATTCCATTCCGTCTCCCTAATAACCTATCAAGTAAAGAGTAACAAAGGGGGCTTCCCTGGTGGCGCAGTGGTTGAGAATCTGCCTGCTAATGCAGGGGACACGGGTTCGAGCCCTGGTCTGGGAAGATCCCACATGCCGTGGAGCAACTAGGCCCGTGAGCCACAACTACTGAGCCTGCGCGTCTGGAGCCTGTGCTCCGCAACAAAAGAGGCTACGATAGTGAGAGGCCCGCACACCGCGATGAAGAGTGGCCCCCGCTTGCCACAACTAGAGAAAGCCCTCGCACAGAAATGAAGACCCAACACAGCCAAAAATAAATAAATAAATTAATTAATTAATTTTTTAAAAAGTAATAAAGGTAGTTACTATTTAATGCAGACATGCTACATGGTAGGCATGGTACCAAGCTAAGCACTTTTATATAGTTCTTACTTTCTTCTCACATCAACTATAATTGTAAGTTTTATTATTTTTAATTTACAGAGAGGGAAACTAAGACTTAGGATCATTAAATGATTTGTCACACAGCTAAATGATGAAGCCACTGCATAGTAACTAATTGCAGAAAGAGAATCCTAAAGTTGCTTTCCTACTAAGACTGGTGGTTATATTTAGAATTGGTATTTTATAGCATCATTGTGCACATCTTAATTTCAGGGGGTCCCGATTGAGTCTGAGACTAATTCTTCCTTGATAGCCACTGCCAAGGTTTGGGATTGGTGATATAGAGAGGCCTGAGGGCTGTGGGATATCCTTGAAAAATGGCTCTGTAACTTCATGCTTTGATGCTCCAAACATATACCAATGATAGACAAAATAGAAAGTTAGAAAACCAAATGGATTTAGTCAGCCTCAAAACAGTTGTCCATCTTTGAGATCTGAGAACCAAATTTAAAAACCAAGTGGTTATCAGGGTTGAAGCCAGGGGTCTCCTGGACTCTATTCCAGAAATAAGAAGTGGTAACTAGAGTTCTCATTACCTATGGGACAAAGCCAGACCTGCTGCTTAAAGCAGGACCTGGGGAGAAACTTCATTGCTCATGACAGGAAACTAGAATAAAGGTTCTGTTGCTGAGCAATACATGGATCTAGGGCCTGTGAGCTGTACAGTTAAAGGAGTAGGAAGAGAGATACAGTTTGTGACTTAAAACTGAATTAGCCATATGCTGGTCCTGTGATTCAGCTCATAGTGTCTCTGACATCCCTGTTGCACAGCAGATACACAGGAAGTGCCCCTGTGTGACCTAGCCTGGTCTGGTAGCCTGGATGGCCTAGTAGAAGCAATGGCAAAAGTACTGGAAAGGGAGGAATGAGCACATAGAGTAAAAACCTTTCACTAAAAATGGGCTTCAAACCAAGATTCCAAAATATGTGAATGATTCATTAGATTCATGTAGTAAAGAAGACAAATAAAACCCAACTGCTATGAGACCAAGATTCTACTCTAGAAGAAATTAATTATATGGAGCAGTCTGACAAAGACTTTGAAATAAGTGTGTTTAGAAGCTTAGAAAGACAAATGAAAGTATGATTTTCACTAAAAAGAGTGACAAATTTTGGAGCAAATCCAAGTAGAATTTTTTTTTTAAAGAGCACTTGTTTTTAAAATTAGAAACGTTAGAAATGACAAATAGTCACTGAAATAAAAGCTTTAGTCGATAGGATAAACTCTAGACTGAACATCAGTGAAGAGAGAACCAATGGTTTGTAAAAGGACAGAGAACATCACCTAGACCAGAACATAGAGGACAAGCCGATTTTTAAAACATGAATGAAAAAATGGTTAAGATACATGGGGGATAGATTGGGAGGCTCCAGTCTGTGTCTAACAGGAGTTCCAGTGGCAATGAATGGAAAGTGGGAGAGATACATAAAAACGGAAGCAAAGGTCACTGAAAGATTTCAGGATTGGAGACATACCTGAACCCTCAGATTGAAATTGTCCTTTAAGTATTGAGCAGGACAAATAAACATAAATATACAGTTGAAAATATGACAATAAAACTTCAAGACACTGAGAGCAAAAGAAAATCTTGAAGCAGACTGGGGGACTCTGGGGAGCCAGTTCTGCCCAGTGGATCTTGGTCAAGGGTCTGGGACTGGGAGCCTATGGTGAAAGTGTCTAGAAACAGTTCCTTCAGTGTCATCAGCTAGTCTCATACCATCCCTGGCATTGTCAAGGACCAAAGCACTAAACAATTCTAAGGAGAGCATTCTTCCAAAACGCACCTAAAATGCAGCTGTAAATTTGCCTGCAAATGATCATAGTTTAAACTGTGTTAAAACCCAGTGGGTGGGAGACAGGGTAGAATATTGGCCTTACTTATGGTATTCACAACCTTCATGACTTGGGACAAGTCATTTAATTAATCTGAAAATGAGGATAATAATCCCTGTTTTATCTATTCTCACAGTTTTGTTGCGAGTTTCACCCATATGAGTTTTTTTTTTTTTAATTTTTATTTATTTATTTATGGCTGTGTTGGGTCTTCGTTTCTGTGCGAGGGCTTTCTCTAGTTGTGGCAAGTGGGGGCCACTCCTCATCGCGGTGCACGGGCCTCTCACTATCGCGGCCTCTCTTGTTGCGGACCACAGGCTCCAGACGCGCAGGCTCAGTAATTGTGGCTCACGGGGCCAGCTGCTCCGTGGCATGTGGGATCTTCCCAGACCAGGGCTCGAACCCGTGTGTCCTGCATTGGCAGGCGGACTCTCAACCACTGCGCCACCAGGGCAGCCCACCCATATGAGTTTTTATAGACTGTAAAGTATGATGCAATTGTAAGGAATTGTTATTACTTTACTACAGAAATGGATGTCAGCAATGATTCCTGCCCTCTTAGGGTTTATACATGAGATTCGTAAAAAACAAACATCTGAAGAATCCCTCCAAACAATACAAAAATGTTTACAAAGGTATTTATAACAACTAAGCACAAATTATTTTTGGTGTACACCAAGTGTGGGAATGTAAAATGAAAGGAAGGGATGGGGTTTAATGTTGACAAAACTACATATTATGAATTACCCTATTCATTTATTCCCACTTGTTTGTTACTACGAAAATGTTCAAGCGTGCACCTAGATTTAATAATTGTTAACATTTAGCCGTATTTGCTTTATCTATATATGACTATATATGTTCGTCTTTTCTGGATTTTTTTTTTGTGTGTGTGGTACACAGGCCTCTCACTGTTGTGGCCTCTCCCGTTGTGGAGCACAGGCTCCGGATGCTCAGGCTCAGTGGCCATGGCTCACGGGCCCAGCCGCTCCGCGGCATGTGGGATCGTCCCGAACCGGGGCACGAACCCGTGTCTCCTGCATCAGCAGACGGACTCTCAACCACTGTGCCACCAGGGAAGCCCCCTTTTCTGAATCTTTTGAAAGTAAATTGCAAACATCATGCCATTTCGCATCTAAATATTCCGTATGCATCTCCTAACAGAAAGGACATTTACTCACATAATCATAATACCATTATCACATCTGAGAAAGTTAACAGTGGTAATCCCTCAATATTGTCTAATAATCAGCTGATATTCAGATTTCCCCAATTTCCTCAAAAACCTTTTTATAGCTGTTTTCTCCCCCGTTCAGAAACCACACATTATATTTACCTCACACTACATTAAGTAGTTGTCTTTTTTCTCTCTTTCATTTGAGAACAATCTCTCCAGTTATTTTCCCCCTTAAACGTTAACTTTTTGAAGATAACAGGGCAAGAATGTTCTTGATTTGTTGTGAAGATTATTCTGGATTTCTGTAATGTTTTTTCCTCAAAGAAACACATGTTCCTCTATCCCTGCATTTCCCCAAAATTAGAATGCTTCATCTAAAGGCTTAATTAGACTCAGGTATACATTTTAGATAAGAATACTTTATTATGATGTATTATACTTCATACTGCATCACACTGAGAGACATATAATATCCATTATTAGTAATGGTAAGCTAAATAGTCTGGTTACAGTGATTGCCACCAGATGAGTCTCTGTAAAGGTACATCTTTCTCTTGCTGTTATCAAAGAATGAAAATTGTGTCTCTGAGACTAACCTTTCTCCTAATAGTTTTAGCATCCATTAATGATTATCCTGGACCATTTTATTGGCATTGCAAAATGGTGAATTTCTAACTTTGTCATCCCTTACTGTCAGCCTTCGGTAAAAAAGAGCTTTCCCTCATCAAAAAGGCATGAACTACACTACCTCCTGAAAAATCATGATGCTTCTGTGCCTTTAATTACTAATTTTCAGGATGAGAGTTTCATGTAATAGTCACTTCGATGGTGGCAACTGAAATATTTTTCCTTTTCTATTTTTGAGGATTACTATGGACTCATTGATTTTTTTTTTTTTTACACTCAGTGTTTTGTTTTTTAAAAAAAATCAAAGTAATTACAACTACAAAGTATAATTTTTTTTTAATTCGATGAGGCTAAATGTGAAGCCTAAGTCCTAATGGAATATAGATTGAATGGGGAGGGAGGTTAATCAGAATAATGTGGTTTTTTTAAGTATACATTATTAGAGATCCTAATCATTTTTTTTTTAATTTATGAGATGATCTTTTCTGAAAGTCTCTGAGTACCTTAACCAGAGTATCACTGAAAACAAGAGTGTCAAAAAGGCACATTTAAATTGTTCTCAAAATCAATCAAAAATAATGAGGTGCTGGGAAAAAGTTGTATCCTTGATAATTACATCTATCAGTATCAGAAAACAAAAGAGAACAATCAGGAAATGACAACCCCACTCCCAAGTAGCACATTAAAAAAGGCTAATGAAAAAAAGTCTCTTTTAAAAATTGTACTAAATTAGCATTTCAAGTAAATTGACAACTTAAGCGTTGATAAAGGCCAATCTGGGGCCCAAACAATGGAAGTTCTGTTTCTACTTTTATCTGCTTTTAAAAGAAATGATCTCAGTTGACTTTCTTTTTGTTGTTGTCTTCTATGTAGATGGAAGCAGCTGTTCTAAGGGAGGTGACAGTCCTGTACTCTGCACAGGTCAGGGCATCCCTGGAGTATTATGCTTAATTTGGGGTTCTGTTGGTTAAAAGATTGACTTGGAAGAAAGTAACGGGGATAGTGAAAGTTGCTCAAAGCATTTCTTACACCATAACTCTATTTTCAGTCTGAAAAGGGGTTCATGTCACTGTCATTTTAGACAAGAAGTTCAGCCTGTTCTTTATAGCTACAGAGCCTAGCATTAGGACCAATGGGTGAAAAGTCGATTTGGGCCTAGAATGAGGAAGAATTCCTTCATAACCTCAGCTGTACAGAGCTGGAATGGCCTTACCTCCAAGGGAATGAGCCCCGCAAGGCCAACACTTTCAGAGGTTATAACTGCTTTACTTAAAGATGGTGTATGGGGGAGAAGCGGGCAGGCAGGGGGTCTTTCAAATATTTTGCGAAGAGTCTATAATTACAATAAGGAATGTTTTAAAGGTCATTTTAAATTTTTTTTAAAAAAATTTGAGGGTAAAAATGAATTTTATACCATAGCTTTAAAAAGAAAACTACAGCACATCCCAATTGGTGTATCACTGCTTTGTATTTGGGAAATGCGAGATGTACAGTGAGATGAAGTTTAAGCTGCAGCATTTTAAGACCATGGTATATTGTTTTTGATCACATTAAATTCTTAACTCCATCTAGCCCCAAATTTAGGAGCTTGTAGATCAGAATATAACTTTGTTAATAAGAATGGAAAGTAACATTTTGGACGTTGTCTTAAGAGTAGCATTAGTATTTGAATTATCAATAGTGACAAAAGCATTTTCTTTCAATGATAAAAGAAAACTTATAAACATAGATCTTCAAATGTGTCAGTTCATTTTAAAGGCAATAGTAAGTGCTGATATTTTATTATTTTGGCTTGTCAAGTGATTTTGTTCTTTATTATTAGACCAGGAAAAAAAAAAAGCCCTAGTATATTCTGCCAACATATTCATCAGTCATCATTTTTGGAGACAGTTTTCGACATATTGTATGTTTTACTCTGCTAACAAGAGAAAAGACTAGCCATTAAGTTTATGTTTCTTTGTTGTTCAGCAAGGTCACATATCAGGAATAATGCTGGAAGTATGCTAATAAACAATATATAATGTAGGTCATCTGGGAGTAAGAAATATTTTCTAACTAGTTCTAAAGGGAAATATTGTTAAAAAAGGGATAGATGTTATTTATGCAACACATGTTGCTCTATATGTTACCATCAAAAGCATCTTGTAAACAGCTCAGCACAGTGAATCTTCTTTGGTGATTGTCAGGGTTTTTCAAGTCCGTGTTAGATTTAGACCTAGCACACTCAATTCACAACATGCCTAATGTACAAAGCCTGTTAGATTATATAGAAACCTTCCACTGGAAATATGCCTGCACTGCTGTGTTTTTCAAGGAATACCATCCTCTGTTACGGAAGCAAATACTATGTTAAGTGACAACAATTAAGAAAACTTTACGTTAACAGCATTTACACTTTTGTGCTTAACTTTGATTTTGTTGAGTTCTTTAAAATTAATTGCAATCGACAGACTGATATTTTCTATTGCTACCGTTTGTAAAACAATTTTTATATGACTGCTGATGAAGTGATAATTCTATAAGAATGCCTTAACAAACTGTTATTGATGTGATTTTACAAATGTCATTTTCTCACTTTTGAGAGCGTTTCAAATGGATTATTTCATAAGGCTTTATTTTGTTTTCCAAGGTGGTTTTTAATTATAAATGTCAAGTTTCATCATAAAGGCATTTATGTAACTGTGTTCTGGAAAACTTAAGCAGTACTTTACTTATTGAGTTCATCCAATATGTACTGAGCTGTATGGGGGACACAATAATAAAGATGTGAAATCATAAAAGCTGCCTTTATCAGAGAGCCTTGCATTTAGAATCAAGAGAGCTTATTTCTCTTCCCAGCTGTGTGGCACTGTGACATCAGGCATATTTTTCTACTTCTCTGGACCTCAGTTTCTTTATTTATGATACAAGAATTATAATAAATCCTGTTCTATCCACAAGACTTTCGTGTAAAATGATAAAATGGTGTTAGAATGTTCAATATGACATGATTTCTTTATAGAAGATATGTATTTAAATGCTAGTACTTAGCAATTTCTGAAACATCATCTAAATTTCATACTTCACCTTAAAATTATCGTCTCTATATCTCTTAGCTACATTTTGTGAATCTTAACTTATTGGCTATTTTACTTAAAAATATCTAGAAACAACACCACAGTTATGTTGGTCAGAATGGAAGTGTGCCTGATCTTCAAAGACATCGGTTTCTGAAACTCAGCCATGTGTTACAGATTTTTGTGTGTGTGTGTGGTACGTGGGCCTCTCACTGTTCTGGCCTCTCCCGTTGCGGAGCACAGGCTCCGGACGCGCAGGCTCAGCGGCCATGGATCACGGGCCCAGCCGCTCCGTGGCATGTGGGATCCTCCCGGACCAGGGCACGAACCCGTGTCCCCTGCATCGGCAGGCAGACTCTCAACCACTGCACCACCAGGGAAACCCCCAGATATTTTTTTAATACCAACTTCTGTTTTTGAGTTTAGGTATCTTTAAACATATATTATGCCATAGTTATGTGCCCTCATTTCTTCCAACTCTTTGCAACTAAAAGCATAGTGTTAGGATCAAGCCATAAGGTCATAGTAAGGACATAGAATTTTGCCCAAGTGGCCTCACAGAAGCTTGGTTAACAACATATATAAGACCAAGGTCTCAAGAAAATGCTGTGAGTAGGTAGGGTTGGGTTTTTTTAAAATTTAAATTAAAATTTTAAAAATGCATGTGTCTAAGTAATTCTGTTTATACTTGTTTTCTCAGAAGAAGACCTACCAGTGCATCAAGTGTCAGATGGTTTTCTACAATGAATGGGACATTCAGGTGCATGTTGCAAATCACATGATTGGTGAGTGACACTCTAAACATTATTACCCATAGATTTTTCTCCTCCTTGTGTACATCAGTGCCTATATAATTAAGCAGAGTTAAAGATGAATTAATTGTTCAACCATCAATGATTTACCTAAGCATGATTGATTGTTTTATTACTATTATTAGGCCTGATAAGACATTAGCACATTTTATTTTCTGCAAGGGCTAGTTTAGACTTCTGGAGAGGATTATGTATCTACTGCCAGTCAAAACACAGGTGATTAACAAATTAAACTTCTAATCATTTTTGCATTATTGAAAACTAACAGGAATGGTTAATGAACTGGATGTTAGCTTTCCATAGAGTTTTAGACAGGTTTTAATTTCAGAAGTTATTATGGTAATGGCAGTGCTGTGTGTTGCTTAAGCATCTGTATCAAAATGTAGAGTGGTGAGTTTTTGTGATAGGGAAACATAAATAATTTAAATTGCCGTAAAATAATTTTATATGTATGGTTTCAACAGCCTGGAAATAATCATTATCATAACGATCACATAAAGAATTCAGTCATCATTTTTTATTCCCCACCAAATTTTACACAGATCTTTGTAAAAGCAGTTTGGGTAAAGATCTCTGAAGTCGCTCTAAGCCACTGTTTTCAGGGATTTTGCATTTATCACATGGGCTAGAACTAAAAGGATAATTTTTTCACTTACTCATATTGTCCCATTATCCCTTAATTCCTCTGGGGTTACCTCCTATGTTTTTAATTTGATAAGCACTTAGTAATAACACTAAGAATTTTACCAGCCAATTAAACTTTATCAAGCAGATCTTTTTCTACTAGTAAAATGGCAGTTGCTATTACTTTATACTATTTTTGTCATTCATTTGTGTTTTTACACTATGAGAGTTTTTTATTTCATACTCCTTTCATGGTGTTTTATAATACTGTAAATAATTGTGATATAATATTTTAAAAGTCTGATCAACCTCATGGTCTCCTACTCTCAAACTCTAAGAAAGGAAAGAAAATTCAACATTTTAGACTCTGAACTCATTTTCAGGGGTAAACAAGTTTTATCAGACACTAATCAGCTGCATTCTGAGAACTTATAGTAGAAGGGTTGCTCCAACTATAGTTACCGATCCTTAAAACCAGCTATAACAAAACTTCTAATGCTCTTGTATATACTAATGAAAATGAAGTCAAAAGTATGTTGGAAACTTTATTAATAGGTTTTCGATAGGATTTGCTGTATAGTGTTCAAATGATGGTCTTTAGGAGGATTATGGTTTATAAAAGACTAACTGCTTAATTATGCAAAATAGAACATATACCTAAGAGCTAAAATATTGGTCTAAAATATTGGTCACTTTATCTCTATATTTTCCAGATTTAAGTACTAATATTATTAGTGATTTTCTTATACATTAAATGGCCTATTCTTAAATGTGCCAGAATAACACTGACAGTTTTATTGAGTGTTTAGAAGATAATGACAATGTGTAAGAGAGATTGAAATGTTTCTTCTATTTTCCTTTCTATTTTGGATTCCAAAAAAATACTCTACATAAACTTTCAAAATGGACTTGGTGTGGGGGGCGGCATGGGTTAGAAAAAATGAATTCTTCTTTCCAAATAATGAGTGTTAATATTTTCCATCTCTTTATTTCTTGAGTAGAGTTTACTGGTGAGAGTCATTAATGGTTCTGCATTATGCTACAGTTTTACATGGGCTTTAGTGAGAATATTTCTTGGAAGTTTGCAGCCTGTGGAAAAGTTAGTGAATCGTTGTGCTTCTGATTAGTTTTATTCTATGTAAACACGTTTCTGGTTCTGGATTTATTATTTATCCCAGGGCCCAGATGAACAAATGGAATATATTTTCAACACAGTATTAATGTTCTTTTGCACACGTAGAATCTGAATGGAATGTTGAGTGTGAGAGGAATTTTTGATTTTAGTATCATTTGTCCAAAATATTCATTGGTTTGTCCTGGTCCTTTTTTTAAATTGCTTTATACCTTTCCCTTAGTATTTCTTTTAATATTCCTTGCATCATTAGTGCTTTCCCAAAGCTTTCCCCCTTCTACCTTATGGTGGATTAATATGACACTCATCTCCTCTTGGGATCTGAGCGTTTAACAATTCACCTTCCATCAGAGAAGCAAATTCTATTCCTTTTCACAGAGGGCCTAGTTAGTTAATATTCATGCTTTTTTAATAATAAAATATGTAATTCTCTTGCACTTGAGGCCCAAACAAATGAATAGTATCCATTTAATTGTTACATCTGTTGACCATGCATCCAAGTCCCTACACTTCCTCCACATTGTTAATATCTAGAGAGAGAGAATGTGTAAGGGGAGGATGTCACAAAGGCTAAGATATCCCTTTTTAAAATCCCAGTGTGATGCTTAGTTTTTCAAATGAGGCAGGCAGCATGATTTTGTTGGCTAAAATACCTCCGTTGAGGGTAGGTATTTTTAGGTTGTGTATCTTTGTATGTCTTCTGTCTAATCAAAAAATAATCTCAACCAGACATTTAGCAGGGAAGAGAGATTAGAGGCTATCTGAAAAGCCTCTTACTCTTTTTGTTAAGAGGGTCTATAGTGTTTTTACAGATTTTGTTTTCCATTTCAGTCAGTCTGGGGAAAGATTATGTCACCTGATGGAAAACAAGGTCTGCAGATGACTCAGTGAGGTATAACTTTAAATCCCTTCTTTGACCAAGTCATTTGCATTTGCTTCTATGTAGCCCACATGTTTTAATGCAATTTCAATGTCAGGGAACCTCCATGCTTCTTTCTGGATATGCTAGTCTCAGGCTTTTGGCCAGGGACATTTGTGAAAGGAAAACCATCAGTGTTTCTACCAGGTATACACTGGAGATGCTCTGCATAAGTGCCATTTTGCAGCTAGGTGTGAACACATGGTTTGAGTTGCAGGAATAATTACTCAATAAAAATGCATTCGGGATTTGACTTATGTCTATTAAGGAAAAAAAGAAAACCTCAGTCTGGATTGCATTTTGACACAGTTTCAGTAAGAAATCAGACCAGTGGCTATTTAGAGGTTTCTCTTCTCTTCTTGTTTACAAACACACACACACACACACACACACACACACACAAAGAGCTACGAAACATTTTAACAGCTTTCCTGGGGAAAAGATTTCCCTCTTTTAAAGTCTGCACAGGTGAGACATTTTTTCTTGTCTTCCTCTGTTCCTTTCACATAGTTTACACTGGCTTTTGACCTGAAAATACAGAAAGAAGCCGTTGTGCACTGTGTCCTTTAATTCATTATTCACTTGTCTCTTCTTATCAGCACAGTAAATATTTATTGTTTTTTTTCCTCTTTGAGATTTCTGTTATTATTATTATCATTGTTGTTATTATTATTTGGTATGGATTAGCACAGATCGTGATGAGACCAGAGAATGTAAATGTGTTTAACCCAGGAAAGGGATTGCCTCATATAAAATTATGAGGCTCAACAGCAGTAGAGCAAATTTGTAAGTGCTCTGAATAAAGGGTTGTTAGGCATGCGACAATACAAAGAGATGACATTGCCAAGAACTATTTATGAGAAGCTTAATTTTTTCACTCTGATAATTCTTGACCAATAGTTACCAGCCTCTAATTATCTATTTTAGTTAGAAAGAAATTTCGATCACTACGGAGGTTGGCATTGCAACTAGCGCATAAATCCCCAAAGAGACCAATGTGTTCCAAACAGCCACAGACAACTGTCTCATGAAACAGAGGGAGCAAATTGCGAGCGGCTGGTGGTAGACAACCGGCAGTAAGCTCACCATCGAAGACCAGTCAGATTGACGAAGAAATGATCAAAAGGGAGAAATACCATTATCCTTGGAATTGATGGCTACAGTCATGGCCTTTGGAGGACAAGTGGTCATTATATAGCTATGGCTATTTCCAGCCTTTGCTTTCATAGCTCTCATATGGAGAATATGAAGGGAATGAATATAAACCATTTACTTAAGAATTGTGGTTAAAAATTGACTTAGAGAAGATTACTTAATAAGTTTTTTTTTTTCCTATTTTTCATCTGATCAGAAAGACGAGTGATGTAATAGCAAAATTGTATCTAAGGTGGCAGAGTACACTCTTTTGCGAAAAAATAGGAAAATCCACAAATAGTCATTAACAAACATGTCCCGGATCAAGGGTGACGCTTAGAGTATTTGGATGAAGCAAACGTATTTATCTTTTAGAAAAGCAAAGCTAGAATTTGGGACTATGAATGACAACTAATACAAAAACACAGATTGATAGATATTAACTATTTTTATTCAAATCTCTAATACTCAGTGCCTTATGGATAGTTACAATTTTTTTTTTTTTTTTTTTTGCGCTACACGGGCCTCTCACTGTTGTGGCCTCTCCCGTTGCGGAGCACAGGCTCCGGACGCGCAGGCTCAGCGGCCATGGCCCAGCTGCTCCGCGGCATGTGGGATCTTCCTGGACCGGGGCACGAACCCGTGTCCCCTGCATCGGCAGGCGGACTCTCAACAACTGTGCCACCAGGGAAGCCCGATAGTTACAGTTTTTAAAAGATCATGAAAAGATTCAAGCTTTCCACAGTGCTCGTGGGAATATATCTACCCTATGTATTATGTTACACGTGCTATGAACGACTAATATCAAGACAAAAGGAATGCATAGGCCAGTTTTGTACAGTGTGGTGGAATTTTAGTCTGTGCTTGTGGCAGGTGACATCCGTATGTTCTGCAATTTGTTTGATGCCCAGGGTCACAAATGGCATTTCCACTTCTTTAGTGGATGGTGCACTACGTACTAATCTTCATTATAGTTCTGTGACATTCAGCATCACCTCTGAAACATTTCAGCTTGAGTGATTTTGCTTTAGAATAGACTAAAACCAATATTTTGAGGCCTATAATGGTTTTGGATTTTATGTGTCTGAAGGGTAAATATCCAAAGATATGGATCTCTGCATAGGGAGATAAAGAGCCATGTTGTGCTTTACTCTCTCAGCTTTCATTGGCTGCTTTTTTAAAAAAAATGAATAGAATGAATCTACAATAGTGTATATATGTGTGGGTGTATAGATATGTGTCCACCTGCACTGTCCTAAGAAGCTCCAAGTCCTTAGGTTCTCTGGAGTTTACATGAATTCTAAATGAGAAGACTGTTGACTTTTTTTTTTAAGTCATCTTCAGTTGATTGCTTACAAAACTCGGGGAAGTAAGAAACAAGCATTTGGTGTTAAATATGTTGAAATACTGGCTTGTTTCATCTGGAGCTGAATTAAAAAAGATAAAATCTGGGCAGTTTAATGGTAACAGAAAGCTACCCTCATGTGGGCAATGCTGGCTTATTTGAAAAGCCCATAAAGGGTTTCTACATGGACCATACAAAAGGGATACTTTCTCTTTAATAGCCATCTGTACAGGAGAGATGAGAAGTGGGCCAGGTCATCTCTCCTCAGCTGTCATGATATTAACGTAGGTAATGGAGCAAGCTCCGCATTCTGCTGGGTGTTGTTTTTTATAGATGTTCATCGATTTACACAGATAATTCTGTTTATTTCTTAGAGTTGGTCCAAGTGAACCAGGCAGAATAACAAACACCAAAGCATTTCAAATGACTTTATCTTTGTTTGCCACGTAACTTTTGTCTAAAAAATGGTGTCACACCTACTGTGCAGATGGCTGCATGATTTGTAAAGCAGCCAAAACATTTAAACAAATGTGTGATGTGGGGATAGATTAAATAAAGGATAAAATGGAGTGTGGGCCACAAATTCTAATAATCAGATGATTTTAAGTTGTATGAAGTGTGGAGTGATGGTCGCAGTGACAGCAAGGAAGCTTGCCAGTGACAGCAAGGTGCCTCACAGCTCTCAGGATGGCGCCTGTGGCCTGGTAGGCCTCAGTTTGAGAACCGCACATTTGCTGTACAGCTGGCAGCTCTGTATGGGGACATCAGATAAAACGTATGTAAAATGAAGTGTTATTGCTTCATATGAAATTGTTCAGAGAGGGAATTTGCAGACAGTAACTGAAAACAGAATTCATGGTACCAGTGACGCAGACTGTAAATATGAAGAGGGTTTAATTATCTGCACAATTTAACAAAAATTCAAGACGTATTCAGAAAGGACATACGCAGGCATAAATAGAACATAGCTACACCGTTTACCAAGTGCAAAGTGGTGACACAGGAAATTATCAAGCTCCGCTACCATGAGCCTTTCTAAAAACAAAGACAATTTAATATGAAAGCAAAAAGATCTTTTCAAAGAAAAAAAAATCTGTTTGGAATAAGATACAGTTTTCAAGAGCTCATCCTGATTATTTGGATTCTTATTTCAGAAGCAACTTTTCAAGGAAATCTTTGAGCCTCTCTATTATTTCAGTGTTAAGCTTTTAAAAGACAAATCAGGATGTTTATCCTTGTTTTGTGTTTCAGCCTGCACCTAGCAGCTTTGATTTACAAGAGTAAAAATACTGGCAGTTAGTGGAGTTTCTAATTTACAAGCGCCTATGAAAGCCTCTTAGACATTTCTCCTGATGTTAATTTTCTGTGAGCCTGGGGGCTTTCACTGAGCCCACTGACAGATGGAAGATACAGTTTCTTGTTACTTTTTAGAACACATCGTCCTAAAAGAGACCTCAGAAGAACGTTGTTCCCAAGAAGAATTACGGGATGCCAGCCTTCCTTCCTAAGCTCCATACAGAGACGCTGGGCAGAGTCTGTGGCAGATAGAAGGTTCCATGTGACTGTCTGAGAGACGTTGGTAGGGCTTCTGGCTCTGGTTTTGTCCCCTCCTTTGACTTGCAGTAGAATGTGCCACGGGCATATCCGTTTCCACTCACCGTCTGATATGTTGTTTATCAAGTGTGGGTGTCTGTTTCTGCATGAAGTTTGCAAAACATTTCTCAATGGAGGGCAGGGAAAGTCATCAGCAAAAGATAAAAAGATCAATCCCCGCACACACACAGGCCCACGTACTCATAGGCATCGTGACCTATTTCCACAGGATCGGCTCAGACACATAAAAAGAAAAGGTCTCTGATGACCTATTTCCATAGGTTATTTCCTACTTGGGGGGCCAATCATAGCAGTAAACAAAGGAAAGGGAGCCAATATGGAGAGTAGGCGTTGAACTTCAGCTGCTCATATTGTTGCATTTGGTGAGCTGATAGGGCTTCCTAGGTCACCTTTAGAATTATGCCTATGACAGCAGTAGCTACCTGCCAAGATTGCAAGGTATCTCACAGCTCTCAGGATGGCGCCTGTGGCCCAGTAGGCCTCAGTTGGAGGGGTACACATTTGCTGTACAGCTGGCAGCTCTGTATGGGGCAGCCGTGTGGGCTGTTAGGGAGCTGGAAAGGAGACAAGCATGAAATTTCTTCTAACCCCAACTCTGTTTTTCTGTACTGTTGGCTGCTTCTCAGTTCCTTGACAAAAAAACCAATCAGGCACCCTTTAATCCGCCTGTGATTACTACTGGTATAAAAAGAGAAGCATAATGAGGAAAAATGCCTCGTTTTGTTGCCTTCAAAAGCGAACAAATTGGAGTTAACTTGACAGGAAGTGGCTTAATAATTAGATTATTTATTTATTCCTGACACATATCCCCCTGTTACTAGTCTCAGGAGACCCTGTAGATGGTACGATTTTCAAGCTGCCATTACTTCGCTGTCTTCTGTGAACAAAGAAGCTACTGTCTATCAGTCAATTAAATGCACTCTTTAAGCAGAGGCTTCGAAGTCCTCAATGGAGAGAGCCCTGGGACGCTGTGGCTGATGATTCCTTTCTCTGTACTGTACATCACACTCTCAACTACGGTCCCCACAGAGATGGAATAAAGTCAGGCATTAAAATATCACTTGTTGATTTGTTTGCTAATGAAGAGCCATTGAAATGTTTGTGTATTTCTATGGCAAAATTGTTGATAAAAGGGCTGACATGCCTGTGTATCTTAGTTCATCTGCTGTGAGTGCTTATTTAAGAATTATTAAAATTAAATTCAACAAAGAACAGAAATTTTTTAAAAATCTGGAGATAACAGGAGTTTTCTTAACTATTTTCATCAAATTAAGTGACTAAAGGCAGGAAAAACAGAGATGGCATCATTTCAGTCCCTTGCTTCCGTTGCATTCATCCAAACACCTTGTTTTCTCTGACATAAAAATGTCATTTAAAAAAAAATTTTATTGGAGTATAGTTGATTTACAATGTTGTGTTAGTTTCAGGTGTACAGCAAAGTGAATTAGCTATACATATACATATATCCCCTCTTTTTTTTAATTCTTTTCCCATATAGGCTATTACAGAGTATTGAGTAGAGTTCCCTGTGCTATACAGTAGGTTCTTATTAGTTATCTATTTTATATATAGTAGTTTGTATATGAAAATGTAAGTTTTTTTCAGAGAATCTTGGGGGCACACCTTTTAAGTTGGAAAAGATATTAGAGCTTCTTTGTGAGGATACTGTACTTGGAAATTTTTAAAAAGATGAATAGCATTTTGGTAGCAATTTCTCTAACTCAGTGAAATAGGTACAGAAGTTTTTCTAGGGAGCTTAGTGGGGGCTTTTACAACCAAACTAGGAAAACATCTGTGACACATCAGACACAATCTCACAGCCCTGTGGATTTTAGAGAAATATGACTTTCCTTTTCTCTATGTTCCTCTTTCTGTTTTCTTTTCCTTTTTTTCCATTTTCTTTTCTCAGCATTACTTTATTTCCATCTAAGTGGTGGTGACTTTTCAACCACCACTTAGTCAGGGTTTTTATCCATCAATATATTCATCACCTTCTTACTACTTCCTGTTTACTATGTACAAAGCATGCCTTTGCTGGATCTCTCTGGCTCCCATTAATTGGTTTTTATTTTAAGAGTACATCTGTTGCTAGGTTGGAGGGCTACAGTCTGCTTAGGCTGAAAGACTCAGATAATATTATGACAGCTCTCTGGTGAAATATTTAGCTATGGCTCTGCCATTTAAAGGAAAAAAATTTGGAATTTAAACCAAGGCCGCTGAACATTGAAAAGTATCCCCTCTTCTTTGCATCAGGCTTCGTAACTGTAATCAAGGCTTTAACTATAGTGTTCATGATTACCTGACAACAGGCTGTAAATAATTAATTCAGGCCCACCATCAAATGGCCATATTCTTTATTTCTATCCTGTTATTCCAAGTCATTCTGTTAGAAAAAGCTTAGATACTCGGAGGTGTTCTGTAATGGAAAATGAATTCGAAACCCTTTCATTAATTGGTGATTAATATATTTCAGGATTAGTTTAAGCAGGGCCCTACCTCCTGCCCAGTCAAGTATGTTCTGGTTAATATCCAATTACCTGCACCTTCATAGTTATTATGTCTTAATATTTCGGATATGATAACCAGAAACTTGAGAGTCATGCTAATGAGGATCATAGAACAAGAATTAACCAGTGACATACTCAATGATCCTTAGTGAGGAAAGAATCTCTTTTTTCGCCTTAACACATTGCTTCAGCATCTTCTGGGCACTGACTGAAAAGTAAGACTTTGAACTACAGCCAGGCCAGAATGGGAGAAGCGAATCGTGTTCTCCTTTTGTATAATAGTAACCTGAATGTGCCGTATTAAAGTTCACGTAAGAACATGGTTTAAGTTCATTTTATGAAGACTCAGAATAGGAAACAGAGTGCCAGTTTCTGTTTCCCAAACAAGAAACATCATATCCTTTATCTTTTCCTTCTAACAAAGCTAAAAGTTGTTACCTCTTCAAAGGATGTTTTAATTCAGATGTATTTGGAATGCCTTTAATAGTTCACTAAGGAAACACCTTTCCCTGCTACCTTTTATCCTCTTTCCACCCCCCGCCCATGTATCACGATGCTGTACACATGTTACGTCTCTATTTAATATTTTTACAGGTAATTTCACTTTTGTACAATCTGACTTGGCTCCCCGAGCAGTGCCTTCTAGGGTGGTGTGTGCTGCATCAAACCACATAGCTTTCAAGAGTGCACGTTGTACGTTGCCCCTTTATATGCTGTGTTGTAATGAAGCCACATCAGTAAATTGCAGTGAAGGGTGATTGTTGCATGGGGATGACTACTACACCTCGGGGTCCATTTGCAACAGATTATTCTTTTTATTGTTGTTATTACTTCCCATCTCCTTTACTCTCTTGCCACTGAACTTGCTCTTGGCCACCGGTGCAGGTGCAACCGCAGAGGGCATCTTAAGGAACACTGCAGGCAGCATTTTTTCTCTTAGGCACATACCAATCACCATTCAGTTCCAAACCCAGATACCCTGGGTGGCTTGGTGAGCCTTTATTGACCCTCCATTACTCCGTGGACTTGGTTTGTAATGTTCCCCATCTTCATCTTCTCAGAAGAACAAATTTACTGTGAATAAAAGTGACCCATTTCTTTTCATACGTTTCGTCTAGATGTAATAAATTTGTCGTCAGGATGATCAACTCATTTGTCCCTTCCCCCAAAGAGATTTAATAATTTATAAAGGGGGCTTAAATAGGATCGCTGTTTAAGGAAAGGATTTGTATTTTCCATATCTTCTTGGGCTTCTTTAAAACATAGAATAGGGCTTCCCTGGTGGCGCACTGGTTGAGAGTCCGCCTGCCGATGCAGGGGACACGAGTTCGTGCCCGGTCCGGGAAGGTCCCACATGCCGTGGAGAGGCTGGGCCCATGAGCCATGGCCACTGAGCCTGCGCGTCCGGAGCCTGTGCTCTGCAACGGGAGAGGCCACAACAGTGAGAGGCCCGCGTACCGAAAAAAAAAAAATAAATAAATAAATAAAATAAAAACAAAAAAAACCCATAGAATAAAGTTATTATGAGCATTGTACATAGTAGTAATGTCTCTACAAAATAGCCTGTTTCCTGCCCCCAACCGACTGCTGTCACTCAGTAACTAATAAAAAAAAATAGTGTGGATTTAAGTCAAGGATCCTGTGTTCTTATTAAACAGAGTTATGAACAAGGTTTTAGCCTGGGTATAATTATATGCGAATTTTAATCCCTTTGTTGTCATAATTTTAGTACGCGTGTCCATTTGTTTTTCCAAATGGTTAGGTCAACGGTTGTTCTGTTTTTCTTTTTCTAAGGCTGAGCTACTGTGCAGCATTCAAACTAAAATGTAGAATTAGAGCTGACACACCTTCAATTGAACTATCAAGTCTTTTAAAACTGCTTGGCCGGTGACGCCAGGCCCGCGCTGTTCAAGTGTACACACTTCCGATTGTGGGCCAAGGAGCATTGATTTTTAGCTGTCATTTCTAGTGCACATACTGTAGAATTGAAATTTAAACCTTAATCCACTCAGTAATGCAATTAATTTTTAATGTGCAGTAATACTAATTGAAATAGCCTGAATTTAGTAAGTCACCACAAGACATTTTCTAAAGCAAGAGTCTCCACTGAGAACAGGGGAGCACAGATAATCATTGTTACAGTGTTTACAGGGTAAACGCTCACTCTGCAGGCCTCCAGTGGAAAGGGGGTGTTCTTTAAATTAGACTATAGTGTATCTCTTTGTGAATAGAAATATCTTTTCAGAGAGAATTCCTACTTTCTACCCACTGCAACAGGCTACAGAATTTCTGATTAACTTTTTTTTAAAAGAAAGCATAGTTTTAGTTTAAAATATCTTAACAGACTAAATGCAAAATTGTATTAACCCGTTCTTCTAAAAAATGCAATTATGAATAGTTGCAAATGAAATTACCTGCCATCAATGTCATGGTCAAAAGCAACGTCACAATGGGTAATCTCATTATATGATGTGTATTTGAGATACTATTTCCAGATTCGATGAATACATGTACTTTATCAGCTGTCTGTAAATCTGTTGCCTTGTTTTGGTGTATTTATATTCCTGTGAACCAAAAATACCCCCTACTTTCTCTTATTTTAAACAGTGTTCCTTTGCATGCTCTTTTAAAGGTTTTGTGAGGGTTTTTTTTCCCTAGGCCAGAGCAAAGCAAAGCAAATTTTGCACAGTAAAACCAAGTAGGTTTCCAATCATTCCTACACTAAAAAGATTCTCTAACCACATTTATCTGCTAGTAAATGAGGACTTTTTAAAATGCATCAGTTCTGCTGATGAATGGGCTTGCAGAGTATTCAAAATGAGCAGAAGCATTAAGTTTTAGAAAAAAGGCAATCACTGTATATCATGTTTTCATGGCTCTCACATTATAGTATTTAATAAACTGATGGTGCTGTTAAATATTTAGTAAAGGTTCCCTCCTAACCCTGCCTTCTATTCAAATGGGATTTGAAGACGTTTTTGCAGCACATAAGTAAAAATGATGTTACAGA
This sequence comes from Hyperoodon ampullatus, assembly GCF_949752795.1. Taxonomy (NCBI): domain Eukaryota; kingdom Metazoa; phylum Chordata; class Mammalia; order Artiodactyla; family Ziphiidae; genus Hyperoodon; species Hyperoodon ampullatus. Next base: position 42,363,774 of record NC_136926.1, on the reverse strand, counting down.
ACTTGAGGCAGTTATAGCGTGGCATATTATCTAAATGAAGTGTGGGTAACACGGTACAAATGAGTTCAGCAGATTCACACCTAAAAAAATACCTAAATGAATTCCCATTCTTTGGATTAAGGGTTTGAACTGGCTTTCATTTTGTCACCGTTAAGTCAAAGTGCTGTTGGGATTGTTTACATAGAATCTTAAAATGATATTATAGCATACTTTTTAAAAAGGAGGCTCTTATATTGTAATGATTTTGAGCCATCCTAGTATCAGTTGAGCTTTAAAATAGACATTTTTTTCTTTTTCACTAAATAGAGAGAGAGGAAGAAAAAGAGATGAGGAAAAGTCAGTTTATAGTTTATTCTGAGCACATTATGAAATCCAGTTGGGGTATAGTAAGTGAAGTCTATACAGCATCCGTTTGGGGTATGCTAGGCAAACAGCGAATCTTAGACAGATACTACTGAAATAATGCATAATGAATCACCTTTATCAATTTCTTCTTATAATATTTGATGGTTATTATCCAAATAACAATAATTGTCCTTTTAATCTGGAGTGAAAATTGGTTTCCAGGATTCTTAGCGAACTATTGCCAGTAAATAATGCTGCTGACATCATGACTGTTACCGTGTTGGTGGCTTAGAATTCACATGTAAACCTTTCAGTGCTTAAGAGTATGATGAGTTTTGAAAGTATAAAGATAAAGGCTGTATGTAGTTTGTCTTGTGTGTGATGCATTTGGTTCTTCTAGGAGCCTGTTTGCTCAATTCTAATTTTCATCCTGTTTTATATGCAGCCAGTGACCACAGTATTCATTCAAACTGCAGAGAGACACATCTCATCTGTAAAGCATGGCTTACTGATTTTATGTGCTATTTGTATTCTCATAAGAAGAAACATAGGATTCATGTGATTGGGGGGAAACACATTTCTTTTTCGAATTATATATGTCACATGTATGTTCATATCAAGAATTTCATAATGAAGAATGGATAAAGGAGATAGCTTTAGGTATACATGAAGCAGAAGAGTAGGAAAGGGATGCGGGATTCATCTAGAGGTGTGTTTAATATTCAGTGCTTGATGTATGTTGACCCCAGGTTACAAGAGTAGAAAATCCCATTTTCCAGCTTGTTTCAAATGTAGCAAAAATGCTGCTTCAGTTGCTTTATGCTACTCACATTGGGAAAGGTGCTTATACTGTGATAATTATCATCAAGGAATATTAATGCGTTCAGCATTTGTAACCCAAAAACTCATTATAGCTTAAGCTGTGCATCATCTGTGAAGAGAGAACTTTGCCAGAATTCGCTCTTCACAGGGGTTGCCTCCTGCTTGCTGGAGTGGCCAGAGTACTGCAAGAGGTCACTTAGGCTATTTTTGAAAGCTGAGGTTTTGCAATTTTTGAATCACTACCTTCTGCCTAAAAAGCTTTATTGTTCTTGCCACAAAATGTCCTCCTTCTAAATGAATGCAGAGTGAAGTGCAAACAATAATAATAATAATAAAATAAGAGATAACTGTGTCTTGTTATGTAGAATCCAAGAGGGTCAGCACATAGATTCCGTACCAAGATAATTGAAGGATTGGTGTCTTTACTTCTGTCATTGAGCAAAGGGATTCATTTACACCAGTTTCCTTAATGCAGGTGCCCTTGGGTTTCAGATAGAAATGCCCCCACTGGGGCTCCACTTCACAGCCCTCTGGCTGGAAATTGTGTAAATAAGACTGCAGGGTCACCCTTCCTTTTTCGGCAGCAGTGTCCTTAATTAGTCTGTGACAGTCTTTCACATGGGCCTGCCCTGTTCCTGGGATCGTTTCTCACACATCCAAGACATCTGTGATGCGTACATAGGTGTTTTTGTACGTGCATTTAAAATTATTCCAGGAGGTGCATATACTCACGTGATGGGAAGGAACATCTCTGGGTGTGCCCAGAATCCTATAACTTAATCTGATCAAAAGATCTGGCTAGGTAGCTCCCTTGTAAATTATAAGTGGTTTAGTTTCAGAAGAACATTGTGCCCTCACCTGAGGTGGGCAGCTTGCTGAAAAGGGAGCTGTGTGCCTGGGATATTTTTATGTGATTAAATTCCATTATTTTTCTCCCACTGATCCATTGCTTGTCATTTCCCACAAGCAACATTGCTCCCTGCTGCATGTTATGGTTTGTGTTGGGCCAGGCAGAGAACACTAATACTCAGTTCTATCAGGCTGTCTGGCTTTGCAGGACTGCTGTGTTTCTGAGGTCAAATTGTGAACCTGGCCTTGCTCCTGGGAGGACTAGAAAAATATGTTTCATAACTTCCCGTAGACCTATGCGGAGAGTAAGAAGGAAAACCGTGAAGCCCATAGGCTCAGTTTAGATGAGCTGTGAGGTTGGAATTCATCAAGCAGGAAAGCTCACTGTTGTTTAGGAAGCTTCCTTACCGTGAGGGGTCATGGCCAAGGGTGCCCGGTCAGTCATAGCTGAGGGCATTGAGGGACAGGGTAATCATTCAAATAGCCCAGCAGGCACAGACACACAAGTTGATAATCTGGAATCAACTTGCTGGAATAAAAACTTACTTCCCTTTTAAAGTTACTTCCATGCAGGGTTATTGATAGAATGAGTACCTGAATTCAGTTATGATATTGTATCCTTGTTCCACTGGAGGCAATTTGTTTTTTTGTTTCTGTTTGTTTGATTTTTGAATGGGACAGAATCTTTGTTTTATACACTGGAGCACTAATGCCACAAAATGAATGAATGTCCTGAACCAGAGACCTATTCTCAGTAGAGTTGGGCAGGGATGCTGACAGTCTAGCTGAGAGATGCAATGGTGGCAGATCTTCTGTGAGGATGTAAACTTAATAATCGTTATGAATTTTGAGCAACTCATAACTCTCCTTCCTCACCCAAAGAAGCATTATGAAAAGATTGCTTCTAAATCCTTCAGACATTCTCTGCACTTGTGATAGATGCCATCCTCTTTACCTCGAGGCATTGGAAATGAATGTGGTGGGGGTTTTTTTTGTTTTTTGTTTATTGCAAGAGTTAAAAATGTATACTTTAAAAGGAGCAAATTGCATTTTCATGTTTAAGTTCATTATTTGCACTTGATGTGGTAAGATCCAAATGTGAAGAATTGCTTTTGACATTATTTCTGTGTCTGCTGCATCCTAGGATCCTCGCATTATTATGCTGAAGTGCACCATCGCATGGAATAAATGTGATGTTGGAAACCTGGCAATATCATAAGATCGCATTCTATGTCCAGGCTGTTTCGGTTAGTTGTAACTTCTTCAGTTATTGAAACAGCTTAATTTAACATAGTAATGACATAGTCAGTAAAATTGTGTGCAAGTATATGTGTCTTTTATGAAAAAATTATAATCTTCTAAGTTGTATCAGTTTGTTTAGAGGCAAAAAAACTTTTCTCTCTTAATGAAAAGGTAATTTTAACTTTCTTTAAAGGCCTGTTTTACCTAATCTGTGTCTTGAACTATCACATGTTATGTTATGAACTAAAAGTACATTCATTTCAAAGGTCTTAAATTATATGGCTGATTTTTGAATTCCAATTCAAATTTTCTGTCAGTAACTATAGTTTTCTAATTTTTTAATGGCCTTTCTTTAAAATAAATTTTTATAGTTTGTGTAGTTAAGTGCGTGTGTGTGTGTATGTGTGTACATACACATGCACACATATCTGTATGTAGAACTGCTGCCAACCCTTTTCACCAAAGACCTACTGGTACACCACTCCCTGTCTTGTGTTTGACCTGTTTCCAACAGCTCAGAGAGATGGTATAAAAGTGAAATGAGGGCTTCCTTGGTGGCGCAGTGGTTGAGAGTCCGCCTACCAATGCAGGGGACGCAGGTTCGTGCCCCGGTCCGGGAGGATCCCACATGCCGCGGAGCGGCTGGGCCCGTGGGCCATGGCCGCTGGGCCTGCCGCATCCAGAGCCTGTGCTCCACAACGGGAGAGGCCACAGCAGTGAGAGGCCCGTGTACCGCAAAAAAAAAAAAAAAAGTGAAATGAAAACCATGGAGCTTATATTGGAGTCTGATGTTTGAAAGAGAGATATTAGAAAAGGATGTTTTTTGGCTTGGCTCCCTTTTTAGATGTAAATGCTGCTTCATTAGGACTTGGAAGAGTTTCCTGTGGTTAAATTTAATCAAATGGCTCGGAATAACAAACTTGTATGCTCAAAATTCCAGGACAGTTCTGTACGTGAAACATGATTTTCCTAAATTTAAAACACACACACACACACACACACACACACACACACACACACACACATACATACATACATACATACACATCACTACCAACACCAGCAACTGGTTTGTGAAATGCTGTATGGAACTATCTCAAACCAAATTCCTACTCCCTGTCAGTAGTGGATTGATAAATGATCACATATAGAAGTGTAAATCATAAGAAATACATTTCAAAGGGTCTGGGTCTTGTTTTTGGTAAGGACCAAAAATTAAGCAAACATGTTGCGTGTTAAGTGCACTCAATATTGCCCTCAAATAGATTTCGATCATTTATTCTTCAGGCTGTGACATGAGGTTGCGTCATTCTTCCCATTATACAGATGAGGAAATCAAGGCTTAAGCATCTGACCCCAACATACAGGGCCAGCTGGTGTGCATAGTATAAGGAGACAAACACACTTTCTTGATGCCTATGTATCATTTTCAAGAGACGCAATAGTAATTTCTCCCCGTGTTCACAAGTTGTCCGATTTGGGAGCCTCGGTTGAGGTGTTTTTAGTGATTCCTTTGCGATCATTGCATCAAAGCCTGATGCTGATGCCATTTGCTAGGCAACAAGTTTAACTGGTTTTGACAAAATTTATATTTCCATTAAAAGCAGTAACTTAGGACTTAGCCTGGTTATTCTTTTTTTACTTCCTTAAGCCAAACTACTTTGAAAGAGCTAAGTATATTTCTGCTTCAGAATTCTTTGGAAATTGTGGGAAATAGGTC
>NC_136926.1:42348796-42353796 GCF_949752795.1 Hyperoodon ampullatus | reverse complement strand
TGGTCAGGTAACAAGGAAACCTTTTCCCAGAGTTCACTCCTTAACAGAAAGAGGCCTTGGATGGTTGGCCGCAAAGGAATTTAGCCAGGGATTGGAAGAGGCACGCTTGGGATGGAATGTGTGATGAGGAAAAGGTGTCCAGGTCAGAGGTATTATGCATAGGTCAAATAACGTGTGAAAAGAATCAGGAATTGACTGCATACAGACCTCCTTGGGGGCTCATCAAGCCAGCACCTACTCTCTGATTAACCTATGAGTTCCATCAGCCATGTAAATTAGCACAGGCCCACTAGCCCTGGGCCTGGAAGAAATCGAGCTGTGGGAATGTACATATTTTAATAAAAATTGAATATACATCCCACAGCATCACTCCAGGACTCACTCAGGTTTATCATTCTTGCTGGCGTGTAATGCATTATTGCTAAGTTAGTGGATCTGATAAATTTGGGAAAGAGTGTGGAATATTTTGTGACAAGATTTTTTGTAAAAACCTGTTTGCATACTTCAGCTACATGGTATAAAAAGCTGTAAGCCAACGGCACCGTGCGGCTTCAGTTCCTTGGGAGTTTTACTCACACAACTTTAACAGGATGTCTGCTTAATAGTGGGGGACTTTCTGTGTAAGAGTGTATTATATTGCATGCAGCATCCTTGAATAAGCTTCGTAGTTCATGTTCAAAAGTTGGTTCCGATGACTGTGTAGCCCAGAAAAGATAGCGGAAACTTGAGGGAAGATTGAGGAGTAAACGGGATACGCTGCTACTAAGAATGGAAATGGAAGTAAAGGAACTCTCTTTCCGATTATAATTGAAATTTTGTTTAGCATGTCAGCTTCCTACACATTCCCTTTCCTGTCTTATCTACTCTGAAACGCATTTAGTCATGTCTATCAGCCCAGTACCTGGGTGCTTAGGTACTAAAAAGTGCTTTAAGCGTGCAATTTGAAGACTGATAAATCAGGTCTGTTTAGCTCAGGGGAAAGGAAAGCTAAGTGGGGATTTAGTAGAAGGGAATAATATTCCTAAAAGGCAGTCAGTTTAATGCCAGTAAGCTTTTTGAAGGAGAAACTAATTTGAAAGCATAGAGGTCATGACTGAAATGGAGGACTGGACCAGACTATCACATTTTAGCAATTCGAAGGGAAGTTTCCTTAAACACAGTAAGTAGATGGAATATAGAGTAGCTTGCCAAAGTCAGCAGTGGAAATAGGCTCAGGGAACTAAATGAATTTTTGGAAAGTAGGGACGACTGGGGTGGAGCCACGAGCAGCATTTTAGAAGCTAATCCTAGGAGGCATGACAAATGTATTTGCTGAGTGTCTGTTATAATTTCGGGCCTTAATGGGTATGTGGTTTTCCCCTCAAACTTTAAGTGTTCTAAAATTTGAGTACACTAAAGGTAGTGTATCTACCTTATCCCTCTCTAAATTTGAATTTTAATAGCAAAAAGCAATTAATAATTTTTCCCATTAAAACAAATAATGCATGCACCCTTCACTTTTACCTGGCCTCCTGCTCCTGGGGAGTGGGGGGAAACTGTAGGAATCATATGATACAGTGTAGGTCAACTTTTGTGCTGCAGTACTTGAGGGAAAATGAAGAATATAACACTACTTATTACAGGGAGACAAATTACAGTTTTTGTTTCATGTGGAAAGTTTAAGGGTGGCAGCTTGACAGTAAATTCCATCAAAATCTACCCTGCCAGAATGCCAGCATTGTTCTTCATTCATTTTAGCGTAAGGTTTAATTATTTGCTGATTTTTAATACCAGTCAGTCATTCTTAGCATCATTGAATTAACTCTGAACCCTGTATCAGTAAAGAGCCTTATGTTGCCCCATTTTATTATAACAGTGCAATACAAATTAAAATTGCATCTGTTAAGATTATATCATATATTTAGATTTCAGGAGGCAGAAACACAGTATTCTCCTGAATATAACGGTTGGAGCCAATAACCTGTAACCAATTGCATACTTTTTCTGTTGCAAAATCTGAACTATAAGGATTACGTTTTGGAAAAGATTATAAATCTGTCACCACTAATCTAATCTTTACAGTGGCTTTGTAACCAGTTAGAGACTAAAGATCATTTCTTCTCTTGCTCTGATTTTAATCATAACACATATTTGATATTTCAAAACTTTCTTTTGTTCCATCAGCACGTGCATTCTAAAGTGTACAACATTAATAAATAGAGGCATAATGAATGTGACTAATTGATTTTGGCAGTCAAAGACTGGCACTCTTTTTATACAATAGGGAATCCATTCAAAGAAGCTTAACTGCTATTGAGAACAAGTCTTCGATGCAGTAATGGTTTCTAATTTGGATTCTGTGTGAGGTGAGCAGAATGCAGTTATTCATAGTAGTTCACTACTCACTACTCTTATTTTTGGTGTTTTGTTTTGTTTGTAATACTCATTTATTGGATTCTCATTTCACTAAATAAAATTTTATGTTTCGGTGTATATATGAATTCTGCTGCACAGTTATGAATACAATTTCTGTAAGTTGCCTGTTTGTCAAAACTAGAGATGTAGAACATGGACAAGGGGCCATAGCCAATCCCTCTCCCTGTTTTAGATCCAAGCCAGTTATATTTACTTGCCCTTGACTTTCTAGTACTGGAATCAGACTGTCCGCATGACAAGTAGCCACTGAAAGCCACTGAAAGCCACTGACTCAGAGACAAAACAAGTTTATTAATTTGTAAGCACAAATGCCAAAGTACAGCTTCTGGTAGATGTTAGTGAAAAATTAATTCCTTGAAACTCCAAGGGAAAAATAGGCCTGCGTTGTATAATCGGTCTTACCTTTAAAAATGTGAATGGCCTTCAAAACCAATTTTGCCTCCTTTATAAAATCTTTGAACACTAAATTATATTACATGGCTGTGATTTAATAGTGGACATGAGATCAAATTGGGTGTCACTGAAGCATTAATCAACCAAGTGTCATTACAGGTATTTAACAACTCATGTGCTAAGCTTTGTCACTCGAAACCGGAGAGAGTGTGAACCAACAGACTCATCACTTACTGTAGTCACAACTGATTTAGAAAAGATAAAGAATGACTGTTGTTAAGGGCTTACAAGGACTAAAATTTATACCAAAAATAACTTTTTTCTGTGCTGTCTGGCACCACTGAAGGGCGAAGATGTTGTGTTTGACTGCAATTAGGAAAAAGCTCTAATGGGAAGTCAGTCATTTCCAGGCACAGTGCAATTGATTTTCCACCAATCAGAATAGGGAATGAGATACTCTAAGTCTATTATTATTAAATTATTTATGAAGTCATATTAAATCTGGTCATTAGTTCTGGCATTTCAGGTTAGTGAAGATTTTCCAACACTGTGATGACAGGAGCTAGAAAGAGTATTTTGTGACTTGAGCATCAGATGTCACCTTTGGTTGGGGTGATTAAATGAGATAAGTGAGTTTTTCTTAAAAAAATAAAAACCACTTCTATTAACATCTTCATCGTAATTAAAGCATTGCTAGTTCTCCTGACTTTGAACTCTTATGAGCTCTTTGAAATGGGAATATTCCTTATTGGGAAAGAGGATGCCCTAAATCAGTGTTTATTGTGTAGTTAATGAAACAGTGAGTAGTGACATATTTTAAGTTTCTTTCATAAAAAGCCCTAATAAGATGCACAATTTATGATTGCAATCTAATTGACTCATACACACTGAGGGAATACAGTAAAGATTTATAAGGACTTTATTATTAGTAGATTGAGATTAACCTTTGGGTCTCTTACTCAGTTTTTTAAAACTGCTAACCAGTTACCTTACACACAGCCTGTACTCTGGAAGCAACTTTCAGATAATTGCTTTTCAAGAATCACACAAACTGTAGAGTCTAATTTAATTAAAATATGAGCAGTACCAATTTTACAATCTTAGACGAGTCCTTTGACGTCTCTGGTCTTCCTCGGGTGTCCATATCTATAAAGTAAAGGGACTGGACTTAATAATTTTAAACTGTTTTTGTTTTTTTTTTTTAATCTTCTCTGACATTGATGGTATTCACCTTATACTTTTATAAAGGGTAGCAAATGTAAGACAAATCTCAACATGAAAACTGCCTGCTTTGCCCTCAAAACCTATCATTTCATCAATAACTTGAAATTCTGGACCTGTGCTGGATGAGGAGGCCTGGAGTGCTGTTACAAGCTTTACCCTCACCTGCTGTCCACCCTCAGCAAGTCACCTCATCTCTCTGAGACAATTGTTTTACCTGTAAAATGTGGGTTGAAAAGACCAGTGCCGGACACTTTCACACAACTGTCGTGAAGATCATTTAAGACAATGTGTTAAAGTTACTTAAAAAGTGTAAAGCAATAGGAAAACGGAAGCTGTCAAAAAATGTCTAGGCTACATAGGAACCAGTGAGGCTAGATTTAAGACGGCTTTATGTTACAGGAATAGTTGGACGGTTAAAGGTTAAGAGTTAAAGGCTAAGGCGGAACCACCTCAAGAAGGAAACCAAAGTACTCAGCCTGTTCGTGGAATAATTATAGTGCCAGGAACATTTAGGAGGCATCATTTTGGAAACTATTACCGGTTACATTTCCTCGTTGTCTCCCTCACACCATATGAAGTCTCTATTTGGAAATATGGAGAGATTTTCAAACATACACAGAAACTAGTGGGTGTAGGTCCGAATGGTATAAGCTGTGTAATGAGTCTTACTGTAAACTGCAGCAAATCCGAGAAAGATTAGCACGAATTCTCAGCCTGCGCACACTTGGTGTTGGTGAGTCACACCGATGTGGTCACAGGATGGGGCATGTGTCTGGGGTACCTCGCGTGCCTGGGGGGTATCTCAAAGTAATTGGCGTGGCGCTTCCACCAGGGTCTGAGTGTTGGGCGTGTGTTCATGTTGTATTTAGCAGCGTGGCTCATGCAGTCAAGTAATTTGGGCAGGTTTCAACGATTTCTCTTTCGGAGATAATTTTATAGATATTTAACTCCCTCCCCTCCTCCCTCCC
>NC_136926.1:42011296-42343796 GCF_949752795.1 Hyperoodon ampullatus | reverse complement strand
CTTCACTTTCACATGGCCAGCAAGCAGATCTTTTCCAACTGGGAGTAATATCCTGTTAGCTATGTTTAATTCTTATTTTACCTGGGGGATTGAGAGTACCAAATGATTTCAGCTGTTCAGGCATTACATTTCGGTCTGTCCTCTCACATACCCCTCTGGGACCTTCTTACCATTTATAGTAAAAGGACAGCTTTTCCCTGAACGCAAACCAGCAGGCCCTGTTCAGAAAAGGAACCTTCTGAGATGTTGGGAGGGAAAGACACACGCACACACCACTCCATACATACCCTTCTGCCTGTGCTTTGGCGGTGCCCCCATACCTGCAACATAACCATTCATCCTTCACCAGATCCATTTCTTTTCGCACCTTGCAAAGTACTTTTGAGGGGGAATGTGTGTGTACGTGTAGCTTTTGGTTAGGGGGAGTTTACCTTTGGCCATGAAATGGTCACCGTGTGCATGGTGTTACCATAGGCGTTCTGTTCCAATTGCATTGTGTCTTAACAACAAAGCCCCCCGTGAAACTCAATAAAATTACCAATTTCACAGTTGATTTTCTTTCTGCTCTGCAGCCCTCATACTCCTGGCCTGTCTCCACACACTGCAGGGGATGGTGTCGGACCAAACCAATAAAACGGTGCTAAAAAGGAGCTAGATATAAACCAAGCTGCTCTTGATTCTAATTAGTGTGTCCGGCAACTTTTAAATCTTTGAACTATCTTTGTCATAAAAAAATGCTATCAATTTATTATGAATTGAAAGAACACTGCTATCTGTGTGGTTATCATATTGCATACTTCTGTGTGATTCAGGTCATAGTTACATTGCCCAGAACATATGTGGATCCATTTTATTTCTCATACTACATTATGTCTTCTCCTCTGATATTATTGACTCCTGTGCTTGTGCTAACTTTGGGAATTTAAAATCTGTCAAAGCTGTATGACCTAAGGTATATAAACCTGAGATCATTGATTAGAAAGCAAGCATTCTAGATCTAATTCGGCTACTAACTAGCTATGGGATCCTGAATTATAGTCCCTTCTTGTCTCTGTTTCCCCACTAATGAAAGAATAAAATTAAGAAGGGGCAGTTGAGAAAATATATACAAGTACTATCTTATTTTAATCTTTAGATTAGTAGTTGAAATAAATAATAAATGTATTTTAAAGCTCTGGTGAGTCAGGTCTTAGCATATTAAATCCTGCTGGCCTTGTTAACTACAGACTAAGTATCTGACATAATGCCCACTGTACGATACAGCTTAAAGAACTGAACCTAAATTATGAATATGTGGTTCTGTGATAGAAATATTCCAGTCACAGAGATAACTGACTTTATTTCAATTTCTACCTTTTTTTTTTTTTCAGGAGCCACATCCAACCCTAAACCCATACCCAAGTTTGATATGGATTTAATTATTGAAGCATCTTTGTCAATCATCTTCACTGCATTCTTATATCAGATAACAGACTGTGTGGTCTGATGGCCAAGCCTTATTGGATTTGGTTTACAATCTCTGATATCTTATAGAAAACACTTAAAAGTTTATTGGCTGGCAACAAAAGTTTGCTGAATGGATGATTGATTAATGGGCTGAATGAATGAATGAGTAAACTTAGATATTAAAATCTCCAGTGGTTTTATGTGTTGTGGAAATAGAGATCTAGTGACGTAGAAGTTATTTAGAAACATTGCCTTTTGATGATCGTAGAATCGCATTCCCATACATTCTTCTAGTATCATCTGAAATCACACTTTGCTTTCATGTCCTTTAATTTTTATTCTGAACATTATTTTATTTATTTATTTATTTTGGGCTGTGTTGGGTCTTCATTTCTGTGCGAGGGCTTTCTCTAGTTGTGGCAAGTGGGGGCCACTCTTCATCGCGGTGCGCGGGCCTCTCACTATCGCGGCCTCTCTTGTTGCGGAGCACAGGCTCCAGACACGCAGGCTCAGTAGTTGTGGCTCACGGGCTTAGTTGCTCCGTGGCATGTGGGATCCTCCCAGACCAGGGCTCGAACCCGTGTCCCCTGCATTAGCAGGCAGATTCTCAACCACTGCGCCACCAGGGAAGCCCTGAACATTATTTTTTATCTTTAGTTTGATTAAAGCTTATTTTTTGTAGGTCTTCATTTGCAAGAATCTTAGAATGATAGTTATCCTCACATATGAACGTAGGACCTCTGTCCCATAAATTGTAACTTCATTGAAGCTATTTGTAACAGTATTTGGTTTCACACTGGAACACAATAATTGTTCTCTTCATGACCACTTATAGAGGAAGGAAAATTGGTTCAGACAAGCTAAAGAATGACCCCAGCGATAGAGTTCCTCTTGGGGAAACATGATTCATGGGAGAGATTTAACTTTACCTCCGTTTACTGTCCTGCACCTCTCCTCCCCCTGGGTCTGAGAGGTTTGGAGACCCCACAGAAGGCAGCCCCCATGTGTCCAGAAGCTACTGCTTATGTTGTAACCCACTGCCCTTGTTAACGAAGTGGTTGGGGAATTTCAGAAGTCAGCTTGCTTGTCTGTCTTCTCGGGCTGGAAATCAGAACATGAGTAGCAGTGCTCCATTAGTCTGAAAATATTGAACAAATCAGATTCTTTTGGTGCTTAAGCTACTCTCTGTACATTATTCCACTCTGTCCTGCATTCACCCAGGTTACCAGCATGCAATTTTCAAGTTATTACTTCAGCGTGCAAAGTGCACGTGCACCCTTCCATTCATTCAGGAGACTGTGTGATTTTGTAAGATCAGCTCACTCTCTTTAAAAGGGTTTTCAGTAAAATTAAATCCAGTAGTTTTCATCTGTCTTCTCCAAAGCATCATTTTAGACGGTGAGTAGTGGGAAGTGTTGAAGAGACACACCGTTTTCTTCATAATCAGCCCTCACCCGCAGGATTACCCATTTCACTACACACCATGAACCTTGAAACTGGCTGCCAAAACCATTCCTCGCCATTGTGTCCATAAATAGGGGCAGTTCCTTTCTCTGGACACCCACACCAGCTGTCACACTCGATTTCTGTGATATTCTCTGTGCATTCTTGCCCCATGACTCGAATTGCCTTAGAATGATTTAAAGTCCTTTGTGTTTTTTTTTTTAATGTTTATTGGAGTATAGTTGCATTACAATGTTGTGTTAGTTTCTGCTGTACAGCAAAGTGAATCAGCTCTACGTATACATATATCCCCTTTTTTTGGATTTCCTTCCCGTTTAGGTAACCACAGAGCACTGAGTAGAGTTCCCTGTGCTATACAGTAGGTTCTCATTAGTTACCTATTTTATACATAGTATCAATAGTGTATATATATCAATCCCAATCTCCCAATCCATCCCACCACTACCCCCGTTCCCCCTTGGCATCCATACATTTGTTCTCTACGTTCGTGTCTATATTTCTGCTTGTAAATAAGATCGTCTATACCAATTTTTTTCAGATTCCACGTATATGCGTTAATATATGATATTTTTGTGTTGAAGGGAAAGTGTCCCAAACAACTCTCCCCAAACACCGTGTGTGTGTGTACGTGTGTGCGTGTGTGTGTGTGTGTGTGAGAAATGATTAGCCTGCCTTCGGTGAGGTGAACTGAGAGAAAAGGAGACAAAGAGAGCATGACGCCCTGGGATACCTCCAGTCTGAGGGTCTCCCGTCACAAGCTTTCATAATGAGTATCCTGCATATGACCATGAGTTATCATGACTGTGACCTGCCTCAGGAGGTCCCATGCCACATCTGTACTAACAACTGCATCTGCTTCAGGGTAACCTTATTAGCTTGCCACAGCTGAGCCAGGGGCCTCAGGAGGTATTAGACTACCTCCCCAGAGAGGCCTTGTACTTCTGCTCTCCCTAAATTCAGTTTGGTGCCCCACATTTAACATCAGGACCTGCTGAATTTTATTTTGAATTATCTGCTATAGTAACTCTAGCAGAAAACAACACACACACACACACACACACACACACACACACACGTACCCTCCCCTCAAAAGTGGGAATTTCCCCAAATGCCATCTCTAATTCCCATTATGACCTATGGCTTGTTTGTTTCATTGAAAAGCAATGGAAATATCAAAAGTATTCTCACCTTGGTTTCTGTTTTTCTTCTCACCGTGGGAATGTACGAAGTGCTGTAAAGAACACGAAACGCGAAGAACACATATGTGTGAACTTATCTATGGAAATTTTACTCCCAAACCTGACAATGAGAGTAGTAAATAAAGTTCCTGTGAATGGAGTGGTGTCATAAGGAAACCCGGTGATGTGTGTGTGTGTGTGTGTTTATGGGGGGTGTGCAAGTGAGTCATGTGCAAAAGAACCCAGCTTTTCTAACTGAATTCTTAAATAAGCTCTTCATCACTTGTTTCAAATTAATCAGGAAGCTTGGAACCCAGCAAAGTGTATGCCATTCATTCATTCATTTATGCACCCCTTGGACAGTAAAAGTGACAGGGAAGCATTAATTCACCTGGGAACATATCTAGGTCAACATCCTAAAGGACATTCCCGTAGTTCACTGGTGACTACTCATAAAAGGTACTTTCCCCACTCTCCTCTGATGGGTGAAAGCTTACCCAATTTCCTTTTCATGAGTTCTGCATTTAATGTTGCCCTGCCAGCAAAGACGGATAGAATAACACACCACTAAACTAACCCTTTGAGGGCTAACTCAGATTGTGTCTGACAGAATTCCCCTTGGAACCGAAAGAGTGTTCCCGAGGCTGAGTTGTCTGGTGGCCTCTGTACCTCCTCATTTCCTCTCTCTGATGCTCCCAGAGTATTTCCTTAAGCATTTCCTGATACAGTTACAAAATAATAACCCCTTTTCTTTTGCTAATTTTATACTATTTTTCAGCTATCACTTGTAGAATACCTTGCACCGAGATTAGCATTTTACATGGGTTGTCTCACTTCCTCCTCCAGTATAACCCGGTTTTATTATTATCCTGGTTTTACAGTGAGGAGGCCGAGGAACTTGTTCAAAGGCACATATTGGGTCCTGTGCCCTTCCTGGCAAGTGGGATTCAGTTGACCTTGACATGAAATTTCTACATTGCATGTGTTGAAGTGGCCCCTACTTTAAGACCTTTGATTCTTTCTAGTCCCTGTCAAGTCTCAGGGTTTCTTTTCTCTCTCTAGTATTTCCTATGTGGACCAGACGACTATGAATTTTACACTGACCTGCTGAATCGATGCAGACCTAACTTGAATACAGCCCCTTGTGATCCACAGGCGTGACAGTAATTCATCTTCAATTTTACAACCCTAAAAAGTCCATTTTAATTCTTTGGCTTCTTTTTTGTTATTCAATATTAATCATTTCTCCTCTGTAGAAAGCAGCCTTCACACATTTCCTTGTTTAGATGATTTCCTCAGCCAGTAATTGAAGGAAACTTAAGTGTGGTAAGGCGGCGATCATTAGATCACTTGTTCTCTCTCCCCTGCCCTGAGGATATGCCTGGATTCTGGGGTTATCCAAACTTTGGGTAACACAGCAAATAAATGTACTATGAAGGAAATAAAAAGAAAATTGTGGAAGAAACTCTTTGGCTCACTTTGTAGAATACACCCCTCCGGGCCAAGTGAGCATGGCTTAATTGATAATGATCAGCTTCTCGGTTACCTTTAACCATTTTCTTGTAACGCAGCACCTCACATTTCACTGTAAAGAAGGCTCTTGTGAGCAGCGGTGACCTGGCCAACCACTCTGGATATGCAGACGTGTGACAATCGGCCAGGCTTCCTCTACGTTGTTTTCTGTTCTGATTTATCTCCAAGGTCTTTGCACAGTTACTTGCTTCCTATTTCCTTCCTTGATTTTTTTCTGCTTGGTATGTTCATCTCTTTTTTTTTTTTTTTTTTTTTGCGGTATGCGGGCCTCTCACTGTTGTGGCCTCTCCCGTTGCAGAGCACAGGGTCCGGACGCGCAGGCTCAGCGGCCATGGCTCACGGGCCCAGCCGCCCTGTGGCATGTGGGATCCTCCCGGACCGGGGCACGAACCCGTGTCCCCTGCATCAACAGGCGGACTCTCAACCACTGCGTCACCAGGGAAGCCCTGTTCATCTCTTCTTAACTTACCTCATTTCATTTCCTTTCCCCCCTTCTTCCCTGTGTTTTTCAGCCTCCTTTGCTGTCCTAGGCAACTTCTCTTTCCGTGCTTTAATGGTTTCATACATAGTGGTGTTTCATTTCCTCTGAAAATTCCTTCCCTGAAAATCAAAGACTAAAGAGAGAGAAAAACTATTCCTATTTTTTCTTTGAATAATCTGTAATTTTTCTGATTATGGCCAATTTGGAAAATGCAGAAAAGTATAAAGGAAAATTAATTACTTACAGCCTCTACTCTAAGAGCCAAGTGATAACATTTTGGTATATATTCTTCAAATTTTTCTTCTTCAGCGTTTATTTATACAAATATATAGACACATGTATATACTTTAAATATGAATGTGATCTTACCATACAATATAACATTTTAAGTGCTTTCTGCTTTTTTTAATATTATTATATAATGCATGTATTCCCATGTCATTAATATTCTTCAAGTATATCAAATATATAATTAACATTTATTGAGTGTTTATAATTTGTCAGTACCATTCTAACTAAATATGTGAATCCATTTATCTAAGCTACAACTATTCTATGAGACAGGTACTGCTGTTACCCCCATTTTATACTTGAGGGAACTGAGACACTAAAAGATTAAGTAACTTGCCCAAGGACACAAAGCTAACAGTTGGCAGGATTTGGACTGAGCAGTTTGAGGTCCAGAGATTGTGTTCTAAACCACTGAGATACACTGACTCTTTATATACCTTAATGATTATAAAATAGCCCTTCAAATACTCAGGCTCATCTTTATTGAAGCAATGCACTTGGACGTTCTGAGCTGGACATTTTGAATTGTTACCAATATGTTGCTCTTCTAAACAACACTGTAATGAACATTATCCTCCACAATCTCTGATTACCTCCTTAGGATAAATTCTTTAATTATTATTTTTTTTTATCTTTATTATTCTTGGTTGCGCGCGGGCTTTCTCTAGATGCAGTAGTGGGGGCTACTCTTCATTGCGGTGAGAGCGGGCTTCTCATTGCGGTGGCTTCTCTTGTTGTGGAGCACGGGCTCTAGGGGCACGGGCTTCAGTAGTTGCAGCACGTGGGCTCAGTGCTTGTGGCTCTCGGGCTCTAGAGCACAAGCTCAGTAGTTGTGGCGCAGGGGCTTAGTTGTTCCGCGGCACATGGGATCTTCCGGACCAGGGATCAAACCCGCGTCCTCTGCATTGCCAGGGGGATTCTCAACCACTGCACCACCAGGGAAGGTCCTAGGATAAATTCTTATAAGAAAGTATGGGAAAATTCTTAAAGTTCTTCGTATGAAATTTTAGATTTGTGGTCAGAAAAAATTGTCCTGATACACATCTCCCTCTGTGTGTGAGAAGACCCATGTCTTCATGCCCTCGACCACACTGAGTAATGGACCTTTAAAAAATAGAAGTTTTTAATTTTAGAAAACTCCATCTGATACGTACCAACAATGCCTCATTTTAATTTTCCATTTTTATTACTAGTGAGATTGATTTTTTTCATCTTTTATTCACCATTTTATTTGGTATTTTAGAAAGAACTTATTCATGCCTTATGGCCATTAAAAATTAGCATTTGTCACTATCTTATTGACTTAAAAGAACACTTCACTATGAGATATTTTAACGCTATGAGATATTTGACTTTTAACATTATTTTTCCACTTTTTTGCTATTTTTCTTTTTAGTGGTGTTTAATGTACATATATTTTAACTTTTTAACTATTTGAGAATGTAGCATGTACATTTAAAATTGTGTAGTATATAAAGGATACTAGCCTTTGCAAATTACAACAGTCAACAGATGAAGAAAATACTCTTGCCTGAAACATGGATATAGACAACACATCAAATTTAAGTCAAGACACGAATGGATTAAGCCAGGTCCAGTCTTTCCATTTAGCTTCTTAGACTTTTTAAAATACTTCCTATTTATGTGCATATGCACATGTGTGAATTGTGCATCTCTGCTTTGAAGAAATGAACAAGCATGAGGAAATGTTGCTTCTTAAGTAGAGAAAATCGACATGTAGGTTATTGTACAGAACATACGTAGAGGAAGGGCACTGTGGAAAGATCACAGGACAGGTTGTTGATGGGAACTGGACTGTCAGTCTAGCTCTGCCATTCTAACCGAAAGACTATAAACAAGTCCATTTCACCTTATTTATAAAGAGGTTTATATAAAGGTTTTTGTATTAGACAATCTCTAAGGTCTTTTTCAGCTTAATCTTCTCTGAGTGTATCCCCAGGTATATTCCACCATACCTATAAATAGATGCTCTTCTTTAAAGACGCAGCTTGTCTCCCCTTTCCTATTCCTGGCAATCCTAACCCATCCAGAACTGGGTTTGGGTTATGTACAAGTGATTTCACATAAGTAAATATTCTCTCCACTCTCCCATTAAATTTCAAAATATGAAAGGGCACATAATGTCATCTTCTCCAACTTGGGGTGAGGTTGACACCCTAGCTTATAATAAGAATGTGTTGACTGATTGATTAAAACTTCTGGAGCCCACTTTTGCCTATTCTGCCCCCCTCTACTTCACCTCCACCTTAGGCTTCTGTAGAACCCTCAACATTTTTGTGGCATCAGGTTCCATCAGGGTTACAGGCAAGACTTAGGTATGCACCTGTTTCTGGATGTCTCGGGAAAATCCTTTGTCCACATTCCGTGTCAATTGACCAACTTGTGTAAACCCCATAATTAATTAATGGAAAAACAGCAATTTTTGAACTTGTGTAGACATCAGCAGCTTCCGTTGCCAGCATATTTCTGATTTAATAATTGCTTTGTCAGTTGTCAAAATAAACCCTTTAAGGTAAAGGTCAGTTTGGACTTGGGGCTTTTTTCCTCGATGGCCTGAACCAGAACGCAATCAGCCTTTCCTGCAATCTAGGATACCTTCACTTTGCTGGCGGGAATCGACTGTGAGGGCAGAGCAGGTTCCAAGTTGGAAGATACTCACCGTTTCCGAGCCACAGCACAACACAGAACTGGGTGTTGTCTTATTGCTTCTTTAGTCTTGTCGCTGTTTCTGTGACTCCTCCCTGCGTCCATCCCGGATTGCTTGGAACCATTGATGTTAGAACTGGAAAAGCTCGGGATTGTATAAGGGAATTAATGGATCAGTGCTTATTCTGTGGTGTTCTGTTAGGATTGGTGAGACTGTCACTTCCTTTAGAACCATGCAGAGGCATGCTGGGGTGAAGGAGGAGAAGCAGAACGGGTTATGGGACAAAGGCAAAAAAACGACAGTCCTGCTATAAAGCCTTTGAAGTGTTAGACCATCCATCTGCCTGTTTGAGTGTGAGGCTGAATCCCTTTTTAAAATGCATCAAATGTCTGAGTGTGAAGTTAGGTCCTGACAGCATCTGTGATTATCTGTGGAGACATCCGCACCACGGTTTCCCAGACGTTGTCTGTATTCACACGAGAAGGGTTTGATCCAAAGGCCTCGCCGGGTGGGACCAGGTGGCGCTCAAGTAGACAGGTCGTTTCAGCGAGGTCCTGTGAAGTCCCAGCAGCCAGGCCCCATAAAACCAGAGTGGGAAGAGCTATAGGCTTTTAATTCCAACCCGAAGCCACGTTGTCAAGTCTCTCATTATCCCCGGCACCAAAAGATAACAGGAAAGGGGGCAGGACCAGGCTTCCCCATGACTTCATAAATCCTGATGGGGAGGGAATTTTTATGGACAGTATAGGAAGTAGATTTTTAATTGAAAAGCACAGATTTTTATTAGAGAATTGTGGCCATCTGATTCCCATTTACATGATCAAACGAATTGCTTAAAATATTAGTGTAGATGACATGCAAATTGAAATTTTAGCTGATCAACATTCTCCACACCGACAGCATTAAGATACACTTACTGTTGTACAACAGAAACACAGTATTGTGAAGCAATTATACTCCAATAAAGATCTATTAAAAAAGAAAGATACACTTAGTAATATCACTACATGTACCAAAAGGCATAATAAACAGTTATCAGAACCATTAAAAAAATTCACATTCAAAACGGTAAGCACCCTCTGTTCCTAACTGACTGCTTCACAGTGTGTAGGTAATTATTTTTAAAAGCTCTCGTAGTTTATGTGGTAGGCAAGGCACCTACACATTTTTCAGTGTTGGGGGTATTTCAGTCAGATTTAAGTAAGAGTAACTTCCATCGCTTTTGTCCCAGTGACTCTTACAGAACTGTAGTAACCTGTAACTTTGCATTTTAACCTTATCTCTAGTAGTTACACTGTTTTTACTAATGCCAACAAAGTATGAAAAAATAATCAAGCGCTACGTTTAAGGGTAGAAAAGAGAGTTTGAACTCGCGCCTCATGAAATTAAATTTGTAGGAGATCTTAAACCTATGTGCAAAATTTTAAGTTGAATTTAGGCAGAGAGCAGTTTTCTGTAAAAGGGTATTCTTCCTCGTATCATAACACAAGATCATAATCTTCCAGGCTATCATTGGTACCAGATTTTAAACTTTTTTTAAAGTTGAATTCTCTCTAGCAGTAAAAGCATCCCCTTGGTAATTGGTTAGGCACTTAGGGAGGGGCATTGAGTTTGGGGGATCACTAGAGTACAATTTTCTAAATTGCCCTTGGAGTGCATTAAGTAAATGCCTAAACGTAGACATTGATCTGTGATCTGTGATCTGTGATCTTGCAGACCTGTGATCTCCCAGATGGCTAGTGCTTTAAAAATGTGTAGAAAGATTCCACTGTGTGGATTCATAAAAGTAGTACTTGTAAATCATTGCTCTTTAATACTCTGGGAGGTCTCTGCAAGCAGTGGAATGATATGTTAGTGTTTATACTCTCTCACGTAAGAAATAACCATTAGGAACCAACATCAAGGGCGCAAATGTGCTGACCCTCATCCCGCAAGAAAGGAGTTTGGTGAAGTCTTTTGTTTATCAAAATCATTTCTTGTTTGTGTAACAGGAGTCCCTAAGTGAACTCCTCTCTCACTGTACCTGCTAGGCTTAGCTTGTACCTGCTAGGCTAGGGGGGAGGCTTTTACGGTACTGAACCTAGATCCTGGACTAGTTTATCATCTGTGAACAGTGGAAGCCAGCTCTGACTTTTCTGACTAGTCTACTTGCCTGAACAGAAAGCTCTGATTAAACTTCTACACACGTGCCTGCCTTGACTCTCTCCTGCCCCATTGCTCACCAAGCCCTAAGGGGGTGGGAGTGGAGGGAAGAAGCTGGAAGAACCTATAAAAGTCTAACCCAGCCTACCAGCTGAACACCTAAGGAATCAACACTTCCCCAAAGAGCCTGGTCCAAGTTTTGAAGATCCACTTAAAGAGTAAATCACCCAGTCATTCATATATTTACTCAACAAAGTAAATAAAATGTTGAATAAATGGGATACAAAGGTAAATAGAATGTTACCTTTCCTCAAGGTAATAAAAATAAAAATAATTGAAATGTACTAAACCACAAGGTGTTAGTTATGAGAAGACAGGGAACTGGCTAAATGAACATGCCTGTGAGGGGAAAGGGAGACTTTATAAAAGCGGACACTTCTGAGCAGAATCTTGAATGATGAGTCCAAGCCCCTCAGGAGGGCCAGGGGAGAAGGGTATTCAGTCCGAGAGAAGAGTATGCCTAAAGCATGGAGTTTAAAGACTCAGGGAGCAACTAGATCCTCAGAGACCCTGTTTCCCAGCCAAGGAAGTTGAGTTTTATTTTGAGGATAGCGGAGAGGCTTCCAAGAGATTTTAATCAGGGGACAACATAATAAGACCTGCAGCAGGCTAGAACATGGAAGTAAAGGAGTGAGAGACCACATGCAGCGAAGTATAAATAGCCCAAGAGATTTAGATGAGACTCAGAACCAAAACTCTGGCAAGGGAAATGGAGAAGAAATGGAACACAGAAATATTTAGGAGTTATGACCCGAAGATATGGGTGATGAAGGAAAGGCAGGTGTCTCAGGATGCTATAATCCTGTCTGAAATTTCCACCCTCTGGTCCACATGGAGAGAAACAAATCCTTCCTCTGCCACAAAGTCCTTCATATATTTTGTTGCAGCTGACATGCCTCTTCTCTTGATTCTCCTCCAAGATCAACATTCACCATTTCCTTCAAACTCCGCTCATATGTCATGGTTTCAGAACCATCATCACCTCTCTGAGTTTGTTCCTCTAGCCTGTACTCATTCATTCATCATCTGTTCATGCCAGGGACTCTGTCACCGACTGGGGATACAAAGATATGCTGAGTATGTCTCAGATGCTCACGGCCAGTAGTTAAAAGGCAAGAAGTGAATAATTACATGCTCATTGTTGTAAAGGTTTTAATGGAAATGTCTGCAGAAGAGTGGTTTTCAGGATTTTCTCTCCCCAGAGCATAGCTGATATCTGAGATTTAGACCATCAGTTCCCATGGCTCACCCAAGTGTCAGAGGCTCGTTAGGACCATTGACTCATCTCTCATTACAGGCTATCCCAATGGAAGTGAGAGCACCCAGGGCTGGGGCGTATCTTCCCTTCTCTTGCGCTAACTCCTTGAGAATTAGCCAGCGAAAGGATGCAGTGGGGATGACATACAAAATGTATAGAGTTCTCAATCGGAATGATGCCTTAAGGGATTTCATTTAGTGATGTGTTGGTGGAACATTGTGGGTGTGGGTAGGGATGCTAAGCGAGGCACCAAGAGAGAAGACTAGCTCTCCCACCTGTCCCAGCCCTTGGTCAGCCAGTATAGACACCGATATTAGCCATAAAAGGTGGACTTCCTTTAATAAAATCGTGACCTTCCTAGATATCTTATGATGATAATTATGAGTTAAGAAAGAGTATGAATGTTATGTTGGCTTGATATCTGGTTATCAAAGCAGATTCACCTGTGTTTCACCATTTAATCCTCTCAATAATTCTAAGAGGGAAAAAAATGATTCTCTACCCATCCCACAGTGCACACAGCTGAAAGAAAACCTTCCTCTTTGGCTGGTCCCACTGTAGCATCTTAGAGGTTACGTAGCAGCACCAAGCCTCGCCTTCCAGCTACATGGAGGTTCTGCCTCCTCCTTTAGATTCAGCAGCATTGTGGACAAAACCCTGTGCCTTATATTTCACCCTGTTCTTCAGGGGCAGGGGAGTAGCCACATTTGGCCATATGGACACTTTTCATCTGTCTCTAGAATATGTACGGTTTTAATGGTTTGGTGAACAAAGAAGAGTCCTTTCAAATTAGGAAAATGCAATAGATGTGGTTCCTATTCTGTACATTTGTTTAATGCTCCAAGTTCATTTAAGTCAGCGCACTGGAAAGGGGCATAGCAGAAGCTAGTACTTATATAAATAATAGATTCGTTGCTTTATTTATGGCATCCAGCTATTAGATTGGCTGAGGGATAGTGGTCTTGAATAGTTGTATCTTTTATGCATCTCTGATGTTAAACGTTAAAATACTGTGTCCCCTCAATCACTCCTTGAGCCCTAATTTATGACAGAGTAAAAAGGCTTTTTAAAAAAATTCAAACGTTCTTAAAAACAATCCTTCACTGACCAGAATTCATAACTCAACAGTAGACAATTATCTTACAGTTTCAGAGCAGATATACCTTCCTTTTAATGGTGCAGGTTCAAGGTGTCTGGAAAAAACCTGAATATTTTGCTGAAGGGATTTTTAATTTCCCACAAAGACTTTTTCCACTGACCTACTCTGTTTCCAGAATATTTCTATTTAAAAGAAAAGAAGGAAGGAAGAGGTGGAGAGGAAGAGGGAAGAGGGAGGGAAGAGAAAAGAACAGAAAAGAAACTTTATTTCTTCAAAAGATCAATATAATCCGTAGACCTCAATGAACATAAAAACAGATGGCAGACATGAATGAATTGTGACCAAAAACTTTGAACTTGATCCCAATTCCAGACCCCAGGAGTATCCATCCCCTGGTGAGCCCCATATCTGTACTCAATCAGGATAACTAAGAAAGAGCATAAATAAGTCCTGTGCAAATAATTATGTTGGGTCCATTTATGCCTCACATTCAGATATGCCCGCCTAATTGAATCGAGTGTTTAATCCCAGGATTCATTATCTATTTCCCTATGTTAGTCTTTTTTCCCACTTATATTTAGCACCCAGCTGTCCCCTCCTCCAAATGGTCAACTGTAGTCCCATAAAAATCTTGAGATTGGCCTTCGGAACCCCTAGCTTTGTGCAGCAATTTTCTCAGTAGGGGCAGCTGGATCTTGGTGCATCCCTGCCGCCAGGTTGCAATTGTTAGAGCAAGCTGCTTGGAGATGGGGAAATGGGCCTCAGCTCTTCCTGGGAGATATTCCAGGTAGAGCCGGGTCTACAGCTCAAGTCAGGACCAGGCACTGCTGCCTTTTGTAGTAGTCAGAATAAAACAATAAAAAGATAGGTTAAAATGCTTGCTGGAAGTTATTGATAGAAAATTTCTTTCTGCACGAAAGATTATAAACAGAGTGTTAGCTGAAGATGGATTTGTTTTAATTTGGCATTGATGTGTTTGATACCTGGTAGGATCAAAGAAAGCAGAATCAAAGGAAGAAATGCAAGCAGCCCTGCTTCTCTGAATATAGGCCTCTTTTATAGATATAAAATCTCGGGACTGGAGTGCTCAAATTTATTTGTACTGATGTTTGTTTAAAGATCAATATTAAATAAATTGGTCTGGAAACTATAGTCATAAAGCAGCTGTCGAACTAATGTAATCCCACAATGCCATTTTGTCTACTGCATGAAACCTGGTTAACTGTGTACTTCTAATAGCATGTGGAAATCTGTTGAAAAAGAAAATAGCTGAACTGGATTTTCTGAACTAGGACTAAATTGCAATTGAATGTGAGGGGAATTTTAAAAATATATCTATTTGGTCCCTCTCAGGATGATAATTGTTTGGTTTTTTATGGCCAAGTATCCAGGGTTTATATAATCTACAACTTTCTTATAAAATATATAAAAATACCTCTTTAGACTATGTTATTACACCTTAATATAAAAGATAAATCTCAAGATCCTTGCTTTCACTTGTTTTGTTAATTGTTGATATTATTGCTCTGTTTGATCTTGTTGTTGGCATTTGCTGTTTGTTTGTGATCACTGTCTTTGCAGTTGTTTTGTCAGCTGTGCACTGGTATGCGTTGGTGCCTGTAAATCTCAAATTTTAGAATATTTGCCCTGCTCTGTATTCTTTAAAGATTCAGGGACTTCCCTGGTGGCACAGTGGTTAAGAATCTGCCTGCCAACGCAGGGGTCACGGGTTCGAGCCCTGGTCCAGGAAGATCCCACATGCCACGGAGCAACAAAGCCTGTGAGCCACAATTACTGAAGCCCACGTGCCTAGAGCCTGTGCTCCGCAACAAGAGAAGCCACCACAGTGAGAAGCCCACGCACCACAACGAAGAGTAGCTCCCGCTCGCCGCAACTAGAGAAAGCCCGCGTGCAGCGACGAAGACCCAAGGCAGCCAAAAATAATTAATTAAATAAATAAATTTATAAAGATTCAGAAGAAGAGAACCAGGGCAGAAAGAATTATAAGATGCCTGTGTAATCTTACCCCCACTACTCTTTGTCACACAGTTTTTAAGCGTCCAGGGTTTTTTTTTGCTTTTTACTTACAAACACGCGAGATGTATCTCCTGCTCTCAAGGAGTATAGAATCTGGCTGTAGTTGGCAGACCAGGCATACATATAAAGAGATGATCACATCTACATGTATATATCACCTGTATCACATGTATCACAATGTAATGTAACATGGATAAACAGTCAAATGAGAAGGACAAATTCTAGAGACAAGAACAGTACAGCTGAGTCAGCAAAGACGAAAGAAGACTTACAGTGGGCCATGGTCTACCCAACTTTATTTGGGTAGGGAAAGGAAAACTGAAGAATGACGTGGTGTGACTTTCATAGGACCTTAAAGAGGTATTAGTGATGGTTAAGGTGGCCAAGTAGCAAGGGTTCTGAAAGTACAAGTTAGTTTTTTTAATAAAAGTGTTTTTTGTAAAACCAGATAATGGAGTGATTAATAGTCTTTTTTTCAGAGAAACCAAAATTATGGCATAGAATAAGCCCATATTTCCGTATATTTCTTTCTATACCCTTCCCAGTTTTCTATAGGGCTCCCTGCCTGTTTTCTTTATATCTAAATGCTTTTTATAGCTCCTGTCCCCAAAGGACACCTGGAAGGGCATTTTCATAAGTGACTTAGAGGACAGGTGTGAGAATTAAGCAACTCTTTTGATTTCCTGGAATTGCTTATTGCTCACTGCTTGCTTGGGAGGATTGGAGAACATGGTGATTAGGAAAATGGGCACTAGAGTCAGATTAATGAGTATAAATCCAAGCCTCTCCACTTTCTTGCTGTGTGACTGGGGCGAATTATTGAACTTTTCAAAAACTCGGTCTCCTAATCCATAAAATGGGAATAATAGTAGTAGCTAACTAATACGGTTGTTTTGAGGGGGAAAATATCTAACACCATGGCGGGTACACAGTTAAAACTTTGTAACTGGTAGCTATTGTAATCATGTTCCTTTCTAAAGGTCTCCTATGTTGTCATATCTTAAAATATCTGAAACTCTTTCATTTCCACTTTCTTTCTATTTCTGCCCATGGCAGCATATTACCAGGAACTGTAGAGTTTTCAGAAGAAGATGAAACATTAGAAAGGAATAAAATAGACTATGTTATTAATTTGTAAAAGTTCAATTAAACCGATGGGGAAGCTAGAATTCAAAATGCTATCCATGTTTCAGAATGCTCTGAGAGTACGATTGAAATAGTTGTAACTGAACGGAAGTATTTAGTTTTTACCTCTTAAACCAGGGACTTCTTAAATCTTTTGTGCTTTCTCAAAAAGAGGTTGTTGAGCATTACGATATCGGAAGTCAGGATTGGTCCATTTGGACCACTTATGCTCCATGACCAGTTCAAGCTTAAATCAAGTGGAATCTGTCTCTTGAGTGCTCCTACCATTCAAATATGGGTGAAGTGACATCTATTACCAGGTGGAAGAGGTTAGATTTTTGGTTTGGTTTTGTTGTTGTTGTTTTGCCATAGGCTTTCCCCTCCATCCAGGGTTAACAAAAAATATAGATTGATAGCACCGAAGAGGCCTAGGAAATTAAGTAATCTTCTCTGTTTCAAAAAGTCTTAACCTTCAGGAATTCAGGACTCTCGTTCCTGCAGTAGGATTGATGTAAGTATTTGGGGAAATTCATGGATGCCGATAAGAGAAGGAAGAAGGGGCAAAGTGAGACTGATATTTCTCTTGAAGGAGAGCTGGCTTTGTATGATTAAGAGAAAGCATAATGGACAATGGGCAAGGAAGCCCTGCATGATATTGAAACTTCAGTCTGGTTACAGAAGTCAAGGTTAGCTTCAAGCGCAGTGTGGAAAACTATATCCACGACCAGGGCTACGGAGATGGGTTTTTTCAGCATGAAAGGATGCAATCTTGGAGGAGTTCCACAGACCATCGTCTGCAGCCAGCAGCGCTCCTGCATGCTGGTGCACTTACTTACATATGTGGGTCACACAAAGGGGAGAGTGGGGCTCTTTGTTCCCTGTCTGTGGGATAACTGAGTTTTGTATGATATAAATGGAGACTCAGCGCCACAGTGGATATTTTCTTGGACGGCATGTAGGGACAATGGATCTTGAGCCTTTATCTTAAGAAGATATCTAAAATGACTCTTCCCCCTGTGTTTGCTTGTTAATCAAAGGCTAACTTTAAAATTTGAAGGTGTTTCCATTTGAATCGTTTCAATAAATACCCGCCTTCCTCAACTCCAAGTGTTTCAGCTTTTCCTTCTTTAATTTTTTTTTTTTTCCTTGAAAGCCTTAATCATGGGTAGTTAAGTTGGCAAAGAGGTGCATTTCTTACCTGGGTTTCTTCTATCACCCCAGAATGTTTCAAATATCCAAAAGTGATTTTAGTTAGCGTCTTGATTTAACATATTTAAACATTTATCGACATGTATCCAGTTTATGTATTTCTACTTTTCTTAATAAAGATGTAAAACTTAAGGTAAAATTGTGGCTGATTGTACCGAGTTATTACTCTAAGATAGATTCATCAAATCTCCCAGCTGTATAAGACAGGGCTTACTAATGAAGTTCCCTATCAAAAAGAAAAGCCTAATTTTGATTTGGCTTAGGTAATGAACTTCTTTTTCCTGGTGTGATTATCTGCATGGGGTGGCTAAAAGAGTAGCAAGAGAGAGTGCGCTCACAGAAGCATTATGCAAAATGTCTTTTGTCTCTTTTTGCTGGGATATATTAAATTTTCAATGTAGTCTATGTAATATAAAATTATGATAATGACTTTTGGCCCACTGTGAAGGCAGCTTGCTGGTCCTGAGCATGTGTGTCTGGCTTGAGCACTAGGATACACTGTGGGAGTTGCCTTTTCTATTAACAAACCTCTAGATACCTAATGATGAATTTTCTTTCACCAAATGTTCTCCTTTTGTCTAAAATACAGGCATTTTCTAAATTGCTTTTGAGAAAAACAAGAGAGGCAGAGAGGTCTATGGTACTAACAAGGGATATTGAAACAAAGCAAGGGCTTGAGTTAGCATCATTCTTGAAATATTTAAACCAACCAAAAGGTTGTTTCATGTGCTAGTGAAAGTATTTACCATCTTATTGGTATAACTGATTGCATCACTTAGTAAAAGGATAAATTGAACAGTTGCCTCAGAAAATATTTCCGTTCCTTCCAGTCATGTGACATTTGATGGTTGAATTGATTATAGATACTTGTGGCAACTTTCAATATCTGTTGGTCCTTCGCATTGGGGGAAACGTGTTTCTTCTTTTTCTTTTTCCTCTGTCTTTTAAAAAATTTTAAATAATGGAAATGTATAAAATAATGGAAACTTTAGTTTTCTTGTTTATCGTATTTGATGCAGGTATCTTAAAAAAACTTTATGAAGACATTTTCAAAGACTCTATTTCATGTCACTTTTAATTTTAAAATGATGGTACTTATGCATAATAATGAAGGTTACTCTTTAAATAATCACAACTGAAGGCTGCCAGCTTACTCTAAATAACACCATTCTTGCTCAGAACACCGTTAGAGGCCTGATTTTAATTTTTCTCAGAGCTGGTTTATGAGATACACAAGAAAATCCATTGAATCACCTTATAGTCACACTTTATCTTTTCTTCATTTTTCATCTCTTTATACCTGAAGGCCTATATCTTCCTGAAAAAACAGGACTCTTGCTTCTTGCTCGTTGTGACTGACCTCATCTTTTATTATCACCTTGACATGATAATAAATTTCTGTTTAGGATTTCACAGTTGTTAGGGAAATTTCTGTGATGTCACAAAGCATGGATGGGATATTTGCTAGAAAACTAGCTTTAAGGAAAATTCACTCTTTAATGCTATGTTGAGAATGCTGAAGAAGAGGATTATAGTGTAGAAAATATGATACAGAGTACATGTTGACACCAAATGTGTCATTTCAAAGTTGTGTGAGACATTAGATGCTTATTAAGTTTTCTAGTTGTGTTCGCCTATGTCAGGGGAAGGTCAATACCAAGAATATTTGCGTATCTATTGATAACAATGTGAACATCTTTAGCAGGTGTGATTTTGTTTGTAGGCAGATTAATAACTTTGGCACTGATTACCATAATCTATTAGAATAGTTAATTAGAATTGCTTTTACAAACCAAACTAAAGGGCACACGTGAATTAGAAATCTCTTAGGTAACTGTCTCCTGAATTTTATTTCTGGAATTAATACAAAGCTTTGCAAAGAATTTATGTTAATGAATGCTTCTGCTGCCTTTCTTAGCTGCTAAACAATAACATGTAAAAGAAAAGCTACTGTAAAGTATCTGTGAAAATCTAGAAAACAACCCGAGTATCCATGCATTGGTTAAAATAAATGGCAGTTTTGTGATCACTTGCCTCTATTTTTTCTCCCTTCTGGGGCTTGCCCTCTCAAGGTTCCATTGCCTGGCCAATCTTAAGACATGAAAGCCACATCTGTTCCATGGAAGTCCTGCTCTGCTTGTCTGCAGAAGAGCAGTCCGGGAACTTTTGAGGTAGGCAGTAAGGAAAGTAGAGCTAAGAATTAGGTCATGTGTTAGTGAGCTATGATTCCACTGAAGGCTGCCAATAGTGAGGCCAGTTCCAATGACCTTATTTCAGTCAGTTTTACTTGGGGATAAGAGTATTTTCTGAATCTGGACAATGCTTATGGCAACCGCTTGATCTTTTTTTTTTTTTCTCCCTTAAATTTCAAAAATCAGTAGTGGTGTGTCTGAATAACCCAGGTGCTGTGCCTGGTGAGTGCCTGTGCTTGGTAATAGCCAAAGATCGATAAGGGGGAGGACTTGAAGAATCTAGGAAATGAGGTTGGTCAGGTCCAAGTGGTGACAGTCTGGTGTATTTGATGAGGTG
The DNA here is from genome assembly GCF_949752795.1 of Hyperoodon ampullatus. Taxonomy (NCBI): domain Eukaryota; kingdom Metazoa; phylum Chordata; class Mammalia; order Artiodactyla; family Ziphiidae; genus Hyperoodon; species Hyperoodon ampullatus. The sequence continues at coordinate 42,323,276 of NC_136926.1, read as the reverse complement.
CCATGCCTGCAACAGCTCCACTTCTGGAGCCAAAAGTAAGGATCCTTTTGGTCCAAGCTCATATGTTCCCTTTTCCGTGTTGAGGGGGAGGACGATGGAAGCAGCCGTTCAGTGTTTTAATCTACACAAGATGATGTTTGCCTAGTAGAAAGACAGTTCTTGGCAGCCAAGTTCTATGTTTTTGCCCTTAATTCTGTGTCTGTGTTTTATCAGCTAAACCAGACAGGCGCAAACGAGCAAAAACTTCCTCGCACATGGAATGTTGGAAAGTTACACTGGTCACCGACAGTCGGTGGTGATGTAGAGAGAGGGGGTCACGGCGCTATAATTGGAAAACTGGGGCTTATTTTATTTACATTCATTAGAGTCTGTTGCTTACAAATCTGAGCACGAAGTAATCGTTTACGGATAACCAGGGAGCCGGGAAAGGCTTTAAATGAAAGGCACCCTAACCTATGGAAAATAAACACTCTCCTGGAAGCTGACCAGAAAATCCCAAGTCAGATACCAGCAAACTCAGAGCCTCTGCAGACTATAAAGAGTGTAAATCCTGACGCAGAGGTACATGCAGGGTTCAGTCTCTGCCAAAGGGCAGTAAGTCATTTGCTTCATAGTTTTGCCAAATTGAAGGCTCTTCTTTAGTCGGGAGTCGATAAGGGGACCCTAGCACAGAATTTCAGTTTGCTGTGCCCTAAGGAAAAATGGCCCCCAGAGGACTTCCTCACTTCCAGGGAATATTTCACTTCCTAAGGTCTTGCAAAGCACATGGATGGAGTTACGGTAAAAGGCATTGCATTTGCTAGCACAATTTGGCAGGACTACAATATCTTTTGTGCTCTTCAAACATAAAGGCCAAGCTCTTTTTCTTAAATCTTCCTATGACACAAACATGTAATTTTTCATTTACTAGCCAGAGGGTGCTGAGAACGAAATTCTTCTGCTTCAATCAAAACATTTGTCCAAGAAGCTTAGGCTACCATTTCAATATAGAGTTCTGGTCACCAAGAGCTCAGACCCATTTAACTGTTGGAAACCATGGCATTGTCAAGCTTTCAATTTTCTTTTCTTTTGATCTGCTTCTGGAGAGGAATCAGGTCAAGGCAAGGTTCAGTTATTGGGTTCTTTTGAAGATTGCATGGAGAAGCAATAGTGCCTTTGCATTTGATTGAGTTCATCTCACTGGGTAAACAGTGGAATTTCTGCGTTTTCTCACTTAGCCTAACTCTGAAATAATCATTGAGTCTATTTTAAAGCAGAAAGTTTGAGGCAGGCCTTCATGGTTACTTCAACCACATCCATGTGTGTGCATCTATGTGTTGATCAATGATTATTTTCTTCTGGGAATCTTAATGTCATGCAGTACTTTGTTTCCTAAAATATCCTTAGGAATAGCAGGGCCCATAAAAATGCCCTCCCCTCCCCTTCTGCCTTGTAGGGAGCTATATCTTAAAGGAATCATTTGTCATTCTTATCAAAATGGCACTGGCCTTCTCCCCTCAGACTCCCCATGTGTTGAAAAATGTAGCCATTATTATCCCCTCCCCCTCCCCCCCAGTTTTATGCATCTTCCAGATGATTTAACTGAACTGATGCTATGGAGGATATGCTGACTGGCACTTTTCCCATGCTTAATGTGTTAACAAAAGCCAATGGTGTCAGTTTTAACAGTTTTAGCTAAATTCCCACGACACTCTTAAGAAACGCTGAAACCTCTGCCATGTCTTACCCTGACAGATTCCCTGCCGTCATTGCACACTTAAAATAAATGTCATCCCCAATCAAAAAGTTCACATTTTCTCTGACAATATAATTTGTTACTTTGTTCCTGCTTTCTCGCTTTCTTTGGCACCGCAGGCTTAGCCGAGAGATCTTCCTTTCCTTCCTGTTGGCTGCTGTCCTTTTTGTTCTTCCAAGTATCAGGGTGGGATCAGAAAGGGAAGCTGAGAAGAGACGGCCTTTCTTTTCATTCAGGAACAGAGAGAAATTTGGAATTTTTTGGAAGAATCAAATAAGATGTAAATTATGAGCTGATGCCACAGTCTCATTGCACCCAAAGACCTAGTTGCTGTATTACTCACACAGAGCACTTATCGAGAGACAGGGAACAGGGTCTCAAAGAAAGAACCTGGACTCAGGTGGACCTGGGTTGGACTATTGGTTCTCTGTGCAATAGGCCGGTTACTTAACACTTCTGGCCTCAATTGTTTCATCTGAGAAAGGGGTGTGTAAAGACTCAATGGGGTAACACCTGGAAGGAAGGCACTCAGAAGACGGCAGTTGCTCTCCCATCTTTGTCACCATGCCTTTCACAAAGGTCCTGGACTCGGGACACAGTGTGTTCATGTGGCAGCTTTCCTGCATTGACTTTCTGGACATGGCCTCTTGCTGGATTCCTTTGCTCTTATGGACTTTATGGTCTTTTTGTATTTCTGGCTTGGTGGAGGCACGTGGGATGCTTAGTCAACAACCCAAATGGTCTCATAGGTTCATCCAGATGGAGAAGAGAGGGTGCCTCCTGTGTGTTCAGAAACATAACTAAACAGCCAAAACCCAACCGCCTTGTACCCTGTACCTCCTTGCTTGCTTGAAAGGGGCTTTCTGGTGCCTTTTGTCCTGTTGGATGGCCAGGCAGCCTGGGTCAGTGGAGAGGGTGAGGACGGGGGGCCAGGAGGCCAGGCTCTCACCACCAACTTGGTTGTGGACGTGAGGATAAGTCAGTTCCCTTCAACCTCAGGTCCTTGGTTTCATGTCATGTTAAACCAGGGCCCTGAATGAAATGATCTTTAAGGCCCTTCCAGAACAAATTATTATCATTTCAAAAGTATGAAAGATCATTCACATACAATTATAATTTTCTGATCCAACGTTTTCTGTTCACTAGCTGAAAGACAGTCCACAGACTTCCAAGCTAATGCTCCTGTCAGTACAATCAGCTCCTTTTTTCCTGCCTTTCCTGCACTCTCTCCTCCCCACTCCCACCCTCTCCTCTTTCTCAGAGAGTAAGAGAGGTGGCTTTCACAGCAGCTGGTTCATTTCCCTGGTTTCACACTGCTGGTTCATGATCCGTTTCTCGTGTGCCACCTCTCTCATCTACTGAAAGATAGGTACAAGTTGTACCTATAAAAATTAGAATATGACTCAGGGTTATCTTTATTCTTTTTTCGTATTTTTAACCTCTAAATAACTTTCTAGTGTTTATTTTCCTAAACAAATTCTTGGAAACATCGCTGGTCTCTAGCACCCTCCTTTTTTCGATGCTGAGAGTGCCTTTAGTAGCTCAACTGTTTTCAGAGCGGAGAAGATGAATCCCTGAGAGATATCGTCCTGGGAAGCTGGACGGGCGTGTCCAGCCACGTGGGAAGGACTGGGTGGCCGGGACCTCGGCCTCCCAGGAAGCCCTCAGCACTCTTTTGTGCCCGATTCTACCAGTGGGGGCGCTACCCCAGTGGGTAAGGATGTCTGTAGGGAAGGCCTTAAAGAGAGGCCGGGGAAACTGATCACTCGTAAGATGGAGTCACCGAACAAGGGCCATAGAAAGGAAAATCCTGAACACCCGCAGTAATGGGGGACTTCTTTATGCTTTTAGGAAATAGTGCAGCATAAAATACACTGGTCAGTTGTCCTCAGGTCAAGGCACTGACTTTGCCATGTGGCAAGCCTCTTATCCTCTCCCCGAGTCAGTTCCTCCGCTGGGGTTAATGGGGCGGGGGGGGAGTGGGAGTGCCCACGCGCATGCGCACTATCTGTCCATCAATCCGACTGCGGGCCTGTAAGAGTGCCGGGAAACTGGACGGGAAGGATGAGGAGGACCTACTCAATTTCCTGCTGGTATTCTCCTCTGAGCCTCTCGGAACAGTCAGTTCCAGTGAAATCAGTGGGACCACTCTTCATACCTGTGATTGTCTGCTTAGTGTAAGGTCTAAATGTGGTAATACAAATGAATTGGCCATTACCAGCGAGACAAATCTTGATAATGCAGTTAGGAACTGTCAGAGGAGTCCTCTAAAGAAACAAGAGCAAAGCTCGCAGGGGTAGGCTGTTTCCAAATCTTACAGTTCTAACAGAAGAGGAAACCTTTGCCCGAGGTGATACTGGGGGGCAGGGTTTGAAGGAGCGTTCTCCATCACTTATAGTTGCTAGACTGTATTTTTTTCTTTTTTTTTGGTTTAAAAGGAAAGCTGTTTGCACTCACGCCCCACACCGTAGCTGTTCTTTAACACTGCTTTGGCAAGCAGAGGAGTTTTCAGTGAGGGTGTTTGCGAGAACGGTTATAGATTTTGGCTGTTTTAGGAAGACTTGATCTTTCAATTAAATTTTAAAAGTACAGAAATGGAACACTTGTTTTTATCAACGTAATCAGGTTTGGACTGGACTGTGATGTGGGGAGACTTAACCTGGGGGTTAGAGGGGAACCCAGGGGTATCTTTCTGGGAGGTCAGAGGTCACAACAGCAGTAGCCTTCCCCGCCTAATTTTCCCCGAGGTCATTTGCATTCCCACCAGGCAAACAGCCCCATTCAGCACCCTCACTGACATGCACATGTGGTGTCCTGTTTGGTTTCTCAGCTGGAATTGGTATTGGGACTTTCTTCTTGAAATTCAACATTGTGAGGTGATCTGTTGGTGCAGAGAGTATTTCAGCATAATCTAATAGATATCAAATCATTTTCTTTTTATGTTAGACCTGAAATCAAGGGATCTGGGGTCTAGTGCCTATGCCTCTGTAATCAGTGTGTGACAGAAGAGAGAGCATAGCCTAGTGGTTAAGGCCACAGATTCCAGAGTCCAAACTGTCTTGTCCCACGTCCTGCCAGTGCCCTTCCTGGGTATGCCCTTGAGTGAATCACTCACCCTCTCTAAGCCTGAGCCTCTCCTTAGATGAAAATAATAATAGTGGCAATTATAATAATACCTCATATTGTGAGAATTAAATAAAATAATATATGCAACAGGCTCAGAACAGTGCCTAGCAGAGTAATTACCCAACTGATGTTAGATTTATTGTGGTTATCGTTGTATCATTGTTAGTACTTAGGCTTTCTCTTTGTTTTCTTACCTGAAAAATGAAATCACTAGGTGATCTGAAGGTTCCTCCACCCCCAAAGTTTATTAATTTATTGATGTAAAATATTGACCGTATAGAAGTATTTTAAGGAAAGTGACATAAACATAATTTCAGCCAATCACTCTGTCCTTTCTACATTTATAGCACAGAAATGAAAATTTTCTAAGGAAACTGTCTGTATATCCAGAAAAAGAAAATACAGGAAACCCTACAACTTTTTTTTATATCATTAGGAAATTCATGGTTCATTTCCTTAAAAAAAAAAAATTTGATTCACGTGAAAGGAAAAAAAAGGAAATTTTCTGTCTGTCTACTTTAATTTTCTCTGATTTTTGGTTGAGTAGCAATAATACATTTTATCTTGTATAATCTTTCAAAACCCTTCACATTTTTAACAAGATCCTACAGCTATTTATATGTTATGCTGAAATATAATATTGACTAAGCTGACATATATATTAAAAAGCAACCAAGGAATAAAGGGTATTGTTTTGGTATATAAATCAAAAATAATACAGCAACTGGTCTTTCAGTGATTAAAGCTGCCTTTCCCTTTAATAACTCTCCGAAGAAACAGGAAATGTAATTTCCCTACACCTTTCCTGGGGCTCTCCAATCAGCTAGGTCCTCTGGGGGTTCCCTACTGTATATTCCTTCATCAACATGGAGTCCCCCAAGGGACCCACACACACACTCTGTTAAAATTAGCTGTGTTCCACATTAGTGACAGGAGCTGAGTATTCCTCAGAGGGGTACACAGTTGTGTGGTGCCGCTTCCTGTTTGAGCAAAATCATATCTTTAATTGCAGAGAATTTTTTTCATTACCTGTTAATTGATAAATCATGCTTGCTCCTGCTGCTATAGCTTGTGCAGCAAACCTGATCGTGAGGCAGTCTCCAGCCCAACCCCCATTGTCCTTCCACCCCAAACAAAAAGGATAAGAAGCATCATGGACAGAGAAAGAAAACAAGCAGATTGGATCCCTGGGCAGCTGCCTCAAGGAGTAGCATCAAAACAAAAACCAAAGCCAAAAATATATGTGTGTGTGTGTGTGTGTGTGTGTGTGTGTATGTATATACATATATATATACATATATATACACACACACACATATATGTACACATACACACATACGTACATATATGTGTATATATATATAATAAGATAAATAAGGAGTTAATTTTAAATGTTTCCCTTTCCTTTCCCCCTCCTTTTGTCATTCTTGTCCTTTTATTCATGTTTCTAATCTGGGTAGCAAGAGGCCACTGTCTTGGGGAGAAGAGTAAAAATCCTGAGTATAGTGAAATAATTTAGCTGATAATTCCCCACTGTATAATTTTCTACGCTTCCTGCTAGCTGACCTTGTGGGCTCCTGTCAGGTTGCTAAGGGAAATCCAGCAGGACTCCTGCTCTGTTCCTTTACTTTTAAGAAGTATTACAGGACGAGTGGTGTGTTTGTGGCAGTTTAGTTATGGGGCTACACGTTCGGTGTTTGATCAAATAGTGCCGAGCAGCCCCTCCCCACCACTTGCCTGGGTACCCACCCTGTCCCGCCCTCCCCCCCGCCCCGCCCCCCGCCTTCTTTCAATGAAAGCTGCAAGATGGAGAAATTGCTGCAAACTGTTGAGCTGGAATCTGGAGCTTGATGGATGTCATCAGAATGTGGCTGGATCCCTTGGGGTGTGGTCGGGGGAGGAGGCTGGCCAGCTGATGACATCTAATGGAATGCGGTGCCTTTTATCTCAGAGATGTCCATCTTCACGCACATGGGGTTGAGGGAAAACCTGCAACCACCACATTGAGGGCCTTTTTCAGAGTTGGAAGGCATGCAGCCCTACACCCTGCCTGCCTGAAGTCCTCTTCCCACATCCCCAGTCTTTCTGGGCTGGATCACGTGCAGTTTGGGCAGGCAGAGGAAGCAGATGGGGATATTGTCTTTATCATGACATCCGCAGACTGGGCAGAAGTTGCCCTGCTCATTATGAATGGGACGTAATACACCACTGATTTGTGTCCAAGTAATTCCCAGGTAATTATAGGCCATCGATCTAACTGAGCGGGAGCCATGGCGGTTGTATTCTGCAAACCTCATGTTGCCTCACACCTGACAAGGGCAGCACCATTGTATTAAAAGATCTAGAACAGTTAAATCCTTAAGCTCCCTTCGGCCACAGGGATAGGTGAAGTCTTTGGGAAACGGGGTGGACTCCATTTGCAGTCTGTCTGCAAGCCTTGTTTGGCAAAGTTTCCTCTGATAATATATACAAGGTAAGGCAGCTTCCTGTTTGTGGCTGCTGCCTATAGGCCGCCAACTATAAGACAGGAATTGCATCCGCTGGCTGGTTTTGTGTCTCAGCTGTCACCAAAAGAGTGTAGTAATATTCCTGATTAAATGTCATTACTCTATGGCACAAAAATGGGAACACTGACATAATTTTGGATCTGTTCCTGTTAAAATTCAGCAGTAGTAGCAAATTTTGTCTGCTATGGATTAAACACAGCTATTTTTTTGCTATATTCTACTGCAGGCTCAGAATTTTTATCAGTAAGTCTACATTTTATGCCCATTGATTCCGTCTGGTGTTTAACTGGAGTATTAAAAAAGACCCTATGTAATAGAACATTGAAAACTTTTGTTTCAATCAGCAGCTGTTGCCAACTCAAAATAGCATGGTTAGTGTCCCAGAATAAGATAAATTGAAGATAATAAAAGTTGGTTAGGTAACGGTAGGTAAAACTGTACTGTGAGAAAATAAAGTTTATTTTTAGATACATTTGTTGCATATACCTTTACCTGATGACCTGGTATTCAGAGTGTATCAATATAGATATGTTTAGACACAGTAGTCTCCACATTGCCTATGAAGAATGTATTCCTTGTTGTGTCATATTATCTTTTGATGGCCTTTATGTCTACAGGAGGCTGATAAATGTGTGTATGGGTAGAACAAAAAAAAGTGTGGACTGAAAGAATTTTAAAAGTCAATTCTAAGGAAATAGTCACAGACTGTTATTTCTCTTTGCCAGAAGTAGAATTACGTCATTGCTAAATCTTCGTCCCAAGAAAATAAACTATAAAACCTGATCATTTGTCTACTTCCAATTCGTTTAGCTGATTACAAGCTTGTAGCCAGATGGGGGCAAACAGAGGTAGTGAAGAGAGACATTTGACTCCTAACCACAAATGCACATAGAATCTCTATTACGACCATGTTAATACATTCATCTAGATTAGTATAATAAATTAGACTGTACTCTCCATCATTGGTAGATGGTATTATTTATTAAACTCTGCCAAGAGACCTTAAAAACGGAATATATGAAGCTGCTTCTTCAATTACACATGCTGTGTCCACTGACCTGGTATTTAGTAGATGATGATATCACTGCCTAAGTGCAAATGTGAATCATAAAAATTCTACCTATCCGAGGGGCAACATGCCTTTCACTGTGGGAAATCAGTTGATGCTTGCACGCCTGTCCGACCATTGAATAGGCAACTCTCTCCTGTTGGGGCAGACGGTAGAATTTACATTCCCATTTGGCATCTGTATGTTTCCAGATCAGGGCTTTGTCTCCTCCTCTTGCTAGCTAAGTTGAAACATTGACAGGCAGCGTGTTCCTTTTTTTCCCCTTTTATTACAGTAATTTATAAGATATTTTAGCTAACAGGAGAACGGCCCAAGGGGGCATTCTCATGTTAATTACCAAATGTGGGCTTGTCAAAATCAAATAGCTCCAGGAATAATGCAAGTAGCTCTGCATCATTATATTGTTTGGCCCTCAACCCAATATTAGCTACTTTTGAAAATCTGGGTTCATTAGGCTTTTAAATTTAAAAGAAGAATCACTACCGGGGGCCTTCAGACAAATCCAAGGCACAGTCAGCAGCTCAAGAGTTTAATGTAAATGACATTAAAAAAATAGTTTCATAAAACATACTCAGGGAAGCATAAAACAAAACAAAACAAAAAAACCTGTGCCTGAGATTGAAGTATTTATTTTTTGTCTTTGCTAGCAGTCAAATTGAAGATGATGTTTAATATATGATTATTTTTGGCGTGTGCAGCTGCACTTGTTTATTCCGAAACATCCTGGCACTTAGTATGAGCATCAAGTTGGTGAATCCAAAGACACTGAAAAAGCTGGGAGTTATAAAATACTAATATAATTGACGTAGAATATATAGTATATAGTATTATTTGTTAAGTAACATATCCTCAAAGCTATGCAAAGATTTGTAGTTTGAGATACAGAATTATCAGGCTTCACTTGGTCTCCTCTCTTTTTCTGTCTTCGGGATCTCTTGCATTTTTAGGCCCAGAACCTTAGGTAAGGAGAGGCAAATAAATGTTTGTTCCTTTAAAAATACCTTTCTTTTCCCTCAACTTCTGCCATGCTCTGGGCTGATAGAGGAGTAAAAGTAGATGGAACAGGTGACAATGTCATTGAAGGACATAAGTAAACAGCTGGTGATGTCAACAAGAAGTTAAAAGTAAGATTTGCTACACTGAACTACAATGTGGGCAATCCTCTTGTGGATAATCGAGAGTTCACTATATATACAAGTGAGAAGTAGAGAAGTGTGAACTGTTAAAATACTAGCTAGAATATATCACCATAGAGGCTGTGGTGAATCAGAGCTTGAAAATTCAGCTCCTGGTGTTTATTCAGTAAGCATTTATTCAACACCTACTATATACTAGGCTCTGTTTGACATGCTAGGGATATAAAGACAAATACAACATACTGGTCCCTTAAGGAACTTGGGTCAAATGAGGCACCAGATATGGAAATGAACCATTATATCACAATGTGGTATTTGTCTCATGGGGACTATGAACCAGGAAAAAAGGATCTTAAAGCTGCCTGGGAAGCTCACAGAAGACTTAGGTAAAGGACTCCCTAACTGACATTTGAAGAATAAGCAGGAGCTTGCAAGGCCAGAGAAGGATTTTCCTATTTGTGAAAAACCTCTTGAGGAATTGTAAATATAGCGGGTGGGATGAAATGACTCAGGGTGGGGCTAAGAAGTGGAACCCACCTGACTACTACAGACCCTGCGCGCCATACCGAGGAGTTTCAGCTTTATCTCGTGGCCCATGGGTTTTTCTTGAGGAAGTTTAAGAGGAGAGGGACTTGTTTACATTTGCTTGTAACGGGTCATTCTGGCATCAGTGTGGCATGAAGGGGCAGTACTGGAAGCCAGAGGAACAGGAAGGAGGAATCACATCTCTCTGTTGTATGCTTGCTTCCCTCTGGTTCTCTCTGCAACTGTGGTCAAACTTTTATAAAAACACTATTCATTTTTCCACTTAGGTATACCCTAGACCCAAAAAAAGTCTGTTTTAGATTAGGTTGATTTTATTTTTTTAATTAATAGACTTTATTTCTTAGAGCAGTTTTAGGTTTACAAAAAAATTGAACAGAAATACCAAAGTGCAGAGAGTTCCCTTATACTCCGTCCACCCCACATCCAGATTCCCCTGTTTTTAACATCTTGCATTGCTGTGGTACATTTGTTACAAACGATGAACCAGTATTAATATATTATTGCTAATTAAATAGTTTCACTGCCCTAAAAATCCACTGGGCTGTCCCCCTCCTCTGGAACCCCTAGCAACACTGATCTTTTTACCGTCTCCATAGTTTTGCGTTTTCCAGAATGTCATACAGTTGGAATCATACGGTATGGAGCCTTTTCAGATGGGCTTCTTTTAGTTATTAGTATGCATTTAAGTTTCCTTCATGTCTTTTGATGGTTTCATGGCTCGTTCTTTTTAATACCTTTTGTGAAGTCTTTTACAGTTCTTTTTTTTTTTTAATTTATTTTTGGCTGCGTTGGGTCTTTGTTGCTGCGCGTGGGCTTTCTCTAGTTGTGGCGAGCAGGGGCTACTCTTCGTTGTGGTGCACGGGCTTCTCATTGCAGTGGCTTCTCTTATTGCAGAGCACGGGCTCTAGTCACGTGGGCTTCGGTAATTGTGGCATGTGGGCTCAGTAGTTGTGGCGCGCAGGCTCTAGAGCACAGGCTCAGTAGTTGTGGCACATGGGCTTAGTTGCTCCGCGGCATGTGGGATCTTCCCAGACCAGGGTTCAAACCCGTGTCCCCGGCATTGGCAGGCAGATTCTCAACGACTGCGCCACCAGGGAAGCCCCAGCCCATTTCTTTTTATTTCTACATAATATTCCATTGTCTGGATATACCACAGTTTATTTATCCTTTCACCTACTGAAGGACATCTTGGTTGCTTCCAAGTTTGGGCAGTTATAAATAAAGCTGCTATAAACATCTGTGTGCAGGTGTTTGTATGGACGTATGTTTTCAGCTCATTTGGATAAATACATAAGAGAATGATTGCTGAATCATATGTTAACACTATGTTTAGCTTTGGGGAAAAAAAAAAAACCTGTCAAACTGTCTTCTAAAGTAGCTGTCACCTTCTACATTCCTACCAGAAGTGAATGAGAGTTTCTGTTGCTCTACATCTTTGCCAGCATTTGGTCAGTGTTTTAGAATTTAGCCATTCTAGTAGGTATATAGTGGTATTTCATTGTTGTTTTAATTTGCAAGTCTCTAATGACAAATGATGTTGAGCATCTTTTCATATGCTTATTTGCCATCTGTACATCTTCTTTGGTAAAGTGTCTGTTCAGATTACTTTCCCACTTTTTATATGGATAGTTTGTTTTCTTATTGTTGAATCTTAATATTTCTTTACACGTTTTGGATACAAGTCCTTTTATCAGGCATATGTTTACAAATATTTCCTCATAGCCCTTGACTTCTCTTTCATTCCCTTAACATTGTCCTTAGCAGAGTAGAAGTTTTTTTATTTAAATGAAGCCCAACTCTTCAATTTTTTTTTCTTTCATGGATCATGCTTTTGATGTGGTATCTAAAAATCCATTGCCAAATGCCAGGTACCTAGATTTTCTCCTGTGTCGTCTTCTAGAGGTTTTATTTTTGTGTTTTACATTTAGTCTATGATCCATTTTGAGTTACTTTTTATGAAAGGTGTAAGGAAGGTTTGTATTTAGGCTCATTGTTTTGCATGTGAATGTGCAGTTGTTCCAGCACCATTTGTTGAAAAGACTGTCCTTTCTTCATTGAACTGCCTTTACTTATTTGTCACAGACCAATTAATTGAATTTGTGTGGATCTGTTTCTCAGCTCTCCATTTTGTTCCTCTGATCTATTTGTCTTTTCTTTCACTAGTACCACACTATCTTGATTGCTATTGCTTTATAATAAGTCTTGAAGTTGGGTATCATCATTTCCCTTTGTTTTTCTTCAATATTTTGTTGGCTATTCTAGGTCTTTTGTCTTTTCATATAGGCTTTAGACTTGTCTTGTTGATATCCACAAAGTAACACGCTGAAATTTTGATTGGAATTGCACTGAATCTGTAGATCAAGTTGGGAAGAGCTAGCATCTTAACAATATGGAATCTCCCTATCCATGAACATAGAATACCTTTCCATTTATTTAGGTCTTTTTAAAATATCTTTTATCAGAATTTTATAGTTTTCCTCAGATAAATCTTATATATGTTTTGTTAAATTTATATCTAACTATTTTGGGGTGCTAATATAGTGTTATGCTTTTAATTTCAAATTCCAATTGCTCACTGCTTGAATATAGAAAAGCAATTGAATTTTGTATATTTACATATTTAACCTGGTAGCCTGCAAACTTGCTACAATCACTTCTTAGCTACAGGAGGGTTTTTTTGTTGTTGTTTTTTTCGGTCAATTATGGGGGATTTTCTACATAGTCAATCATGGCATGTATACAAAGACAGTTTTATTTCTTCTTTTCCAATCTGTACACCTTTTCTTTCTTTTTCTTTTCTTATCATATTAGCCAGGACTTTCAGTATGATGTTGAATAGGAGTGTTGAGAGGGGACATCCTTGCCTCATTCTAGGTCTTAGGGGGAAAGCTTCTAGTTTCTTACCACTGTTAGCTGTAGGGCTTATATAGATGCTATTCATGAAGTTGGAGAAATTGCCTTCTATTCCTAGTTTGATGAGAATTTTGATCATGAATGGGTGTTGGATTTTGTCAAATGCTTTTCCTTCATCTGTTGATATGATCATATGATTCTTCTACCATAGCCTGTTGATGTGATGAATTACATAAATTGATTTTCAAACGTTGAACTTAATTTGCATACCTGGAAAAATCCTACTTGGTTATAGTGTGTAATTCTTCTTATACACTGTTGGATTCAATTTGCTAGTTTTTAAGGATTTTTGCATATATGTTCATGAGACATATTAGTCTGTGGTTTTCTTTTCTTATAATGTCTTTGTCTGGTTTTGGTATAAGGGTAATGCTGACCTCATAGAATAGTTAGGAAGTGTTCCATTGCTTCTGTTTTCTGAGACAGATTGTAGAGAATTGGTGTCATTTATTCCTTAAATGTTTGGAAGAATTCACTATTCTTTGTTTCACATAGATGTGTCAGAGACCAAATAACCAGGTCTATTTTGGATTGGGTGAGGGTTTTTGGTTTTAAATTCATTTTTCTTTAATACATGCATTCTCATAAACTCACCAACACTACTGTAACACTCTGAATGTATTTTTTTCTCTTCCAAAAAATAAAACTTCATTTTAATGATTGATCACCACACTTAAAATGTACACATATTTTTAAAAGCAATAAATGTTTTTCCAAAAATCAAATTTCTGAAAATAAATTCATATATGTTGGCTCCTCTCCAAATCATTCTGGATCTCATCCTTAGTGGGCCTTTTTTCTAAAATATTTTTGTGTTTGTGGTTAGCCACATTGCTTAAATTCTCCTTTTCCCTCTGTTTTCTTTTTTAACAAAAGCAATAATAACAGCACCTAATCCGTAGTTGTTGTTTCCATGATTTCAGTGAGTTAATTATGTAAAGGATGAGGAACAATGCCCGACATACAGTAGGGCATAATAAAATTTAGCCATTGCTATGATTAGTGCTGTTACCCTGCTGAAGAGTCTCCAGTCCTCCTTATCCCACTCGTTGGGGAATACAGATAAAAATCTGTTATTTTTGTAACAGATAAAATTTTTATACAGATAACATTCTGTTGCCTACAGATAAAAATCTAAACCCCCAATTTCAGAGTTCAGGGCTTCCAAAACCTGGCCTTTACTGCTGTGGTGGGATTGTTGTATACACCCACACAAAAATCTCCTTCTCATTTCTGGCTGATTACTCACCTCCCCCAGACATAGCTTCCCCCTTGTTCTCCCTCCTACACTTGCCCATCCAGCCCCCTCACAAAGTGTGACATGTCTTGTATTTGAAGTAGAGCTTCGCAACATTTGTCAAGCTGAGCTTTGTTCCTTACCAATAATACAAACCCTCAGTGTTTTTAGATCTGGAACAGACCTTATGAATCACTTGGCCCAAATGAATAGACTAAGTCCTAGAGAGGTCAAGTGGTTTATCCAAGTTTATGCTGCTGGAGGCTCTCAGGTGAGATGGCCTGTCCAACAGTGCCAAAAAATACAAGTGCAACAATTACGTTAACTTAATTCTTCAGTTTGTTTTTATTTTGAATTTTATTTGACATTCCAAATACGTACTAATCACTGAAGTTTTTAGGACTAAAACGTTCTTCTAAGTTCCAAGATTTGTCTTACAGTACTTGTCTCCTATTTAGGAAAATCTCAAAGGATAAAAAGACTTCTGTCTACTTGAATGGACATTTCTAGAATTTATATGTGGCTCCTCTTTAACCATTTAATAATCCCCAGGAAGTAAATGTTTCTTTTGAGTTATTTTACATATTCCACAAAACAGAGCCACTTCTTCAGTTGAATAAAGATTTTTAAATAGTACACAGGTAAAAAGAAGGGAGTGAATATCTATATAACTAATTGAAGCTACAGAGGGAATAGAAAAACAGAATGTAGTTATTAATAATCCTTCTATTTATATGGAATGAACTATTCATTTGAGGAGCTAGAATATAGGTATTGCTTCATTTAAATCTGTAACATTTCTGTGTAGAATGTAAGCATAGTATCAACAGCCTGACTTCATTTATGAGTTTGCAGCCTACAAAGTTAAGAGCTGAAGGAGGAGAGGGATATTTTCTGGTCAATTTGATTGCAAAGAAAAGGTTCTGAGGGGAATTCCCTGGCAGCCCAGTGGTTAGGACTCTGTGCTTCCACTGCATGGGGCACAGGTTCGATCCCTGGTCGGGGAACTAAGATCCTGCATGCCATGTGGTGTAGCCAAAATAAATAAATAAAAATTAAATTCTATTTAAAAAAAAGAAAAGGTTCTGAGAGGGCAAGGATTGCTTGTGAGACATGGAAATGGGTTCATGGGTTTGACGATTGCTGGGGTGTTACTGCATGGTCTGTATTTCTGGGTAGTCAAATCCACTTTCAAGTTTTCAAGAATATTTATTCTTACGATTTGTCCTGGAGGAGTCTATCCTGTTTCTTGAGGCTCTTCCTTGGATTCAAATCCCTAATTTTAAAAAGTACATAAAGGCAAGAATTACATTTGTGAGGGCCCTTGAAGGGGGATACAATGTCAAAAAGCTTGCTACAACTAGAAAGAGAATGTAAGATGAAATACACCACTTCCTAACTTTGCATTTAAGTAATGGTCAAACATTTGCAAAATATGGGCTTATATCCACATTAAAACTTAAAGTGCCAGGTACTACTGAGTAACAGCAAGTTTATATTTTAGAAACAATAGCAAAACCACAGCCAATTCATACCTTTCTACTACTACTACTACTACTACTACTACTAATAATAATAATAATAAATAATAATAATAATAATAATAATAATAAAACAATTTTGAAAACTAAATCTATCCTGAAAATTTCCCTGGAGAAAATTTATGACACCATTTTACAAACATGTGGGAACACAAACACACACACACACACACACACAGAACCCATACAAATTTTGCCCAAATCTACTTTTTTAGTCAATTTTCTCCTAAATACTTGAAGCAGCACCTACTTATTTTGTTGCCACATAGCCAAAGAGATAATTGATGCAATCTTGTTAGCCTGTTTTTCACACACACACACACACACACACACACAAAGGCACACACACATGGCCTATTCAAAAAGATTCACCAGTTACTGTTTCCTTTTAGAAAGAGAGGTTGAACCACAAATTGAACATAAGGTATGTCTTGATATCTCTTAGTATTAGGCCAAATTTTCTCAACATCAATAGACTTCTTTGAAATTTAATGATAATTAAACAGTTCTACAAACTATAAAGTGTGAAATGCCCAACTCTTGAGTTGAATCAGAGACCTCATTTCATTCAGTCAATAAATCAGATAAATACTAAGACTAATGTTCAACAATGGATTTTTGTCTACCATATTCCCATATGGCTAGTTGAGATTCAGTTTTTATCATAAATGAAAACAGCAGAAAATCCACCCCTCCCTTTGAGGTATAAACTGTTGAATTTATGAGATCAAATACCGTATTGAAGGTGAATTCATATCTCAGACTGATACTGATACATGTGTACTCTTTGATGTACTAGTGGTAGGCATGCTACCACTAATATCAGCTAATTAAAGTCATTTTTATATATGTACAATGCTCATAAATGGAGTTCATGAAATTTTGGTTGAATGTTTTAATATAACGCCATACTAGAAAATTCCATAAGCAATATAAAACTACCTAAAGTAGAACTACCTATTATGATGATTACAGCTTGGATTTCTATAACTCAAAGCATTTGTACATGCATCTTTCTAATACCTATGGTTTTAAAATAGGAGCTTTGGAAGCTGTATTTATACTATGGAGGAGTATATTTGACATGGATATTTAATTTGTTTAGAGCAAAATATTTCTGCTTATTTGACGTAACTTAGGTGGATAGACTTTTTACTAGGTATAAAGGCTGTCAGCATAGTTGTCATTTATTGGTACCTCCAGTTGAAAATAAGATCAAAATAGCTTAGCAAATGAGAATCATCTATACAACAAAATCAGGGAAGGAAATCTGAATGAGAATTAAGGAAAAGGGAAAAGAGTTCAGGACAAACAAAAGAAGCAAAAAATAAAGAATTGCTCTGAAATTAGTTTACATTTAAACCATAAATTTGTAAAGGCAGTCTTAATTCTTCAACTTTTGTAATTTCATCACACTGCTCATCAAAAACAATCTGATTACCAATGCTTTTACTAATGTATTACATAGTTGCCGAAGCAAGGCCCAAGTGGCCAGTAAACTCAGGAGAGAAAAAGAAGCAGTTCTAGAGCTCATGTTTAAAATTAAGATATAAAAAATTATAACAATTCTTTTAGCTCACCCCTACTCTATGTCTATTCATGGATCCTTATATTTGTTGATGGGTACAGAACAGGAAAGGGAAGGAAAGAAAATAAATGATATAGTTGCAAATATAAGACTAGAGATTCTTGCTTGCTCTCCTAACCTTTACAATTGAAATAAGAAAGATTTAGAGAAACCTAGAGAGCGTTCTGTCTCCTCTACTTATCATGAGAAAGCCAAGATCCCTATCAGTTCCACGACTTACCAAGCACCGAGCAGAGGTGAGACCAGGCCAGGATTCAGATTTCTTGGCTCTCAGCCGCTCAAGTGTTCCTCTGAAAGACGCTGGAATGACAATTTATGAAAATAACAATTAATGGAGTGAATTTGGATTGCTTACAAGACCTAAAGGGGACCATTTATCAAAAGGTTAAAGAAGGGATCATCTCCTCCGTAGACAGATCTTTTAAGAGAGCTGAGTTCATCCAAACCAGCACCCTCAAAAATGCTTCTAAATTCTGAGAACCCAAAATTATTAGGAAAGAAATATGGAATTAATGTTTCTTATAGAAAGTGTAGTAGGTCAAGGTAGATCAAGGTTATATAAGGAAGAGTATTTTTTATGTGTTAATATACACTTTAAGGTGCATTAGAGTCCCATGTTAAATCAATGTATACAACAAGTTCGTACTCCCTTGCCTCTTAAATAAATTGGTGGGTTCAGTGGACAGGGCTCAGGGATGTGATTCAGGAGACTTGCATCTCAGTCCCTTCCCGTAAACTAAGTAGATGCATAACTCAGGTAGTCTCTTTACCCCCAGGAAATGAGGAGATTGCATGAAAATACCTTAACTCTAAAGTTTTTTGACTTTGAGAATATTAATCTTAGTATTTAAACTGAGTGAGGAGCTTTTATTAGTATTGTTGCTTTTCCCTTTGTCCTCACACCTTTTTCTTTATCATTTGTTTTTTTATTTTAAATTGAGTCTTGGCTCAACATTTTAGCCTCCAATGATACCATTGTGCATATAGAAAAAATATACAATACGCTTTATAACAGTGTGGTCAACAGACAAACTTTTGAAGCAAAAAACACTGTTTGCTTCTTCTGCCTGTTAGTCTTAAGAGGACCAAAGTGCAAGTTATTATTGTTTATATCTCTAATTATCATCCTAATCCCAAATAGGGGAAAATTTGGTTCAGATTTTCAATAGTCAGTGTAATATTGACTGCATAAAGTAGAATTAGATTAAGCAGAAGTAGATAGAGTCTCATCCTAAATCAAGTGCTTTATGTTTGATCAAACCAAAACACCCATGAATGTCTGAATGTGTATGAATTACACCTTCCTGACTAGATCAAGTTTCACTTCCCACTCTTTAAGCTTGTTCCAGACTTTTTCCACTTTTATTGAGATGTAATTGACACATAACATTCTATAAGTTTAAGGCATACAACTATTTGATATATTGTTCCTGATGTTTTTTTCTCCTTCCTTTTTTCTCATTTTGATCTAAAACTTGTCAATGTGCATTCTCTCTGATATCATTCATACCACAGTTTGCTGGTTTTTCTTTGCAACCCATGAGCAAAATTTCTTTCTTTTCTTTTCTTCACTTTCACAAGCTGCCTTCATCTCAGCCAGACGGAGAATACCTCTGTGTGAGAAATTTCTTAACTTCTTCATCAGTAATGCTTCACTATTCAGGTTCACAAAAAGTAGGAGATAAATTTATATTAGAGCTTCATTTTCCCTCTTGAATGTATTCTGAAAACCACTCATCTATTTGGTAGAGTAAGCATGATTCCATATTTAAAATGTGGGCTTGTTTTTAAATATTAGACATTTCCAGGTAAAATGCATTTTTAGTTACCATATTCAGAAAATGGTGTATACTTAAAACCACGAAAGTATAGAGAATTAGAACATATTCAAATAACCTGAATGTGCATGACAGTTCGTCAGTCAAAAATTATCTATTTTTCAAATATTTTTCTGTACCCCCCCTTCAGGGATTCCAGTTATACATATATCAAGCTACTTGAAGTTGTCTCACAGCTCATTGAGGCTTTATTTTTTCTAAAGTCCTTTTTCTCTTTGTGCTTCATTTTGGATAGTTTTTATTCCTATGTCTTTAAATTCACTAATCTTTTCTTCTGTGATGTCTAATCTGCTGTTAAATCCACCCAGTGTATTTTTTATCTCTTAAAGTTCAATATGTCTTTCATGTATCTATTAACTATGCTCAGTGTTTCTCCTACCTCTTGAATGTGTGGAATATAGTTGTGATAACTTTTGTAATGTCCTTCTCTGCTGATTTTATCTGTGACATTTCTATGTCTGTTCTACTTTTTGACTTTTGTCTTTGCTTTATACATTGCATTTTCCTGCATACTTAGTGATTGTTTACTGAATGTCAAATATTATGAATTTTACCTTGTTAGGTGCTAGATATTTTTGTATTTATATAAAAATTCCTGAGCTTTGTTCTGGGAAGCATTTAAGTTAATTTGATCCTTTGGAGGCATTTATTTGTTTATTTTTCGTGGGATCAGAGCAACCTTTGATTTAGGCTAATTTTTCCCGGCTAATTTTTCTCCTCTACTAAGGCACTACCCTTCCAAATACTCTACTCAATGCCATAACGGTATTGAAGTAAGAGGTTTTCTGCTCAGATTTGTGGGAACACAACCTTGTGTGAGCATAGACATTTTTCCTGTGCTCCTCTCAGGAAGGATTTTCCCTGGTCTCAGGTAGCTTCTTCATATGCATGCACTGATCAACCGTCAGCTGAAGACTCAGGGAGGATCCTTTACACACCCTCTCTCTAGATAGTTCTCTCCTCTCTGGGACTCTGCTTTAGGAACTATGCTTTAGCTTCCCTTGGGCTGCCAGCTCAGAAAGACCTCCTTATCTGGAAACTCTCTAGACATAAGCTGTTCAATTTGTGACTCACCTCACACGTTTTCCTTCCTTCAGAGATCACTGTTCTGTACCGCTTCATGTCCAGGGTTTGAAAAATGCTGTTTCATATATTTTGTCCATTTTTTCTTAGTTGTTTGAGTTGGGAGGGTAAATCTTTTTCCTGTTATTCTACCTTGACCAGAACAATTACTAATTAAATGCTCATTGAACACCACTTTGAGAGTTAAAACAGAAAGATGCATTCCTGTAACTCGGGAAGGCGGGTTGTAGAGCAAAATCTCAGTTCCACTGACCCTCATTAAAGATCTGTCTGTACCATCAGCCCAAGCCAGGCACTTGGGATGGTGAGGGAGGGACACACAGATTTCTGTCACAGTGACATTCCAGTCATAAGTTCCTCCATTCTGTAAAGCAACTATGTTCTGAACTTTTTGCAAATACTTTCTCTGCTTCCTTGGTAGAACTTCTTCAAATATTACTGTCCCCTAATAATCCTCAGTGCTACTCCTGTTCTTCCACTGCCTCTGCCCCCAGTGGTGGGTAAAGAGGGGAGTAGTTACTGTACTCTTTGCTCCCTACCTTTATATGCAGATATTTCACTTCTTCTAAAAATGTTTTAAACGTTCCTTCTTCTCTTTCACTCTATTTTCTTTTTTAGGGGGTAAGTGAGAACACATTTAGTAAAATTATAATTTTGCTCTGGATTTTTCTCCAAAGAGTTTTTGACCAAAAAGTGAATTTTACTACCCGTAAAGCCAGTCTTGAGTGTGTAGGTAACTTGTGACCAAAATCAGGTTCCTTCCTGCCTCCTTGAAAACCAGCAGGTCTGTGCTATATTACCCCATGCGCCACCACCAGCATCTTACTGCAGGAGGTAAAAATGCTGCCTAATGAGGAGAGACTGCTCCTAAAGTGAGAAGGGAGCCCAAGGCATTTGTGCACAGATCAGTTTTCATTTCTAAAGAGGTTGATCTATTTATTATTAAATAGGTAACAGGGATAAGAACAAGAAAGGGGAAAATATTCAGTTAGTTTTCATTCCTCTTTTTTTTTTTTTTTTGATCCATCAGTGTCTCTTTTAGTATATTAACCTGATTGAATGAATCCATTTTGGATGTAGGCCAATCCTACCAGTTTTATAAGGACTTTTTCAGGTTTTGGTATTAGACTTATTCTGACCTCATAAAAGATTTTCCAAAAGAGTTTAAGACAGGTGTTATTTTTCCTTGAATGCTTTTTAGAATTTACCAGTGAATCTATCTCAGCCTTCCTTGCTTCCTTCCATCCTTTTTTCTTCCTTCCTTCTTTAAGGAGTTCAATTTTTTTTTAATAGATAAAAGGCTCTTCAGATTTTCTGTTTAATTTTGTAGCAAACTTGTTGGTATAAAGTTGTTCATGATATTGTCTTATTTTCCTTTAAATATCTATAGAAAAAAAAGAAAATATACTGAACTCATAGTAAAAAAAAATATGTATAGAATCAGCAGTAGTATTCTTTCATTCCTGATACTGGTCATTTGTATTCTCTTTTTTTTCTTGATCAGTCTAGACAAGTTTATCAATTCTGCTGATCTTTTCAAAGATCTGACTTTTGATTTCACTAATTTTCCCTATGTTTTATTTTCTATTTCTCTGACTTCTTATCTTGATTTCCTTCCTTATACTGACTTCAAGTTGGATATGCCCTTCTTTTTCTGGTTGCTTCAGGTAAAACTTAAGTCATCAGTTTTAGACTTTGTTTTTCCTTTTTAACATAAACATTTAAATCTATAAATTTCCTTCTAAGAAATGCTTTAGCTTCATCCCACAAATTTTGAAATGTTGAATTTTCAGTAACCTTCAGTTCAAAATATAATCTAATTTATCTTGTGATTTCTTTGTTTGATCCATGGATTATTTAGAAATATGCTTTTAATTTCCAAATATTTGGAGTTCTTCTAGATATCAATGGTTATTAGTTTCTAATTTAATTCCATTGTAATTAAATAGCATACTCTGTATGATTTCAATTCTGTTATATTTATTGACACTTGTTCTGTGGGCGAACATATGGTCAATCTTGCTGAATGTTAATACATAATTGTGCACTTGAAAATGACATATATTCTGCAGATGTTGAGTATAATGTTCTATAGTTATCAATTAGGCTAAGGTGGGTGATAGTGTTATTCAAATGGTCTGTGTCACTAGTGATGGGGGGATCTAGTTCTATCAGTTGCTAAGAGAGGTGTTCAAATATCCATCTATGATTGTAAAATTGTCTATTTTTTCCTTAAATTCTGTCAGTTCTTTATGTATTTTGAAGCTCTTCTTAAGTGCATGTACATTTGTTGTTGCTCTGATCAATGACCCATTTTTCATTATGAAATGTCCTTCTTTATCTCTGGCAATATTATTTCGAAGCCTCTATTAATCTAGCCACTCTGACATTCTTGTGCTTGTTCTACACATGGTGTATAGTCTTCCTATCCATTTACTTTCAACCTCCCAGTCTCCTGTTTTTTTAATTGGGGTATAGTTGTTCTACAGTGTTTTATTGGTTTCTACTGTATAGCAGTAGAGTGGAGTAGAGTTCCCTGTGCTATACAGCAGGTTCTCATTAGTTACCTATTTTATACATGTTAGTGTCTATATGTCAACCCAATCACCCAATTCATCCCACCCCACTCCTTTCCCACCTTGGCCAGTGTCCATATTTAAAGTGCATCTCTTGTGGACAGCATCTAGTTGGATATTTCTTTTTATTCATTCTGACAATCTCTGCCTTTAATTAGTGTTCAGTCCCTTATATTTTAACATAGTTATTAATATGTTTGGCTTAGGCCTACCACTTCTTATTTGTTTGCTATTTACCCTCTCTCTGTTTTTTTTTAATTATCTTTTTCTCCTTTCCTGCTTTCTTTTAGATTATTTGAATATTTTATAGCATTCCATTGTAATTTATCTCTAGGCTTTTTTGCTATACCTCTTTGCTTTATTTCTTTAGTGGTTGTTCTAGGGATTACAATATGCATCCTTAACTTTTCACAGTCAGAGTTAATATCTTACCACTTTATATAAAATATAGATACTTCGTAGCTATATAGATCCATGTATGATATATGTATTATATGTATATGTGTAGTAAATACCACAAAACAATGTTACAATATTTGGTTTAAGTAATCGTATATGTGTTAAAGAAATTAAAAGGAAAAATAATTTTTTTGTGTTTACCACTTATTTAGTGTTTCTGTTTCTCTTCATTCTTTTTGAAGATCCAGGTTTTCATCTGGTATAATTTCTCTTCTGGTAAAAATTCTCTTTGTGTTCTTTATATAGAGATATTTTTATTTCATCTTTTTTTGGGGAAGGATATTTTGCTATTTTATAGGGTGACAGTTTTCTTTTTCTTCCAGAATGAGCAAAGCGTTGGTCCTATCTTCTGGGCTCCAGTGTTTCTAGTGAGAAGTCAGAGGTCACTCAAGTTATTGTTATTCCCTAAGTAATATGTTTTTATGAAGTTTTTTGTTTTATTTTGTTTTGTTTGCTGCTTTAAGATTTTCCCTTTCTCTTCATTTTTAAGGATATGCTCATTTGTTTTTTTAAAACCTCTCCTGCTTGCAGTTTGCTGAGCTTTTTGAATCTGTAGAGTTGTGTCTTTCACTAAATTGGGGAACTATTCAACCATTCTTTCTTTCTTTTTCTTTTTTTAAATAAATTTATTTATTTATTTTTGGCTGTGTTGAGTCTTCGTTTCTGTGTGAGGGCTTTCTCCAGTTGCGGCGAGCGGGGGCCACTCTTCATCTTGGTGCGCGGGCCTCTCACTGTCGCAGCCTCTCTCATTGCAGAGCACAGGCTCCAGACACGCAGGCTCAGCAGCCATGGCTCACGGGCCTAGCCGCTCCGTGGCGTGTGGGATCTTCCCGGACCTGGGCACGAACCCGTGTCCCCTGCGTCGGCAGGCGGACTCTCAACCACTGTGCCACCAGGGAAGCCCCTGGGTATTTTTTTTAAGCCAGAAATACTATATTTTTCTATTGGACCGTTAGCTTCCATGTGCAGCTAAAATCTATAAAAAGTAGGAAATTCATCTTGTGTTATTAGCTTCTTCCAAGTGTTGACTCTCTACAGACTCTGCCTGCTTGTATTCACGTGCCAATGCCTTCAGGTTAATTGTGGGGTTTTGGGGTTTTGGGTTTGTTTTTTTTTCTGTCTTTTGTCCAGAATTTATAGTTATTTTCTGCAGGAATTTCAATCTAGTAGGATCTTATTATGCCAATCCAAAGTGGAACCTCTATCCCATAGGTTTTAGAAAATTAGTATGTAGAGTGGTTCCTGAGAGTATAGGTATTAATGTACTCTGTCATTCTAAAGGGTTGCCTTTTGAGTTTTTTGTTTTGTTTTGTTTTGTTTAATAAAGTAGCTCCCGTAAGTTTCTTCAACTAGAATCTTTCTCAACCTTCATGCAACCCATTGTCTAGTTCTCATTCTGGATTTTGTTTCAACTGCAGTTCAGGGGCTCCGGGATCATTTAGCGTGGCTTCTGCGTGATGCCACTGCTATAGCATTCTCTTCTCCATGGAGTGCCTAAAAGTCTCAGCAGTTGAATCTACAGAGTTCTGGTGCCACTGGAGAAGACCACAGTGTCACATCTGCCCATTGCTCTTAGGTCACCCTGGTCACTGAAAGTTCCAGAATGAAAATATGGTTATATTCAAGTTTTTGCCATTTTCACTACCTAAATCCTAAGTGCTTATCTCTGGAAAATATACTACATTGAATGCTTGGGTATGTAGGCCAGGATGGATAAGCATTACTGAAGTTACTGGGGCAGGGAAAGTGAGGTGAAGCACTTTGAAAACCCACTGGAGTCAGACTCTCTCAAGGCAAGCTGTGGCTACCCAGGCACCAGGCTCTTGAGCAGCCTGAATTCTCCCAAACCCCACTCCCCTGGGGAAGGCAGGAGGTCTGGAATTAAACATTCATCCTTGAGGACTATTTTTTTAGTATTTTTGTACTTCTGTTTTCTTAAGTATAATACACAGAACATAGCTACCTCATAGGAGTATAATGTGAATTAGGACAATGGGATATCTTGTAAGTCACAGAGAGGAAAAATCCAAACATGCATATTTTATTTTTATTTATTATTTGGAATGCTTTTGTGATACTTTATGAACAGCAAATCCCATGATTCATGGCTCACCATAGATATAAGAACCAGCTAATGAAATGTACCATTGATTTCCTTTTTCTGTCTTTTTTGGCCCTCTGTTAAATTTAAAGGAGAAAAGAGATACATTCAATTCCAATTCTAATAATAGCCTCCAGTGGGGACCAAATGGCTAAGACAATGGGGAAGGGAGACCTTTCAACAGTAGGATTTGCTTTGAGCCTAAATGAAGTCTGCTGTGATCATGTTTTTAGCAAAATGAAATCATGGAAGGAAGTTGATTCCTTCTGGTGGGACCCCAAAGAGCAAGTGTCATTTCCCCAGATCATGCCCACTGGTAGTAATTAAGCTTCACTTTGCAGAGAGCCCCAGGTCCCTTAAGAGGGAGTACTTTTGAGAATCCCAAACTTTAGATTTCCAGTTATTCCCATAGCAATGAATGCCTTCACAGTCTGTTCTACTTTCTTCCATTGGCCCCTAAAGGTCTTTGAGTTCAACCTCTGTATTAATAGGGCATCGTTAGAAAGCAGGAAACTTATCAAGGAAAATTATGTTTAGAAGAAAAATAAAACAAGCATTTAAGAAATATTTTCAGTAAAGAGGATGGTACATTGGATATTCATTTTCTGAAGCAGTAGCTAACACTTTTAATGGAAACTTTTGTGACATCACTGAGGTATTTCAAAAGAACCGAAGTACTTAGAATTAGTTGTGGTAATCATGAAGACTAAATTTATCCTCAGCTTCTATAATGTGTTAAGGATAGAGATGTTTACCCAAGAAGAAAGCTAGCATGACATTCTTCTGCGTGGTTGTAATTTTCACTTGTATTCATATGGTAGATGTTTGCTTTTCATTTATCCACTTAGAGTTTTTTTTTTAATCCTTTTGGAAATTCATTGATTTATTTTGTGAAATGCAGAGAGGAAGAAGAGGAAC
This sequence comes from Hyperoodon ampullatus, assembly GCF_949752795.1. Taxonomy (NCBI): domain Eukaryota; kingdom Metazoa; phylum Chordata; class Mammalia; order Artiodactyla; family Ziphiidae; genus Hyperoodon; species Hyperoodon ampullatus. The sequence continues at coordinate 42,296,903 of NC_136926.1, read as the reverse complement.
CGACTATGATTTGTGACAAGTGTATTTCCTGAGCAAAATACTCTTTTATCCTAATCACTTTTCTGTTCTCTCCATCATATCTCTTTTTTTAAACTGAGATCTAATTGACAAATAATATACTATTTTCAGGTGTATACCAAAATGGTTTGATATTTGTATATATTGCAAGATCATTGCCTCTTATCAGATAGTCTTTGTATGTTGTAAAACACAGAAATCTAAGACTTCGTTAACCTCATTATTTGTCAACAAATTATAATAACAGTAATTATAAAGTATATAAACCCCTCGACTTTACTTTTAGAGAATTGCATTTTGACCTCTCCTATCAAAGATGTGAATAGGGTGGAAACATGTGATCTCTCGGTATAAAAATGACATCCTCTTCCCTAACAGGACTGCGGGCATTGGAAAGCAGGAGGGAAAGGTCTGTGCTGTGAATATCCATATCCTGTCTTGCCAAAGGATAAATAAAGGGCATTCATTCATCAGCTTTCAAGCCGCCACCCTCTTTTCTTTTTCCCCAATCCTCACCTCTCCCTGAAATTGGGAGGAGGGAAGTTCTGATTTTTTTTTTTTTTTTTTTGCCTATTTCTAGCAGAGCTAGGCATGAACAATTAAATTTAGGGCTTCCCTGTGGTCTGTGAATAACAGTGCACAGTGCTAACCATCAGGGCACAGAGGCAGACAACAAAAAAAAAGGCTTTTTTATTTTTTGTTTACCCTTCAGGACACTGTTTACCTCATCACCGAAAGGGAAGTTATCATCTCATCCCTTTTGGAAATTGTACTGGGTTTATTCTCCAGCTTCAAATCTCAAACTGTCCAGTGGTAAAGTGGGTATGTCAGCCTGGGGCCAGGGGATTTATATAAGGCCCTGCTGTCTGCCCCTGCCTCCGCATGTGTGTACGTGTATGTCTGTCCCCCTGTCCTCCTGTCTATCTCTCTGTGTCAGGCTTTTGCTCTGTATCCAGAATGCACTTTCACTCTCAGTCTCCCCACACACTCTCATCCCCTTTTCCCTGATTTTTCTGTCAAACCATTTTCTTTTTCTCCCTTTCAACCAGAAGGCTCTTTTCCCCTCTTTTCTCTCTCTCTCTAAATTTACTTCACAGCAGATTGTCTTGCAGTAAATCACCAAAAACCCAAATAGCACTAAAGCATTCTGATACAACATTAGCATTTGCTTAACAAGCACAAGATAAACATTAAACAAAGAACTGCATTTCTTTATTAGAGGCTGCAAGATACATAATCCATGAGCACAAGAAACATGGGACCCAGTGGATATGCAGATGTGTGTTATTTCATTGGCGCTGGGCGGCCTTGTTAGAAAAGGTTTTCATCTGAAGGCTTGGGGGTGGATGGTTGACTGTCCCTGGTGGGGCTGTAACTAGATACAGAGACTGTTGCAAGCTAGGCTGGGCTCCCTGGTGGACATGCTGATTGGACAGCCTGAGGAAAACTTGGGAAGCAATGGGAAGTGAACTCAATCACCTTGGGGATGATAGGGTAGAACCAGATGAAGGCATTTGACTTCTTTTGTAACTCCCACCAAGGACAGATTGCCAGTGCGATCCAGCCTCCATAACTGCAAATCAGGCCCTTTCCCCTATGCCGATTTCATTAGAATGGCCAGCATGGTGCAAAGAGGAAAAAAAAAAGGCTAGACACAGTAATTTTACAGGCAGGCGGGTACAAAAAAAATCTGCATAATTAAGCAGTCAAGGCTGCTAATAGGGGAGTTTATATGCTCTGGGACCAGGCAAGGGCAGCACATATGGATATAGCACTGGATATTAAATCTACGGCATGCGGACTTACTTCAGGGCCCTCAGAGAAAAGGCTAATTATAGAGAGAGGAATTGTGTTTACTGGTCTGTCTTGGGCAAAGATGGTGAAAGAAGTACAACCAAGTTTTGTAGTTCGACATGAACAGGCTGTTAATAGAGATATCAAAATATGTGCTTGTGGTGGAATCCTACCTAATCAACACAAAATTATAGATTCTGTGGACACTCCCTCCACCCCACGTTAACTACTATAGATGAAATGCTTGGAGTTAAGTTTCATACATTAAGTATATATGTAATGTCAAGATGCACAGGATAGGAGTGTGTGTGTGTGTCTGTGTGTGATTAAATCGCCACAAAGCCATGCTCTTTATCATCGGTAAATTTTATTTAGCATTTAGCTAGCCATGTTTAAAAAATGTCAGTGTTTCTGGGTTGAGCTCAAAGTCAGCACTTCAGTATAAATGGATCATCTGAGTGGAAGTTGCAGAGGGCAGGGGTAAGCCTTTTGAGAATGGGTGTATTTCTGGAAGAGGCTCTGATGGGATGGACATTAACATTTCATAATGCACATCAAAGGTAAAGAGAAAACCCAAAGGCCCCTTTGTCACAGGCCCCTAACGACTGCCTCATACGTGAGCCGAGACGATTTCTTCAAATTATTAAAGAGATTCATTTCATATTTGTATGTATGTATGCATGTATGTATGCGCGTGCTTATTTATTTATTTAATTCCATACAGAGAACTTTTTCCAAAGAAGACAAGCTAGCTGGCCATTTGCCCTGGGCTGGATGTGCCAACGCAAGCCTGGGTGTTTCCAGGGACCAGAGCCTCCTGCAGATCTCCTTTGCAGACAAGCAGTCTCGACCCTTTGTCCTTTAGGGAAGCTTCCCATGGAAAACAGCAGCCGTCGCCTAACACGGATTTGTGGCTATGGGCTCGGCCATTTGGGGGCCTGTTATGAATTCCATTGCTGCCCCCCCAACAAGGAGGGCCAGGGAACAATCCCACTGCCTCGTCTCAAGATGCCCTAAAACCTCGGGCTTAGGAAAGTAAACAGCATCTGATCAGCCAGATATTGGGTCAGACTCGCCTGACATCTGTGCTCTGCTCAGAGGCAGGGAATTCAGTGCTAATGAGAAGACCCAAGCCCGGGCCTCAGTAAGGGAGAGTTGCGAAGGCTAATGAAGGGGCAGGTTAGCCCCTTAACACCAGGGAGAGCATCGCGGCAGCACACGGGGTGCTGTGCACCTCCTTACCCGCTCATTGTTCACCAACTGACCAGGGGCGTCCCTTTTACTAAGAACAGCTGGCCAGATGTCATAGCACTCAGTTAAAAGGGGAAAGGCCTTGAGAGACTACAATAATGCCGACACTCAAGGCAGATATTTCACACTCGATTTTTGAAACATATTTTTGCCCTAGCAACTGTGAATTTCATTTTTAAAATCAGACCAGTCCTGAGAATATTTTGAAACACCATGACTTCTGATACCTTCTGATTTCTAGAGGTTACAATGAGGAAGCATTCTAAAGGAAGAAAACTGATTGCCCACAGATTAGTAGGGACATTGTGGCACAAGCAGAGTGCAGCAGCATCGAAAGTACTTAATAAGTCCATTCTTTTTATCCCATTCCTTCTACCTGAGACTTAAAAATGTAAAATAGAGAAAAATGTCCAGGAAGCGCTCAACAGAAGTCCATACCTCGGAAATGGTAGCAGCTAGATATGTAATGCACAGCACAGGACCTGGCCATCATTTTCCTGCTCATCAAGAGAAAATGAAGTTGACCAGTAGCCAGTAAGGATGCCCTGCTGGAAAATGGGAAAATATTGTTATTTCTTGAGATAGAAATAAATACAGAGGACAGGGCTGAACACACAATTGCTTTTATTTTTAAATTTTGGGGCTAATCAGAAGTAAGAAAACTAGGCAAGAGGCATGTCACTGGTAGAGGAATAGTGTGGAAAATTTCTCTTTGGTTACATGTTGAATTGTTTGGGGAAGCAAAACTACTTTGGGGCAGCTAACAGAGCACTTTGTATGGGGAGGAGGGGGAGAATAAGAGGCACAGAGTCAATAAATGAACTCTGTAGAGTAAAACCCCTTGATATAAGGTATTTCAACAAATGGAGCAAACGTGTGTTTCATGCTTAACAAAAATAACTGATACTTACGGAGCACTTACCATAGGCCAGGCATCGTGCTGGACACTTGCTGTGGGTCATCTCCACTGAGTCTCACTTCTCAGCCCTCTGATGTGGGTACCTGATAGCCCCATTCACTAGACAGTTTGGCTGAGGCAAGGTTAAGTAACATAGGTGAGACTACACAGCTTGTTAGGGGCAGGGTTGGGCATCCCACCCGCCACCACCAAGTGATGCCAAAAGCCTGAGTTTTTAAAATCACTCCCTCATGGTGCATGGGAAGAGAAGCTTTACAGATGATGTCTGTGATGACTTTTATAAACACTATCTGTCCTGCCCACTATGGTGTAAGCCCATTGAAGCCTCTGGTAGAGGTCTATTGTTAGCTAATATGCTAGGCCCCCCAAAGTTCATGCCTCACTTATCAGGATTGTGAAAACATGACAGATTACAAAAACTAGACTCGATAGTAAAGGTCTGCCTGCTATCAGAGGTCAAACCCTGTTTTAGAATAAGATTTTGTGGGTTTTTTTACAAATTAATAAGAGTTTAGAGGCTGACCATTCAGGTTCTGAGTCTTCATTGGAAATAAATATTTAAACAATGTGCAAGGAGGCTTAATTGCATTTGTGACCTGCTTTCATACATATTTGGGAGGGTAGAGATGGAAATGGAGAACACACATTTTACTGCCTGAGTGGAACTTTACAAACATACCAGGGGACCTTTTGGTAGTGTTTGTAATGTGCTGCTATTGTGATTTAGGAAAGAAAAATGCTACTGCTGGGCTTTATTTTCAACAGACTTTTTTTAAACATCAATTAATGCAATCAAATGCAGTACAGGGAAATCTGACTTTTTATTAACAATTCTGGGGTTTGTTTGTTTTTGTTAACTCTAATCATTTGAGCTGTACAGTGTATGGTTTTCTTGGTATTTTCCAAATCAACTCAGTAAGTTATATTTAACAGTCTATGTGAAAATCCCACATGCAGACGAGAAAACAGCCTTGTAACTGGTACCATTTGTTGGGAAACAACTGATTCTGCCTTGCTTCACACAGTTTGAAAATAATGACTTTTTTGGTTTTTAAAAATAGATTCGTTAATAAAATGAATCATATCAGTTTCCTCACCCATACCCGCAAAATTGAGGTATGTTATTTCTTCATGAATTAGTCAGATTTTTGAATGCCAAGTTTTGAATTCAATCTTGATAAATTAAAAGGTAGTAACTATGGGCTTCCCTGGTGGTGCAGTGGTTGAGAGTCCGCCTGCCGATGCAGGGGACACGGGTTCGTGCCCCGATCCAGGAAGATCCCACATGCCGCGGAGCGGCTGGGCCCGTGAGCCATGGCCGCTGAGCCTGCGCGTCTGGAGCCTGTGCTCCGCAACGGGAGAGGCCGCAACAGTGAGAGGCCCACGTACCGCAAAAAAAAAAAAAAAAAAATGTAATAACCTAAAAAAAAGAGTATCTTATGCTTGGCCTTAAACCTTCAAAGTGCACTAAAATAAAACATTAAGATAATCAGAAAGGTCCATGCTGAAAGTATACTTTTCTGTTTTTCCCTCCCTTTGTGAATCACTGCCTTAACTAAACACATTATCAACACAAACTGCTGGGTGATCTCCCCTCTTCCTGAGCATAGTGACCCAGTGAACTAAATATCATAGATGATTAAACTAAAAACTTGGTTCCATGTTGAAATGTAATTATTTTCTTCCCTGTAACCTGGAGCCTAGACTCAGATCTGAGCCCAGTTCTACCAGTCACTACCCATGTGACTTTGAGTTTTACTCTTCCTAGGATTTGAGTTAACCTGCATCAATCCGTGTTATTGAGCAGATTAACTGAGAATCGAAGTATATACACCCACAACCACACATTTTGAAAATTGTGAAATGCTCTGTAAATATAATAAGTTGTTATATATATAATCATGCTCAGGTAGAGGAAAATGTACCACTGTAATAGTCTTAGTATTGATAAGAACCTCCTTCTTATGGGGCTTCCCCCCAAAAAAAACCACACAAAAAAAATGTTGGGGGGCGGGGGAGCTGGGTTTGAATTGTATAGACACTTCATTCAGCTTCTTGTGCTTAAAAGTCGTGTTGGCCTGAGCACAAAGTATGATCTTTTGCAGCAAATGAGGTAATATGTAGGCCTAATCGGGTGAGTTAAGGCCACAGTGACTACTTTGATTTGGAATTTCCCCGCTGTTATCATTTTAAGACAGACTTTCTAATATTCATTTCAAAAGAGAGATGCTCAGATTCCAGAGGCACAGATCTAAAGAGGTGCACAGATTCTGCCTCTGTGTGTTACTCTGTTGCATTCTCCTTTCTCATGCTGTTCCCTTTTGAGGGGTGTCTGCTTGCATTGTGGGTGCCATTAGGTAGAGTAAAAAGGCTTAGAATGGACTCGTCTGGCCAAGATGCCAATCTATAGCTTCCTCATCGATCATGTGCTCACTCATAAGGGTAATGTGATAGTCTTAGCTACATCTAATTCTCTGAGGTTTTATTTCATTTTTAATTCTTTGAAATAGCTGGGCCAATATTTAATTAAGGAAACTTCTCTTCCCATTCTGGGGAAGAAAATTTATTTTGTTACTAAGCATTTTTCTCTAAATATAAGTATCCATGCCATGGCCAGTTATTGTGATTGGTTGAAAATATGCAAAAATAGTGACCACACTTTATTCCTTTCTGCACATTCATACAAGGCTAATCTATATTTACTCACTCTCATTTTAATTTCTGAAATGTCTTCCCTCCAATATTCAGAGAAAGGAGAACTTTGTTCATTGCCGGTTCATATCACACTGTTTGCCTCCATCTTACCCAACAGTTACTATCCTACAAAATTATACACTGTATTTACTTTTCTCCAGATTGTCAAATATAAAAACTCTCATGCTAATCTCTGTCTTTAAGAAGAGACATTGCTACTGCTTTTCAGAAGCAAAGGAAGAGTAAGAGGCCAAGACATCACCGTAGGTCACCTTTTATCCTGGAATTTTACATTTTCCTTTATTAACAATGAAATAGATAAGTGAGCTAAATATGATTTGTTTTCAGAAAAGATATAAATTTTATAGTTTTGAGTATCAGATTTCTACTTAGATTGTTTAAGACAGCATTGTAATTCTATGCTGATTGCATCACATCGTGCAGAGGGGCAAAGCAGAGCTTTTAAATATATAAAATGCTTAAAGCCATTGATAGATATTTTAGTGAATTTTTTTCAATAGATTTTTTTTCTGTTAGGAAATTATCAGCCTTCTTTACATTGACAGAGTATACAATATTTAAATTTTTTAAATGGATCTTGAATGAGCTGGTTCAGGTTTTAGAAAAACTGTCATAAAGATAGGGGCTTAAAAATTTATTGTGCCCAAAGCATCTTTATAATTTGGCATTATAGTCTTAGAAATATTTAATAGCTTTGCAGAAGATAATGTAAGGAATTGCTATCTGAGAAAGAGCTATCCTTAATTATGTCTCATATTTTTTAATTTAAATTTATTTTTTTTATATAGCAAGTTCTTATTAGTTATCCATTTTATACATATTAGTGTATACATGTCAATCCCAATCTCCCAATTCATTACCCACCCCCATCACTTTCCCCCCTTGGTGTCCATACGTTTGTTCTCCACATCTGTGTCTCTATTTCTGTCTTGTAAACCAGTTCATCTGTACCATTTCTCTAGATTCCACATATATGCGTTAATAGACGATATTTGTTTTTCTCTTTCTGACTTACTTCACTCTGTATGACAGTCTCTTGGTCCATCCACGTCTCTACAAATGACCCAATTTCATCCCTTTTCATGTCTGAGTAATATTCCATTATATATATGTACCACAACTTCTTTATCCATTCATCTGTCAATAGGCATTTCGGTTGCTTCAATGACCTGGCTATTGTAAATAGAGCTGCAATGAGCAGTGGGGTGCATGTGTCTTTTTGAATTATGGTTTTCTCTGGGTATATGCCCAGTAGTGGGATTGCAGGGTCATATGGTAATTCTATTTTTAATTTTTTAAGGAACATCCATACTGTTCTCCATAGTGGCTGTATCAATTTATATTACCACCAACAGTGCAAGAGGGTTCCCTTTTCTCCACACCCTCTCCAGCATTTGTTGTTTGTAGGTGTTCTGATGATGCCCATTCTAACTGGTGTGAGGTGATACCTCAATGTAGTTTTGATTTGCATTTCTCTAATAATTAGTGATGTTGAGCAGCTTTTCATGTGCCTCTTAGCCATCTGTATGTCTTCTTTGCAGAAATGTCTATTTAGGTCTTCTGCCCATTTTTGGAATGGGTTGTTTGTTTTTTTAATATTGAGCTGCATGAGCTGTTTACATATTTCAGAGATTAATCCTTTGTCTGTTGATTCGTTTGCAAATATTTTCTCCCATTCTGAGGGTTCTCTTTTCATCTTGTTTATAGTTTGCTTTGCTGTGCAAAAGCTTTTAAGTTTTCATTAGGTCCCATTTGTTTATTTTTGTTTTTACATCCATTTCTCTAGGAGGTGGATTAAAAAAGATCTTGCTGTGATTTATGTCAAAGAGTGTTCTGCCTATGTTTTCCTCTAAGAGTTTTATAGTGTGCAGTCTTACATTTAGGTCTTTAATCCATTTTCAGTTTATTTTTGTGTATGGTGTTAGGGAGTGTTCTAATTTCATTCTTTTACATGTAGCTGTCCAGTTTTCCCAGCACCACTTATTGAAGAGACTGTCTTTTCTCCATTGTATTTCCTTGCCTCCTTTGTCATAGATTAGTTGACCATAGGTGCGTGGGTAGCTTTGTAGTATAGTCTGAAGTCAGGGAGTCTGATTCATCCAGTTCTGTTTTTTTCTGGTCAAGATTGCTTTGGCTATTTGGGGTCTTTTGTGTCTCCATACAAATTTTAAGATTTTTTTGTTCTAGTTCTGTAGAAAATGCCATTGGTAATTTGATAGGGACTGCACTGAATCTGTAGACTGCTTTGGGTAATATAGTCATTTTCACAATATTGATTCTTCCAATCCAAGAACGTGGTATATCTCTCCATCTGTTTGTGTCATCTTTGATTTCTTTCATCACTGTCTTATAGTTTTCTGAGTACAGATCTTTTACCTCCTTAGATAGGTTTACTCCTAGGTATTTTATTCTTTTTGTTGCAATGGTGAATGGGATTGTTTCCTTAATTTCTCTTTCTGATCTTTCGTTTTTAGTGTACAAGAATGCAAGAGATTTTTGTGCATTAGTTTTGTATCCTGCAACTTTACCAAATTCATTGATTAGCTCTAGTAGTTTTCTGGTGGCATCTTTAGGATTCTCTATGTATAGATAGTATCATGTCATCTGCAAACAGTGACAGTTTTACTTCTTCTTTTCCAATTTGGATTCCTTTTATTTCTTTTCCTTCTCTGATTGTCATGGCTAGGACTTCCAAAACTATGTTGAATAATAGTGGTGAGAGCGGACATCCTTGTCTTGTTCCTGATCTTAGAGGAAATGCTTTCAATTTTTCACCAATGAGAATGATGTTTGCTGTGAGTTTGTCGTATATGGCCTTTATTATGTTGAGGTAGGTTCCCTCTATGCCCAATTTCTGGAGAATTTTTTATCATAAATGGCTGTTGAATTTTGTCAAAAGCTTTTTCTGCATCTATTGAGATGATCCTATGGTTTTTATTCTTCAATTTCTTAATATGGTGTATCACATTGATTGATTTGCATATATTGAAGAATCCTTGCATCCCTGGGATAAATCCCACTTGATCATGGTGTATGATCCTTTTAATGTGTTGTTGGATTCTGTTTGCTAGTATTTTGTTGAGGATTTTTGCATCTATATTCATCAGCAATATTTGTCTGTAATATTCTTTTTTTGTAGTATCTTTGTCTGGTTTTGGTATCAGGGTGATGGTGGCCTCGTAGAATGAGTTTGGGAGTGTTCCTTCCTCTGCAATTTTTTGGGAGAGTTTGAGAAGGATGGGTGTTAGCTCTTCTCTAAATGTTTGATAGAATTCACCTGTGAAGCCATCTGGTCCTGGACTTTTGTTTGTTGGAAGATTTTTAATCACAGTTTCAATTTCATTACTTGTGATTGGTCTGTTCATATTTTCTATTTCTTCCTGATTCAGTCTTGGAAGGTTATACCTTTCTAAGAATTTGTCCATTTCTTCCAGCTTGTCCATTTTTTTTGGCATAGAGTTGCTTGTAGTAGTCTCTATTGATGCTTTGCATTTCTGCATTGTCCATTGTAACTTCCCCTTTTTCATTTCTAATTTTATTGATTTGAGTTGTCTTCCTCTTTCTCTTCATGAGTCTGGCTAAAGGTTTATCGGTTGTGTTTATCTTCTCAAAGAACCAGCTTTTAGTTTTATTGATCTTTGCTATTGTTTTCTTTGTTTCTGTTTCATTTATTTCTGCTCTAATCTTTATGATTTCTTTCCATCTACTAACTTTGGGTTTTGTTTGTTCTTCTTTCTCTAGTTCCTTTAGGTGTAAGGTTAGATTGTTTATTTGAGATTTTTCTTGTTTCTTGAAGTAGGATTGTATTGCTATAAACTTCCCTCTTAGAACTGCTTTTGCTGCATCCCATAGGTTTTGGATCATCATGTTTTCATTGTGATTTGTCTCTAGGTATTTTTTGATTTCCTCTTTGATTTCTTCAGTGATCTCTTGGTTATTTAGTAACGTATTGTTTAGCCTCCATGTGTTTGTGGGTTTTTTCCCTGTAATTTATTTCTAACCTCATAGCGTTGTGGTCAGAAAAGATGCTTGATATGATTACAATTTTCTTAAATTTACCAAGGCTTGATTTGTGACCCATGATGTGATCTATTCTGGAGAATGTTCTGTGTGCACTTGAGAAGAAAGTGTAATCTGCTGTTTTCGGATGGAATGTCCTATAAATCTATCTGGTCTATTGTGTCATTTAAAGCTTGTGTTTTCTTACTAATTTTCTGTCTGGATGATCTGTCCATTGGTGTAGGTTAGATGTTAAAGTCCCCAACTATTATTGTGTTACTGTCGATTTCCTCTTTTATAGATGTTTGCATTTACCTTATGTCTTGAGGTGCTCGTATGTTGGGTGCATATATATTTATAATTGTTATATCTTCTTCTCGGATTGATCCCTTGATCATTATGTAGTGCCCTTCCTTGTCTCCTATAACATTCTTTATTTTAAAGTGTATTTTATTTGATACAAGTATTGCTACTCCAGCTTCCTTTTGATTTCCATTTTCATGGAAAATCTTTTTCCATCCCCTCACTTTCAGTCTGTATGTGTTCCTAGGTCTGAAGTGGGTCTCTTGTAGATGATATATAGATGGGTCTTGTTTTTGTATCCACTCAGCAAGCCTGTGTCTTTTGGTTGGAGCATTTAATCCATTCACATTTAAGGTAATTATTGATATGTATATTCCTATTACCATTTTCTTAATTGTTATATGTTTGTTTTTGTAGGTCCTTTTCTTCTCTTGTGTTTCCCACTTAGAGAAGTTCCTTTAGCATTTGTTGTATAGCTGGTTTGGTGGTTCTGAATTCTTTTAGCTTTTGCTTGTCTGTAAAGCTTTTGATTTCTCCATTGAATCTGAATGAGATCCTTTCCGGGTAGAGTAATCTTGATTGTAGGTTATTCCCTTTCATCACTTTAAGTATATCATGCCACTCTGTTCTGGCTTGTAGAGTTTCTGCTGAGAAATCAGCTGTTACCCTTATGGGACTTCCCTTGTATGTCATTTGTCATTTTTCCCTTGCTCTTTTAATAATTTTTCTTTGTCTTTAATTTTTATCAATTTGATTACTGTGTGTCATGTTGTGTTTCTCCTTGGGTTTATCCTGCCTGGGACTCTCTGCACTTCCTAGACTTGGGTGCCTATTTCCCTTCCCATGTTAGGGAAGTTTTCGACTATATTCTCTTCAGATATTTTCTAGGGTCCTTTCTCTCTCTCTTTTTCTTCTGGGACCCCTATAATGCAAATGTTGCATTAACAGTGTTAATGTTGTCCCAGAGGTCTCTTAGGCTGTCTTCATTTCTTTTCATTCTTTTTTCATTATTCTGTTCTGCGGCAGTGAATTCCACCATTCTGTCATCCACGTCACTTATCTATTCTGCCTCAGTTATTCTGCTATTGATTCCTTCTAGTATATTTTTCATTTCAATTATTGTATTGTTTGTCTCTGTTTTTTTGTTCTTTAATTCTTCTAGGTCTTTGTTAAACATTTCTTGCATCTTCTCGATCTTTGCCTCCATTCTTTTTCTGAGGTCCTGTATCCTCTTCACTATCATTATTCTGAATTCTTTTTCTGGAAGGTTGCCTATCTCCACTTCATTTAGTTGTTTTTTCTGGGGTTTTATCTTGTTCCTTCATCTGGGATGTAGTCCTCTGCCTTTTCATTTTGTTTATCTTTCTTTGAATGTGGTTTTCGTTCCACAGACTGCAGGATTGTAGTTCTTCTTGCTTCTGCTGTCTGCCCTCTGGTGGATGAGTCTATCTAAGAGGCTTGTGCAATCTTCCTGATGGGTGGGACTGGTGGTGGGTAGAGCTGGGTGTTGCTCTGGTGGGCAGAGCTCAGTAAAACTTTAATCTGCTTGTCTGCTGATGGGTTGGGCTGAGTTCCCTCCCTGCTGGTTGTTTGGCCTGAGGCGACCCAGCACTGGAGGCTACAGGCTCTTTGGTGTGGCTAATGGCAGACTCTGGGAGGGCTCACACCAAGGAGTACTTCTCAGAACTTCTGCTGCCAGTGTCCTTGCCCCTGCAGCAAGCCACAGCCACCCCCCACCTCTGCAGGAGACCCTCCAACACTAGCAGTAGGTCTGGTTCAGCCTCCTATGGGCTCACTGCTCCTTCCCCCTGGGTCCTGATGTGCACACTGCTTTGTGTGTGCCCTCCAAGAGTGGCGTCTCTGGTTCCCCCAGTCCTGTCAAAGTCCTGCAATCAAATCCTGTGAGTGGGCTTCCCTGGTGGCGCAGTGGTTGAGAATCCACCTGCCAATGCAGGGGACATGGGTTTGTGCCCTGGTCCGGGAGGATCCCGCATGCCACGGAGCGGCTGGGCCCGTGGGCCATGGCTTCTGGGCCTGCACATCCGGAGCCTGTGCTCCACAGCAGGGGAGGCCGCGGAGGTAGGGGGCCCGTGTACCGCAAAAACAAAAACAAAAACAAACAAACAAAAAAATCCTGTGAGCCTTCAAAGTCAGATCCCCTGGGAATTCCTCCAGTTTCCAGACCCCCAGATTGGGAAGCCTGACGTGGGGCTCAGAACCTTCACTCCAGTGGGTGGACTTCTGTGGTATAATTCTTCTCCAGTTTGTGAGTTACCCACCCAGCTGTTATGGGATTTGATTTTATTGTGATTGCACCCCTCCTACCATCTCATTGTGGCTTCTCCTTTGTCTTTGGATGTGGGGTATCTTTGTGGAGAGTTCCAGTGTCTTCCTGTCGATGACTGTTCACCAGGTAGTTGTGATCCTGGTGCTCTCGCAAGAGCGAGTGAGCGTACGTCCTTCTACTCCGCCATCTTCACAAGGACTCTTATGTCTCATTCTTTATCTAACAGATACACTTATTAACTAATTCATGGTTTGTGTTAGGCCCATTTCATAGTCTTTAGCTTTGGTTTGTGACCTAACAAAACATACAGGAATATCTGCTTCTTCACTGTACTTCCAAGCTAAGGAGAATAACGCAGAAATCTTTGTCACAGCATGAATCTTTCGACCTTCCTTCCTTCCTTCCTTCCTCTCCCCCTCCCCCTCCCCTTCCCTCTCTTCCTTCTTTTTTCCCATCTCAATAGAGAGTAACTCTCTCACTTATGTTACTCTTGACTGACAGGAAACAGACAGAAGGAACTAGAAATGAGTATAACTCATGGGTATGCCAGTAACATCCTGGCTTCAGCTTATAGTGTCTAGATGTGCTGGTGGATCCAGAATGATGCCCAAGAGAGAAATGTAGATAAGGAACATCGTGAGCTATTATTTTCCATACATAAGCATGGCATTGCCTTTTTAGTAAGCCACACACTTAGGATATGCATGGAGTCCCAGTTTCTTCCCAAATACTCCATTTAGTACCATATCAGGGAATGATTCAGGCACTTGAAGAAGTATAATTAGCTATAGGTAGAATAGAATTAAGGAATCAGTCTTTGTTTCTGAATAATTATAATACCATACAGGAGAGCCTCTAGCCCAGTCACCACAGGGTTTCAGGTGACAGTTGAACCAAATCAGTGGGTAATTGCCATGGGGAGAAAGCATCAGCATTCAGCCATGAATGCCTTCTATGCCGTAAGTTGTATAATCATGGGTGTTCCTTGCAGATTGACAGCTCCGCCCAATGTGCTTTACCAAGGATGGTGTTCCTAGCACTTCTGCAGAATCATGAGATATGGGGAATTTAATTTTCCATTACCGACAGGCACTGCATGTCAGCTAAGGCTCTGCTTTCCAGAAGGGAGAGGAGCGCTTTCACAAGGGCAACAGACCTTAATAGTATGTACTTAGTTGATTAGGAAACAGGGGATGATGTGGATTGGAATAAAGCCAGGCTTTGTCCTGTCAGGGAGCAAAGGAGTGACCAGATGGCATGGAAATATACATAGTTCTTTGTACATCAGTAAGGGATCTAAAGAGACAATAACTTTTGCTTTGCATAATTGATGACTTAAGTTGTTGTAGTTAAGAGGGAGGAAACTTTTTAAAATGAGAGTTTGGTGGGACAGTGCAGTACTGGATTCAGGAACTCTGGATTCTGGTTGGCCGTGACCAAAACTCTTTGCCAGGGTGGACATGTCAGTTAATATCTCTAGTCTCAATTTTCTCATCTTTTCAACAAGTCCATAGTTAATGAGATTGTCTCCAAAGCCCCTTCTAACCTTTATCAAACATTCCAGCATTTAGCCAGATATCAATATGTACATTCACCCTGTCCTTTTACCTACACATTCCTAGTTTATTGCTTCTCGATTTTACATGAAAAAAACCCCACAATGTTCTGGTATCTTTGAAAATGTTTGCGCCAACAAATACAGTTTGGAGAGAGAGATATTTATTAGAATATTTCTTAGTAAAAGAATAATGGCAAATCGTGGTCAGCCAGCTCTCTCGTGCCTTCGCAGTCATGTTTCCATATCACTTTTCAGATTTCTTTGAGCATTGGGAGTGTTATGTGCTTTTGGAGGGATGTTAGTCACCTTACAGTAGTTTTATGTCATCCTCTATTTTCCTTCAAGCATAAAAAGCTTTATCTAAAACAGAGTGTGGAAGAAGAAACTGTACCTAGATTCATACCCCGTACATTTATTTTTCATTTAAGTGTGTTGTTGCACTTTTTAAAATATATTTTGACACCTTATCGTTGTAACCCACTGTTCTCTTTAATTGCTTATTGTTATTAATTATATAGTAGTAACGTAGTTGGCTTCTTGAGCCACTTGGCTGTAAAGAAATTCATTTATCATTATTGCTGTTGGAGCTACAGAAAATTGCCAGCATTCCATCCAGAGATGAATGTTTTCGAGCTCACATCCAGTAGAATTTTGAACACGGGTCAAATCCTTAAGTGTTTTCTTTCTGCTGCTACCCTTTGGTTTTGCTAGTCTCTGCATTGAGGACCTTCATTTTCTCTTATCTTTTGTTTTCAGTCCTTGATTTGCTGCCCTTTCAGTGAAGTTCATATATTATTTTCAGCACTCCATTTAGTGGCCTGTCCAAATAGTTCGCTTTATTTTCTCCTCATATAACCAACTGTACATTTTCCTTCTTAGAATTTCTTTTATAATGCAAATAACATTCCTGCCTTTACAACTTTGTTATATGCACATTTTATTTTATCATTTGATAGTTTTTTATTGACGTATAGTTGATTTAATATGTATATATATATATATATATATATATATATATATACTTTTTTTAGGTATTTGAAAAGAAAATCCATTTAGAGAGCCATCATCTGATAGTCTAGAATAACATAAATTCCAGGTTAATTAATATTTTAAAATAAAAAAAGTATCTTCTTTTAAATCATTAATGCAGATTGGACATTGCCTTAGGCCTCACCTTTCAATGAAAGTGGTCATTATGCCTTTAAGGGTAAATTTAACCCCCTTCTATTCACACTATAAATAATCAGATGTATTGAGATTCCCAAATCAGGCAGCTGCCAGTGTAGTGAATGAATGTATGACGTACATATGCAAACCTGGGGATGTGTACTTTCGCACACCCAGCTACTTCCGATATCTGTAGGTTCTTTAAAGCCGGGCTTAATTTAGAATTCATGACCCTGCAGCTGTGTGTGCCACAGAACAGCCAGGCCAGAGAGCTCTCTGCCTCCTGGAAACATGACATTAAATTCACACTAGTTAAGCCAACTTAAATTGAGCCTCCTTGAACCTTCCTAAATAAAACTAGTGGCCTTAATTACAATTGGGCAATTTAAAGGTTATGGAGCTCTAACTGGTACTGCAGTATATCACTTTAATAATGCACAGGAAAATTTCTCTAAGGGGTGGCATGGTCTGATTAGAAGAATTCAAGTTTCACAGCACAGTTCCAATAAACTGTTTTTAGAAATCTTACTGCATTTATTGCGCCATTACCTTTTTTTTTTATTCTTCAAGGCCAAGTTTCTAAGGTCACACCAATAGAACAATAACAATATGAGTCATTTGCAAATAACGTGCAGTATTGTGATTTTTGCGTTGCTGCTTAGGACTTTCTTAGTATTGCTACAGACAAAGTGAAAGGGCCTGGATAAGGTCAGTCCCTTGGAAATCTGAGGGCTTCTGGCCCCCTTTATACCCTCATGCTCCATTGCAGATTTGGCCTATGTTCTGGTGTTGAATCCTGATTCTAAACACCACGGTTTAGGGGAAAAGATGTCATCTTTGCCATAAGTCATCAAAAATATAAGTTTCTTAGGAAATGTCTGGCTAGTTTCTTGTCTTAAACCTGTAGGCACTAAAAACCCCATGGTTGTTGGAATCTGTAATACCTACCGAAGCTGGTAAACCTCATTCCATTTCTTTTGTTTGATTTGGGGGGTTCTGTTTGTTTTGTTTTTAAATCATCAGCAATAGCAACCTATGCCTTCTAGCAAGAATAGACAGATTTTCGGTGTTGAGAGACTTTCTCCTTCAGATAACTAGTGGCTTTATGCCAAGAAGAAGATTTTTTGAAAAAAAAGGCCCTGACCCTTGCCATCAACTCAGCACAGGAACACAGAAACACACCTGATGAGAGCTGTGTCCAGGGCAGGGCTGGAGTTGCTGGCCTACTGCTGTGTGGAATTCATATTAATGGTTGCACCATCTCAGTTCTCCAGAATGTTTTCCCAATAGATTGAACTTTAAAGCAGGTTACGTTTAGTCTATACTGCATGAACTCTTTCAATTTTACCAATTTCTGTGGTTTTTTGATACAGTACTTGAAGGTAAATATACCTGTACTTCCGCCAGTGTCGAAAGTCCCAGATGTGAGGGCATTAACAGGTATTTAATATCAAATAAAAGAAATTTCAAGCACATAGGGTAATAAATGCATACATCTGATTTAGTGAAAAAGAATAGAGCTTTGTAATATAAGAATGCATAACTATTAAAAATTGCTTAAAACATGAACTGCACATCATGGATGTATGCTATAGAGACTTCTCTGTGAGTTGAGACAAATAAAAGGTAATTATCCCTTCTTTCATATGGTTCTCTTATTTTGGTATCTCAGAAATAAAATGCATAATAACATTTTTTCTCTTGAAATAATGGATAAGTTTGACTCATCAGTTTCCTGCCAGAGATAAGTTGGCAAATAAGATAGTTATTTTGTTAATACTTCATTTGCCAGAACATTTTAATCTTATTTAAAAAAATAATGAAGACCAGCAGCATAAGGTAAATTTGGCTAGTCCAAACTTGTCACACGCAAAGGCTTTAGTGTACAAGGGAATGGAACAAAGTCTTAAAACTCAATTGATAAATAATAAACATTGTTTTGGTGTTAGTCTTGGCAGTTTGTTCTGGTGAAATTAGATGTAGGACCAGCAAAGTATATATTTCCCATAGATTCAGTATTTATTGAGTCTCAACTTTGAGCCATATACTATTGTAGGTACTTGGCAAACATCACTACACAAAACAGGCAAATGTCCTTGCCCTCCTGGAATGGGCCTTGTAGCGTGAATTGTTGGGTAACCCCAAATGTAGTTCTTGGCACTCTCTTGGTGTGAAGATGTCTGGGGCTGGCCCCTGCCTCTCTCTAACAGGTGAGTCAAGAGCTGAAATGTATTACTGAAATGTGAAATTGGGAGCATGCAGTTTCCAATCCTATTGTATGTCTAATTATTATGCGAAGTGGAACTGACTATTTTTACACTGTCTTGTGCACCCACAAGCTTTCTGTCAAGGCAGAGCAGCACTAAAGATCGGGTGACAAAAACGTTGTAAAAGAGAAAGGGTTGCTTTCATTAATTCAGGTGAACATATATAAGGAGGAAATGGACTGTTCAAATAAACTGCACCTCTTTCCATGGAACACAATGGCATAGAGTGAAATCAAAGCTTTATACAAGGAGCTATTTTTTTTTTTTTTTTTTTCTTTTCTCCATTTTTTTTTTTTTTATTATTAGTTTCTGCTTTATAACAAAGTGAATCAGTCATACATATACATCTGTTCCCACCTCCCCTCCCTCATGCATCTCCCTCCCTCCCACCCTCCCCATCCCACCCCTCCAGGCGGTCACAAAGCACCGAGCTGATCTCCCTGTGCTCTGCGGCTGCTTCCCACTATCTATCTACCTTACGTTTGGTAGTGTATATATGTCCATGCCTCCCTTTCCCTTTGTCACAGCTTACCCTTCCCCCTCCCCATATCCTCAAGTCCATTCTCAAGTAGGTCTGTGTCTTTATTCCCGTTTTACCCCTAGGTTCTTCATGACATTTTTTTTTTTTTTTAATTCCATATATATGTGTTAGCATACGGTATTTGTCTTTCTCTTTCTGACTTACTTCACTCTGTATGACAGACTCTAGGTCTATCCACCTCATTACAAATAGCTCAGTTTCGTTTCTTTTTATGGCTGAGTAATATTCCATTGTATATATGTGCCACATCTTCTTTATCCATTCATCCGATGATGGACACTTAGGTTGTTTCCAGCTCCGGGCTATTGTGAATAGAGCTGCAATGAACATTTTGGTACATGTCTCTTTTTGAATTATGGTTTTCTCAGGGTATATGCCTAGTAGTGGGATTGCTGGGTCATATGGTAGTTCTATTTTTAGTTTTTTAAGGAACCTCCATACTGTTCTCCATAGTGGCTGTACCAATTCACATTCCCACCAGCAGTGCAAGAGTGTTCCCTTTTCTCCACACCCTCTCCAGCATTTATTGTTTCTAGATTTCTTGATGATGGCCATTCTGACTGGTGTGAGATGATATCTCATTGTAGTTTTGATTTGCATTTCTCTAATGATTAATGATGTTGAGCATTCTTTCATGTGTTTGTTGGCAGTCTGTATATCTTCTTTGGAGAAATGCCTATTTAAGTCTTCTGCCCATTTTTGGATTGGGTTGTTTGTTTTTTTGCTATTGAGCTGCATGAGCTGTTTATAAATTTTGGAGATTAATCCTTTGTCAGTTGCTTCATTTGCAAATATTTTCTCCCATTCTGAGGGTTGTCTTTTGGTCTTGTTTATGGTTTCCTTTGCTGTGCAAAAGCTTTGAAGTTTCATTAGGTCCCATTTGTTTATCTTTGTTTTTATTTCCATTTCTCTAGGAGGTGGGTCCAAAAGGATCTTGCTGTGATTTATGTCATAGAGTGTTCTACCTATGTTTTCCTCTAAGAGTTTGATAGTTTCTGGCCTTACATTTAGGTCTTTAATCCATTTTGAGCTTATTTTTGTGTATGGTGTTAGGGAATGATCTAATCTCATACTTTTACATGTCCCTGTCCAGTTTTCCCAGCACCACTTATTGAAGAGGCTGTCCTTTCTCCACTGTACATTCCTACCTCCTTTATCAAAGATAAGTTGGCCATATGTGCGTGGGTTTATCTCTGGGCTTTCTATCCTGATCCACTGATCTATCTTTCTGTTTTTATGCCAGTACCACACTGTCTTAATTACTGTAGCTTTGTAGTATAGTCTGAAGTCAGGCAGCCTGATTCCTCCAGCTCCGTTTTTCGTTCTCAAGATTGCTTTGGCTATTCGGGGTCTTTTGTTTTTCCAAACAAATTTTGAAATTTTTTGTTCTACTTCTGTGAAAAATGCCAGTGGTAGTTTGATAGGGATTGCATTGAATCTGTAGATTGCTTTGGGTAGTAGAGTCATTTTCACAATATTGATTCTTCCAATCCAGGAGCATGGTATATCTCTCCATCTATTTATATCATCTTTAATTTCTTTCATCAGTGTCTTATAATTTTCTGCATACAGGTCTTTTGTCTCCTTAGGTAGGTTTATTCCTAGATATTTTATTCTTTTTGTTGCAATGGTAAATGGAAGTGTTTTCTTGATTTCATTTTCAGATTTTTCATCATTAGTGTACAGGAATGCCAGAGATTTCTGTGCATTAATTTTGTATCCTGCTACTTTACCAAATTCATTGATTAGCTCTAGTAGTTTTTCGGTAGCATCTTTCGGATTCTCTATGTATAGTATCATGTCATCTGCAAACAGTGACAGCTTTACTTCTTCTTTTCCAATTTGGATTCCTTTTATTTCCTTTTCTTCTCTGATTGCTGTGGCTAAAACTTCCAAAACTATGTTGAATAAGAGTGGTGAGAGTGGGCAGCCCTGTCTTGTTCCTGATCTTAGTGGAAATGGTTTCAGTTTTTCACCATTGAGGACAATGTTGGCTGTGGGTTTGTCATATATGGCCTTTATTATGTTGAGGAAAGTTCCCTCTATGCCTGCTTTCTGCAGGGTTTTTATCATAAATGGGTGTTGAATTTTGTCGAAAGCTTTCTCTGCATCTATTGAGATGATCATATGGTTTTTCTCCTTCAACTTGTTAATATGGTGTATCACATTGATTGATTTGCGTATATTGAAGAATCCTTGCATTCCTGGAATAAACCCCACTTGATCATGGTGTATGATCCTTTTAATGTGCTGTTGGATTCTGTTTGCTAGTATTTTGTTGAGGATTTTTGCATCTATGTTCATCAGTGATATTGGCCTGTAGTTTTCTTTCTTTGTGACATCCTTGCCTGGTTTTGGTATCAAGGTGATGGTGGCCTCGTAGAATGAGTTTGGGAGTGTTCCTTCCTCTGATATTGTTTGGAAGAGTTTGAGAAGGATGGGTGTTAGCTCTTCTCTAAATGTTTGATAGAATTCGCCTGTGAAGCCATCTGGTCCTGGGCTTTTGTTTGATGGAAGATTTTTAATCACAGTTTCAATTTCAGTGCTTGTGATTGGTCTATTCATATTTTCTATTTCTTCCTGAGTCAGTCTTGGTAGGTTGTGCATTTCTAAGAATTTGTCCATTTCTTCCAGGTTGTCCATTTTATTGGCATAGAGTTGCTTATAGTAATCTCTCATGATCTTTTGTATTTCTGCAGTGTCAGTTGTTACTTCTCCTTTTTCATTTCTAATTCTACTGATTTGAGTCTTCTCCCTTCTTTTCTTGATGAGTCTGGCTAATGGTTTGTCAATTTTGTTTATCTTCTCAAAGAACCAGCTTTTAGTTTGGTTGATCTTTGCTATCGTTTCCTTCATTTCTTTTTCATTTATTTCTGATCTGATCTTTATGATTTCTTTCCTTCTGCTAACTTTGGGGGTTTTTTGTTCTTCTTTCTCTAATTGCTTTAGGTGCAGGGTCAGGTTGTTTACTCGAAATGTTTCCTGTTTCTTAAGGTGGGATTGTATTGCTATAAACTTCCCCCTTAGAACTGCTTTTGCTGCGTCCCATAGGTTTTGGGTCGTCGTGTCTCCATTGTCATTTGTTTCTAAGTATTTCTTAATTTCCTCTTTGATTTCTTCAGTGATCACTTCATTATTGAGTAGTGTATTGTTTAGCCTCCATGTGTTTGTATTTTTTACAGATCTTTTCCTGTAATTGATGTCTAGTCTCATAGCATTGTGGTCAGAAAAGATACTTGATACAATTTCAATTTTCTTAAATTTACCAAGGCTTGATTTGTGACCCAAGATATGATCTATCCTGGAGAATGTTCCATGAGCACTTGAGAAAAATGTGTATTCTGTTGTTTTTGGGTGGAATGTCCTATAAATATCAATTAAGTCCATCTTGTTTAATGTATCATTTAAAGCTTGTGTTTCCTTATTTATTTTCATTTTGGATGATCTGTCCATTGGTGAAAGTGGGGTGTTAAAGTCCCCTACTATGATTGTGTTACTGTCGATTTCCCCTTTTATGGCTGTTAGTATTTGCCTTATGTATTGAGGTGCTCCTATGTTGGGTGCATAAATATTTACAATTGTTATATCTTCTTCTTGGATCGATCCCTTTATCGTTATGTAGTGTCCTTCTTTGTCTCTTCTAATAGTCTTTATTTTAAAGTCTATTTTGTCTGATATAAGAATTGCTACTCCAGCTTTCTTTTGATTTCCATTTGCATGGAATATCTTTTTCCATCCCTTTACTTTCAATCTGTATGTGTCTCTAGGTCTGAAGTGGGTCTCTTGTAGACAGCATATATATGGGTCTTGTTTTTGTATCCATTCAGCCACTCTGTGTCTTTTGGTGGGAGCATTTAGTCCATTTACATTTAAGGTAATTATTGATATGTATGTTCCTATTGCCATTTCCTTAATGGCTTTGGGTTCGTTATTGTAGGTATAGTCCTTCTGTTGTGTTTCTTGCCTAGAGAAGTTCCTTTAGCATTTGTTGTAAAGCTGGTTTGGTGGTGCTGAACTCTCTCAGCTTTTGCTTGTCTGTAAAGGTTTTAATTTCTCCATCAAATCTGAATGAGATCCTTGCTGGGTAGAGTAATCTTGGTTGCAGGTTTCTCTCCTTCATCACTTTAATTATGTCCTGCCACTCCCTTCTGGCTTGTAGAGTTTCTGCTGAGAGATCAGCTGTTAACCTGATGGGGATTCCCTTGTGTGTTATTTGTTGTTTTTCCCTTGCTGCTTTTAATATGATTTCTTTGTGTTTAATTTTTGACAGTTTGATTAATATGTGTCTTGGCGTATTTCTTCTTGGATTTATTCTGTATGGGACTCTCTGTGCCTCCTGGACTTGATTAACTATTTCCTTTCCCATATTAGGGAAGTTTTCAACTATAATCTCTTCAAATATTTTCTCAGTCCCTTTCTTTTTCTCTTCTTCTTCTGGAACCCCTATAATTCGAATGTTGGTGCGTTTAATGTTGTCCCAGAGGTCTCTGAGACTGTCCTCTGTTCTTTTCATTCTTTTTTCTTTATTTTTCTCTGCATCAGTTATTTCCACTGTTTTATCTTCCACCTCACTTATCCGTTCTTCTGCCTCAGTTATTCTGCTATTGATCCCATCTAGAGTATTTTTCATTTCATTTATTGTGTTTTTAATCGATGCTTGATTCATCTTTAGTTCTTCTAGGTCCTTGTTAACTGTTTCTTGCATATTGTCTATTCTATTTCCAAGATTTTGGATCTGGGAAATAGAATCTTGGATCAGCTTTACTATCATTCTTCTGAATTCTTTTTCAGGTAGACTGCCTATTACCTCTTCATTTGTTAGGTCTGGTAGGTTTTTATCTTGCTCCTTCACCTGCTGTGTGTTTTTCTGCTTTCTCATTTTGCTTATGTTACTGTGTTTGGGGTCTCCTTTTTGCAGGCTGCAGATTCGTAGTTCCCGTTGTTTTTGGTGTCTGTCCCCCGTGGCTAAGGTTGTTTCAGTAGGTTGTGTAGGCTTCCTGGTGGGGGGGACTAATGCCTGTGTTCTGGTGGTTGAAGCTCGATCTTGTCTTTCTGGTGGACAGGTCCACGTCTGGTGGTGTGTTTTGGGGTGCCTGTGGCCTTATTATGTTTTTAGGTATCCTCTCTGCTAATGGGTGGGGTTGTGTTCCTGCCTTGCTAGTTGCTTGGCATAGGGTGACCAGCACTGTAGCTTGCTGGTCGTTGACTGAAGCTGGGTGCTGGTGTTGAGATGGAGATCCCTGGGAGATTTTCGCTGCTTGATATTATGTGGAGCTGGGAGGTCTCTTGTGGAGCCGTGTCCTGAAGTTGGCTCTCCCACTTCAGAGGCACAGCACTAACTCCTGGCTGCAGCACCAAGAGCCTTTCATCCACCCGGCTCAGAATAACAGTGAGAAAAAGTAGAAAGAAATAATTAGTAGAAGAAAGAAAGAGAGATTGAAAGAAAGGAAGAAGGGAAGTAAGGAAGGAAGAAAGAAAGAAAGGAGGGAGGGAGGAAGGATGGAAAGAAAGGAAAGAAAGGAGGGAGGGAGGGAGGAATGAAAGCAAAAGGAAGAGTGAATGGAAGAAGAGAGGGAGGGAGGGAGGAAGGAAAGAAAGAAAGAAAGACAGGAGGGAGGGAGGGAGGAAGGAAAGAAAAAGAAAGTGGAAAGAAGAAGGGTGGGAGGGAGGGAGGGATGGAGGAAAGAAAAAGAAAGAAGGAAAGGAGGAGCGGAGGGAGGGAGGGAGGAAGGGAAGGGAGGAAAAAAAGAAAGAGCAGGTAAAGTAAAATAGAATAAAGTATGAAATATAGTAGCGTTATTAAAATTAAAAAGTAATTATTGAAAAAAAACACGGACCGAAAGAACCCTGGGACATATGGTGGAAGCAAAGCTATACAGAGAGAATCTTACACAGAAGATTACACATACACATTCACAAAAAGAGAGCAGGGGGAAAAATCAAAAATCTTGCTCTCCAAGTCCACCTCCTCGATTTGGGATAATTCGTTGTAAAAAGAGGAAAAGGGCGAAAAGTCTGAAATCTTGCTAAGTCCACCTCCTTAATTTGAGATAATTCGTTGTAAAAAGAGGAAAAAAAAAGGGGGGGGGGAAAGTCTTAAATCTTGTCCTCAAGGTCCACTTCCTCAATTTGGGATGATTCGCTGTCCATTCATGCACTCCACAGACGCAGGGCACATCAAATGGACCGTGGAGCTTTAATCCGCTGCCTCGGAGGCTGCACAGAGAGATTTCCCTGTCTCTGCTCTCACGGCTCCCGGGTCTCAGCCTTGGACCTGGCCCCGCCTCTGCGCGTAGGTCGCCGGAGGGCGTCCGTTCTTCGCTTAGACAGGACGGGTTTAAAGGAGCCGCTGATTCGGGGGCTCTGGCTCACTCAGGCAGAGGGGAGGGAGGGGAATGCCCTCTCCTCGCGCACCAGGCAACAAAAGGGAAAAAAGTCTCTTGCCTCTCCGGTAGCTCCAGACCCTTTCCCCGGACTCCCTCCGGGCTAGCACTAACCCCTTCAGGGTCTCTTCCTGCCGCCAGCCCCAGACCTCTCCCTGCGCTCCGACTGAACGCTGATACCCGAGCCTCAGCTCCCAGCCCCGCCCGCCCTGGCGGCCGAGCAGACAAGTCTCTCGGGCTGGTGTGTGCCTGAGGGCACCGATCCTCTGTGCCAAAATCTCTCTGCTTTGCCCTCCACACCCCTGTTGCTGTGCTCTCCTCCGCTACTCCGAAGCTTTCCCCCTCCGCCACCTGCAGTCTCCGCCCTCGAAGGGGCTTGTAGTGTGTAGAAACCTTCCCTCCTTCACGGCTCCCTCCCACTGGTGCAGGTCCCGTCCATATCCTATTGTCTCTGTTTATTCTTTTTTTCTTTTGACCTACCCAGGTATGTGGGGAGTTTCTTGCCTTTTGGGGGGTCTGAGGTCTTCTGTCAGCGTTCAGTAGGTGTTCTGTTGGAGTTGTTCCACGTGTAGATGAATTTCTGATGTATCTGTGGGGAGGAAGGTGATCTCCGCGTCTTACTCTTCCGCCATCTCTACAAGGAGCTATTTTTTGAAAGCAACCCTAACTTCTAAACAGAACTAGAGATTGTATTTCAGGCTTAGTTGGTCTCCATCCTCACTCCCACCCCATCCCCACTCTTGCTTCTTCAGAGTTAGCAACAGTTTTACTAAGAAACATGTACTACTTTCTTCTTTTCTTGGTTAAGAATGTTTTTTCTTGGGGAATGGGGTGAGAGGAGCTCCAAGTGATTTTATCAGTGCCTTACCAAAAACTGATGTTTATTTGTTTTTTTGCGGTACGCGGGCCTCTCACTGTTGTGGCCTCTCCCGTTGCGGAGCACAGGCTCCGGACGCGCAGGCTCAGGGGCCATGGCTCACGGGCCCAGCCGCTCCGTGGCATGTGGGGTCTTCCCGGACCGGGGCACGAACCCGTGTCCCCTGCATCGGCAGGCGGACTCTCAACCACTGCGCCACCAGGGAAGCCCTATTTGTTTGTTTTAATAAAAACATTTGAACCCCAGATGTTTGCCTTTAAAGCTACTTGCCAGCACTGTATAATACACACTCTGAGACTTCAACTATGGGTCCACGTTTAGATGAGAAAAGTGAAGAAAAGGATGCAGACCTGGAGGTGCCTACATACTGGTCAGGTTTAGTCTGCATCCTTAGCCCTGATTCCGAACTTGAGCCAAAATATCGCTGCGGAGTCCCTACAGGTGGAGGAAAGCCACCTTTTCAGTGGGTTGTTTGTTTTATTGTTTATTGTTTGAACAGCTTTCCAATGTTTTCTCGTATGTGAGAATATTCTAATAACTGCTACCCAACTGCTAACACAACTGATAATAATAGCCAAGGAATTGGACAATATTGCATCTCAGAGCATCTAAAATCCCACTGCCTGCCTCTCCCATCCCAACCCACCTGGACCGCCTGCTAGTTTCCAAGCTGCTGATGTTTATGGGGCTCTAGGCAGCCCCTGGGCTCTTTAAAATCTGCTGGGTACAATGCAGCCTACCCCAGCTGAATCATTTCCTGCTCCAGCCCTGCTGATAATGAGAAGTTCAAGACAGGAAATAACAGTGTCAGTATCAGTGGTTCTGCTTATAAAGTCCAGAAACATCATTGTCTTTAGACCACTGGCCAAAAGCAGGTAGTAACTGAGTTCAGTGCAGACCTGCACCTTGTAGGTCTCCTTGAAATAAGATTCTGGCTGAAGCATAGGGGATGTTTATCATTTTGCTTTTCTTGACATACCTAAGGGTTAGACATTTTGTGTGTGGATAGACAAAGCTGAGGTACCCAATCCTCATTTACTCTTGGGATTCCCAGTGCCCTTCCTGTCTTGTTGGGAGTCTTATGCTTATATCTCGTACTTCTCTCTTATGTGGCATAGAAATACTGACAGTGCCAGGCATTCTCATATTGCCATTGAGAAAAATCCAAGAAAGTGCTGTGACAGTCTTCAGGCAACATTCATTTTCATGCTGAATTGTTCAGAAAGATAGGGCCGAACTTTTTTTTTTTTTTTTTTTTTTTTGCGGTACACGGGCCTCTCACTGCTGTGGCCTCTCCCGTTGCGGAGCACAGGCTCTGGACGCGCAGGCTCAGCGGCCATGGCTCACGGGCCCATCCGCTCCGCGGCATGTGGGATCTTCGCGGACTGGGGCACGAACCCGTGTCCCCTGCATCAGCAGGCGGACTCTCAACCACTGCGCCACCAGGGAAGCCCAGGGCAGAACTTTTTAACTAGTGTGAGGAAAAGGTTCACACAATATTCAGTATTTTCAAATGCTCCCTTACTTTGGGGACTTAATGACTAATCTAGTGGCCGACTTTGAGGGCTGAGTAATATTCCCCATTGCCAAATTAGCACTTCAGTGTGTTTGTGTTACAGTTGTGAAATATGTGCTGTATATAACGCAACAAATTACAGTGGCCTGAGCACTATGAGCTTAGAAAGATGTGATGGCTGTGTGCATGGTAAATTGCAGTACAGTCTGCCTGTTTTTCTACTCCTGGTTTCTCGGGTGAGCCAACGTAGCCAAGGGGTGAGTTTTGTCATGTACGGCTTTTCTTTGTTACTCCTCAAACCCCTAGCTTATAAATGTGTGCTTGAAAATTAACTCAGGGAAGAGGAGAAGCAAAGTAAAGGGTTGGGGCTTGGGAATTGGTTTAGGGCATAGTTTTCTTGGATTTAAAAATATATATAAGGATACAGTGAACATACATTCTAACTGGAAAAATTGCAACTGCAGGGCATTTGATTCCTCTGTTTGGATTCTGAGGGCAGAGTTTACTCTCACTCAGTTCAGAGCTTTTAAGTATGGCCCCTGCCACATGATGATGCACGAGGAGGGGTTTCTAGCTTTGGACTTTAGCCTATAGATTTATGCAGTGGAAGAGGCTGGAGGACCCTTCTGGCCAGTCTCATGGGTAAGTAAGAGAAGGAGTTCTACTTATAAACCGTTACAAATTGGTCCTTAGTAATGGCTGCAGTGTTGATCAGATGATATTAGGAGTCCCCCAGTGATTCCTTGGATAACAGCTACATGTAAGTCAACCACTGAACATTTGCTTGTAGCTGCTCGAGATTTTTGTTTTTACTGAAGGAAAAGGAGTATAAACATGAGGCACACAGTCTAGAGGCTGCTTAAAGGGTTTCTCTTGTTTAAAGCTTATATTGAAATGTCAGTGTCTTGTGTTCAGCTAACAGTTGCCGTGTTGGAGCTTATAATGTGGGTTGTACTTGAGCACCCAAATGGTAACTATTATTTTTTCTGTTACAAAACTGACTGATTAATAGTTGTGTTCACCCAGGTTTTATAAATTGGAGAGAGAGAAATTATCATTCCCCTTTGAACTGGCCTTAGACAAACAGATTTTATTCTTGTAGCACATGATTATAGTAAATGATTATCACGTTCCTTTCTAAGGCAATGAGGTTGTATTGCAATTATGTATTCAGATTCTTTCCTTTGCAACATTTAATATTAGAGTAAATATTTACGTTAGCATCAATCTCTTCTATGTAGACTTGATTCCTGTTTACATTTATGTTCACACTTAAACGAAGATTAACAAATAGAAATAATTATTTCAGCTGAAATTTATATACATGTGACATTATTTCTCACTTATACCCAAACCATCTTTAGTCATGCTTTAAAGTGTTCTCACTTATACCCAAACCATCTTTGGTCATGCTTTAAAGTGGTTGACCAGGGCAGGAAGTTGCTGGCTGCCAACACATTCTCAGTGGTGAGAGCTTCACTGTTGCCTTTCCTGACATTGGACCCACAGTGCTGGCGGCATGCATGGTCCCCTGCACCAGGATACAAGAGAGAGGGGTTTTCTGTTTGTTCTGGAAAGGTATGGGTTTATATTGAAAGCTCCATATTCTTCTCATTCAATGGGTTAATACACACTGTGATGTTTCTCTCTCTCTTTCCATGTGCTAGTTTCCGCTTTCACATGTATTTGGCTAGAATACTTTTCAGTCTAATGTTCAGAATTGGAGTTTTTCTGTACTTCATAATATTGCTCATGTTCTGTCTAACTTTCGGCATTCAAAATTTCAGTGTTGTAATCGATCTTTATTAGTAGGGTATAGAAAAGATAGTGTTTTTTTATTCTTTAATTTTCAAAGTAACCTATAAAGGTAAATTGTGCTTATTGTAGAAAATCTGAAGAAGATAGATAAGCAAAAAAGAGGAAGAAAAATCTAGAAGTTTCTTCCATAGACGCCACCTATAACTCTTAATAAAAAATAGGGCTGCACTAGCCTATTATATTCTTAATGGAATATTGTAATGGTTATTAAATCAGTTGACTCAGAATCTCTTTTTAATAAATGAATCAGACTGTATTATTATCCAATTACTGTCAGTTGCTACCTTTCCAGAGAGCAGAAATGGTTACTTTGATTGAATTTTTTAAACTCTTGGCACCTTTAGGAAACAAGGTGAGAGTTGTGGCTTCCTGGGTAAAGTCCTTGAGTCTAAGGCTTAACTTGACCTGAAGCTGGAGGTGTTGCTAGTGCACCTCATGAACATGGACATTTAATGGAAACCATGGTTACTCTGTACTGTTCTTGAGGACCTATCAGATAGGAAGAAAGAAGGAGGGAAGCTCAGTTTTTAAAGGAAACAGAGCTTAACTGAGCTTGACCCCCCAGGACTAAGGGTATTTTCGAAATTCTTTGAAAATTAAGACACTGCCCTTTGCCACACAATGCAAATATAGAATGAATGATAGCTGAGTTAGAGACTACGTATGAACTTTTGAAATTCTTATTCTAAATCAGTTTCATTAGTTTGCCATTGTTTTCTATGCCCCCCACTTCACTGTTTACAAGTACAAACTAAAGTCTGTTCACCAGCTGTAACCATGCTGTGGGTCCCCCGCTCTCTCCCATTCAGTATCATTTGACCCGGTGGTGATAAGTAAGTGTGAACATGGGAGAATGAGCAGAGAAGTTAACAACAGTGAGAGAAATGGGTGGGTCTGTCCATTGTCTAGGTTGGAGCATCCTGGCTTCTGCTTATCTATCATTTGCTGTGTAATAATTCAGATATATTTTCTGTCCTACTCAAATAACTAGGACAAGTTATTTGTTGGAAAAGACCTCTACGTAACTTAGAAATAAAAGGCAGATAGAACGTCCAACATTTTTTTCAATATTACAATGTGCTTTTAAACTATAAAGAGTTCTGAAAATGCTGGGTGCTATTGTTATTATCATTGCTGTCGGTGCCCTCACAAAGCATGGAATTCACGGAAAAGAAGTCTGCCCTAATAATGCATAAATACTTTATGAGCG
Source organism: Hyperoodon ampullatus (assembly GCF_949752795.1). Lineage (NCBI taxonomy): Eukaryota > Metazoa > Chordata > Mammalia > Artiodactyla > Ziphiidae > Hyperoodon > Hyperoodon ampullatus. The sequence goes on along the minus strand of NC_136926.1, from coordinate 42,266,280 downwards.
TGTGTCACCTTTTTGTGAATTCACTGGACTAAATTTTGATTATTTAACATTTTGTGATGGAACTGCTCTGTTCTTTGGATAGGGAATAAATAAAAATCTATGAGGACATTTTCCTTATACTCATATAAATATATCTTATTTATTTTCCCTTCTATTATTTTTCCAAACAAAATACTCATAGTCAAGAAAGATAACATCACATTGAAGATCACATTAACGTGCATAATTTACGTTACGTTCATGTGACAGTCAATCATTATCCCCAAGAAAACCCACCAGGCCTATATATGTTCCTTGACAAACATTGCAAGTTTAAGAATTCTGGAACATATGTGTATAACTTCTCACACCCATAGACCACATCTTCGTTCTTGTGCAAAGCACATAATTTAAAGATGAAATTAGAACTCTTAGGAACCTTCTTACTATCACAATAAAGGTATACAGCACTGAGGAAATAGAAAACATTTAAATTTGGCAAGTATTTCTGACGATTAACTTACTGACCCAATTCCCGACAATAAATACTGTTTCTTATATTATTCAATATCCAAAATTTAGAAAAATTTTGGTGCTTTTAGGATTAAAAAAAAAAGAGAGAGAGAAAGGAACAGATGAAAAACCTTTGATCTTATATAATCCCTAAAGCTTTTTGTATAACCCCTAGTCATGTCAGTATGCACAATTAAACTCCTTCTTACATAGTTATAATCAAGGAATTTACTGTGCCACCCAAATACAGAGTAGGTTTTTATCTCCTGTGACATGTAGACAGTACTGGGTGGCTTAATTAGTGCTTTGCTTCTCTTTTTACAAATTCCAATCCTCTGCTTCTAAAGACTCATACTTGCGTGAGAAGAAAGATTAGGAATACAAATAGAGTGATTTTACTCCTAGTTAGCTAATAATAATTCACTTTGTAATTGGGCCTTTGTGTTGCCAGCAATATCAACTGGTGAAGCACTTCTGCATGCATGTGGTGTTGAGTAAAAGGAAATCACTTTGGAGTGTAGACTCGTTACCCCTACAGTGTAAATATGTCTTTCATTCCCTAGACCTAGACTATCTGACACAGATGGTCCTTAGTAGCATTTCTAATCTTTGCAAATAAGAGAAGATAAAAGTATAACTTGATAACATTTCAGGTTAAACTGAAGCCTCCTAGCCCTTACTTTTCCTAATGAGAGTCTTGGGAATAGCTGGTGTATGCCACAGTATATCTGCTAAGATCATGGACCCTGAGGCCAGGCTGCCTAGGTTTAAGTTCTGGTTCCACCAGGTATTGCTCCTATGACTCAGAGCAAAATTAGTTCAACTCTCTGGGTGTCACTTTCCTCATCTGTAAAATGGGAATAATAGTAGTTGTTGTTAAATTCGATGAATTCATGTCTGCAAGCACTTAGAACAACAGTGTCTGGAACAACAGTAAGCACCAAAGAAGTGTTAAGTTGTTTGTTCTAGTGCTATGGGTCTTCATTTCTTATAACTGCAAATTGAAACAAGTTAGAATAACCCTTAAATGTATAATTTCATAAACATTTTAATGAGGAAAACAACATAAAAATAATGTTTTCTGTCTATAACACAAACTTTTCATTTTATATAGCAATTGTTATTACATTAAAATATTTTTCTACCTGTTCCTGAGATATCAAAGAAAACTCCAGGACTAGTCAAAAGTGAGCCTGGAGCTCATGAAAGTGCCTTTGGAGAAAGACAGACAGAGTCTAGATCTGAGGGTAAAACTGAAACTGTCTTACAAAATAAAGGGAGCAATGAACTGAGAAGATATGGGGGACTGGGAGTTTCAAGCAAGAAAAAAGAGCATTTATAAAACACTATGAGCATTAATAATATTTCAAAATTGCCAGAAAATCTTGGAAGTAGAAAAAGGAAGTCTTCAATGGGAAAACCACTAAAAACCTTATGGTTAGCAATAGAAACCTCTAGAACCTTCTAGATAAACCAGAGGAGAGGCCTGGGGAGAAGCTGTTCATTTTTCTATGGTTCCTTTATTTCAGGACTTTGGAAATACACAGCCCATAAAATCTTGCTAGTTAGAGAAAAGGAGATGCCTCGTTATTGACACACCAATTTTACTTTTAAAAGCTTAATAAAATACATTACCCCAAGATAAAACCTGCCTTGTGGTTATCGTTCGATTTTTAAATCGATTTTAAATTCGATTTTAAATTCAATGTTTCCAGTTGATATAAATTCATAAATAATGTGAAGTAACCATATATACTACTACACATTTATATTTGGGGCTGGAAAGAGTTTAATGTATGCAGTTATAGTTAACTCACTAGTCTGTCAAAGATGTGATAGGTGTCAACTTTTCTGCTCACGCACTTCCCTTAACAGATGAAGGACTGAACCATGAGTGCAAACTCTGCAGCCAGACCTTCGACTCCCCTGCCAAACTCCAGTGCCACCTGATCGAGCACAGCTTTGAAGGGATGGGCGGTACCTTCAAGTGTCCTGTCTGCTTTACAGGTAGGAAGATTATTTCTGGAAAACTCTGGAGAGTTTCTCAGCCACATCCTGTCTTTCCTACCAGGGCATACTTCCCACTGCTATGGCCTTTTACAGATCTGACTTCAGTTCAATTTGGGAAGAAGACGTTTGATTTCTGCTGATTAGCATTATCGATTGCCACCTACTTTAGAGGCTCAAACGGTCAGGAAGGTTAGCTGTCAGGATGAACAAATGGCATTTCAGGTTCTCTCAGAAGTTTGCACTTTTCCATTTGTAAAATGACATCCATGTTTCATTCACTTTTCTCCTCTCGGTGTTAAAAGGTTAGCAAGGCAAAGGTGGCTTTTTCATCATAAGACATGGGACTAAAAGAAGTACAGCCGTGTTGTCAACACGTCTGTTATTTAAACGTGGAGAATTTTATAACATTCCCCCTATGAAATATAAAGGCATAATTAAAACCCTCCCCCAATTCTTTGAACTAGAAAACAGATTAAATGAACACATTAGATGAGGCCTTTATTTCCTATGTCACTGGATTTTTAAAATAGAAGTTGATATAAGTTTATACTTTTAAGAAGAAACTTTTATGAAATGTTGTAGCATTATAGTTTTCGGCGGCAGCAGCAAAAAAAAAGAAGAAAGAAAGAAACAATGCAAATCAGAAACTATAATTTGAAGCCCATAGGGGTTGAAATATGATCACACACGTTTCTGCTGCTCCTGCGACAATGACCAAGTTATTTTGGAAAATCCTTCGTGATAATTTTGCCTGTGTCTTGGACTCATTGGTCAAACCCCTCAAGGCTATGTTTCCTTCTTATTTGTCAGAAAAAGCAAAACAAAACGAAAACATCTCCTCTCAAAAGTGACTTCCTGGTTTGCGGTGTAAAATTCCAAAGCATTGGTGTTAACCTTCACTGCATTCAGCCTGTAGATTTCTGTCCTGTAATAAAATAAAAAGAGAGGCCATGTTCCTACACAGTTAGCACAAGTAGTGCCATACTATGCTGGTGGGTCTGCCTTTACCATTGGCCTGTGAGGCTCCTTCATTCAATAATCCCATCAGCCACTCCTTATTTTGGAACTATTTTTTGATTCCTCCAAATTTGTATTTAGAAAATATGTATATTATGTTTTCACCATAACGTAGTATTTGTCTTAATACAATGAGTCAGGAGTCTGGGTTCTTTATAAAAGCTCCTAGTAAGTCTTCATAAGGAGGACTGGGTCATAGATCTCCTCATGATTAAGGCCCCTAATAAAACAGCCCTTTCATGTTGTGGCCAGGAGCCTCGTAAAATGTGCTAAGTTAGATAGAGATTTGTTGCAGATCAGTATGAAAACCCCATTTCTTTTGGTTGATGTAGGTAAGAGACAAAAATGCATTAATCATGAACGGTCTGCCTTTCCTGTGCTGACAGACCTGAATTGTTTTGGTGTATCTTGAAGTAATTTTAGAAAAAGCAATTTAAAAAAAAAACAACCTTCCAATATAAAGCATGTTGGGGGGAAGAAGAAATCTGAGCAGTTTTTTAAGGTAATGAGAAATATGATTAAAATGTATGACTCACAAGAACAATATTCTAATATTTTAGGTTGGCTGGCAATTAGAATAATTTTAATGATTAGAGTCAAAGTCAAATGCGAGCATCTTTAATAAATCCTTTGCCTGCCCATACAGATTAATATTGTAGATGCAAACTTTTTTAGGTCACAGTGCACCAGGCATCCATCAGAAGTCGTTCTGCCAACCCAAACACTGCCTCTGGCATATACAATTTAATTATTAATAGTATGTCTCCTAGGTAAACTGTTACACAGTCTTAGGGCCTTGTTTTGTAGTCATTAAAATTGAACATGTTTATATTATTGAAACCCTTGCATTCAATGTATAGGCTGAGTTGATCTTAAAGTATCCAAAGAGAATTTACCTGCCGTTCTGTTTCACATTTATAGACAGTGCCCCAGAGTAGCTGTGGGATATAATTTTTAGCATTAACACATTTAAATAGAGAACTGTTTGGTAGCTATGACTTTAGGCAAACACAATAAACAGGGTTTTGGCATCTATGATTTCTTAACCTATGGGTTGCTGAGAAATAAGAATCATTTCTGTTCAGACAGTGCTGTGCATTTGACAATTTTCGTTTTAAAAGATTTATGGGGGGCAGGGCCTCGATAAACCTTTCCTTTGGAGCTGTTTGGGTTCAGTTAGGTGCTCGGTAGAGTGCATCTTAACAAAAGCCAGAGACCCAACCATGAGCACGTGTGACTCAGCTCTCCTCAGGCCCCTGGCAGTGGTCACACTCAGAAGGTATGCCATTCATTCTGCTCCGTCTGCAGCTGTTCACAGGGAGTCATGGACGGAGGGCATTTCGGAATGAAAATAACCCCAAGTTCACTCTTCTTTTATCATTTCAGTGTTTGTTCAAGCAAACAAGTTGCAGCAGCATATTTTCTCTGCCCATGGACAAGAAGACAAGATCTATGACTGCACACAATGTCCACAGAAGTTTTTCTTCCAAACAGAGCTGCAGGTAATATCCCCATGAGGAGGACTGGCATTGAACTCAGTTGCTCTTCTTATAAGAAACAAGGGCGGGCTTCCCTGGTGGCGTAGTGGTTGGGAGTCCGCCTGCCGATGCAGGGGACATGGGTTCGTGCCCCAGTCCGGGGAGATCCCACATGCCGCAGAGCGGCTGGGACCGTGAGCCATGGCCGCTGAGCGTCCGGAGCCTGTGCTCCGCAATGGGAGAGGCCACAACAGTGAAAGGCCCGCGTACCACAAAAAAAAAAAAAAAAAAAAAAAAGAAACAAGGGCATTTTAAATCTGGATTCACAGTATCACTCACCCTGGGCCACCATGATGCTTTGTGTGTACTGGGGCAAAGGGAAAATTAGAGGCTGGATTAACAGACACCAAAGTAATTTTGCCTCTGGCTGCTGTCAATCATAAAAAGAACTAGAACAGACCTATAATTGGATCTTCTGACCCAGTGTGATAGACTTAGGGGTCAGGTTTATTGGACTGTAGGATCATTCACCTCACTTGTCAGGGCCCATTCTCCCAAACCCTGTTTTATTCATGTTCTGTTCCCACTGGGCTACAAGCTGGATGGATGTCCAGGTTATTGTCCTGAGGGGCTTAAAATCGGAAGGGAGAAGGGAAGAGAAGAAAGAAGCTATACTCTTATCCACTGTGTTTCTTCTACGTAACAGAATAGAATAATTATTAGTGACAGCCTTATAGTTGCAAATTTTGCACCCAAAGACTTTTTAGCCTTGAATGTCCCACTTGCTAGATGTGTGACCTTGCACTGGTCCAAAATGTTTCAGAACCTCGGGTGTGAAGAAATAATAGACAGATGTAACACTCACAGGGCTGTTGTTAGGTAAAAATGAAATAACGGGTCTGAATGTAGGGTATAAACTCTAAAATATAATAGAAATGTTTGGTCAGTTTGATTATTCTTAGCAATAGACTGGTGTCAGTCAGAGACCTGGATCCTAACCCAGAAATGTCCCTTACTGTAAAAAGAAAATAAGTCTATTTTTCCCCCTCTTACTTCATCTGAAAAATGGGTCTAATATATATCTTCATTTTTCAGATGGAATGATATAAGAGTAACATGCCTTTGTTAAATCTTGTTGGTGCCCTTGGAGGAGAATGGATTAGAATTCAAAGTTATTTCATTATTGTGAGCATTATTATTATCAGTAAAGTTATTTAGACTAAAATAGGGTGGGGATGATTTTTTTTTCTTTGGTACTGAATTCCCTAAACAACCAGAAGAGGGTCTGATGTGATTGATGTGGTTGAGGCAGGACTAAGGGACCCAAAGCCCCGCCCACTCCTTCATCTCCCATCCCACGCTGTGGACCCTGGGGCAGCTTTGGACCTCCTTGGGCTCTGAGGAAGCCATATTTATGTGAATTTTGTATCAAAATAAGGAATTTACAGTTTATCATCTCAGCTTTCATCCTACCAGTGAACAAATAGCAAATAAGGACATCAGATAAAATATATATGAAAGAATAGGTGATGCTATTTAAGTGTTATAATGTGTTGATGCACCAATGTTAAAGTTGCTCTATTACTTTTCATCACTTCAAAAAAGAATTCTACTCTGTCACGTCTGTTTGTGAATTGAATATAGAAGATAGACCAAGTTAGACTATTATTTAAAAGTATACTTCATGAAAGTAACCTTAATTTCTATTGGAAAATATAGTATTCTTATTGTAGTAGGTATGGAAGGATAAGTCCTTTGAGTTTGTAAGATTGTAAAGGATATGGCTAGTGCATCTAAATGATGCTGTTAATTAGTATTTAAACTGTGAAGCAGAATTCATAGTAGCTTAAAATCAGAGTTGTAGAGATTCTGTAGAGACTGGCTTCTTATCTAATGTTCCTGGAAAAAAGTTTGCAACAAATCCACTTTTGTACTATATTAGTAGGTTCTAATGCTACTGACCTGCTGGTCACTTCAATGTCTTTCATTAAAAGAACCCCACACTCCAGCAGTGGTGGCCTGTGCCCCGTTGGCGAGCAGACAAAACTAAGCAGTTAAGCATGTCCTTCAGGACTCCAGGTTTCTTTTATGGCGTATTTTAAGGTTTCATGGAATGTACAGTATTCTCTCTTTCCATTACTGTATAGACCAGGGGTTCTCCACCTCTTTGATCTCAGGATGCCTTGACACAAATTATTGACGACCACAGAGGGCTTTGATTTATGTGGGTTACTATCTGTTGATGTCTTCCATATTAGAAATCAAAATTGAGAAATGTTTTAAATGCAAAAATACACAAATAAACAATTCTACTAGCTGTTGGAGAAATTATATCTTCCAATGTCAAGTAGCCCCTAGAAGATGCCACTGTTAATGAGAGTATAAAGGGCAAACATTGTCTTAATGTTATTATGAAACTTGACCTAACAGATGCCCTGAGAGGATCTAGGAGACCCCCGGAGGTCCCCCGGCCACACTATGAACTGCTGGTATAGAAGACATAGTACCAAACACAAAACTGTTTCTGCGTCTTTAAGACCTTATGAGGTCAAACATCTCTCAAAACATTTCTGACTCATTCATTCAAATTGTGATCTGGGCCAAAATAAGACTTCTTTCATAATCCGAAGCTGTAGCCTTATTTTTCCAATCCCACAACTCAGAATCATACATATTTGGCCTTGATGTGAATACTCAGGCTTAAAATGTACCTCATTCCTTTGATAAGAACAGTATTTATAGTTAATATGTGATAATCATTACAGCTAATATCCACAGTCATTGAAATATCTGTGTAGGTCTGTTTTCTAAAATCCCTAGTAAAAACAATGGCTTTTAGTTTCAATACATTAAGAAAAATGGATCAGAGTTAACTTTACTTCTTCTAGTTTTGAGACCTTTCTGATTTTTATGATTTGAACTTAGAGGTTCACAGTCCTGTGCGTTTGTCTTCATTACTCACATCACTTTATACCCGTGCTTAGAGGATGGAATTAATATGACTTTTACGTATTGATTTATTTCCTGCATAGAAAGTGGTCGGGGTAGGTATACAAAAAATACAGTTTTGTGCATGTCTAGAATAAGGGGGGTAATCAAGTGAAATTAAGGTGACAATAGAAAATAAGATCGGTAACCAAAATAATAACAGAGTAGAAAAATGAAGCCCCTTTACCAGCCCACTGTAGTTCATGCCTCGGTATGAAAATTAATGCAGATTTTGAAATTGATCCATGTCATACCACCTAAACTCATCTACTTTTTTATGCCACTAAAGTTCAGAAAGAAGGACCTTTCACAAGAGGCATTTTATAAACCAAATGCCCAAGAACTGGAGATGGGAGCTTTGAAAGCATATCGTTTATTTGGCTCTTATATCAGAGTGAGACTAATAGGGTAGGTTTAGGGTGAGCGTTCAGAATTGCCCAGGAACATCACTGTGGTGTATCTTTTAGTGGTGCATAAACGATTTCATGACCATAATAAGTCATTTACATTTCTTTCACTGTTTATACCCAGTTAAAAACACAAAAACATCTTTTTAAGGATAGAAGTGCTTTGTTGGATATAAAATTACACACACACACACACACACACACACACACATACACAGAGATTTGTTATTTTCATTAACCTCACAGTACTATTCAAATAGTTCCTCAGAATTCAAATAATTGAATTCAAATAATTCAAATTATTTGAATTCAAATAATTCAATAATTGAATCAGAATTCAATAATTCAAATAATTCAAATAATTCCTCATAATACACTATCCATCTTCAGGAATCAAGGACTTAGGCATTATCCTTTGACATCACAGACCACAGTTGCTTTTAGAATGAAGCAAGAGGAAACCCCTGTTTCTATGGGACACTCCATCTAGGACTTGCCAGTGTGAGAGCTATTGTCTTTGCATGACCTCTAGACCTTTCTGACCAGAAGTTCTAAATGCCAGTCCAGGGATGTGTAATGTGTAATTCCTGGCAGGATATCATCTTTTTCTTCTGGTAGAGTTTTCCCCCGTTCTTGCAAGGAATTTTAATATACTTCAAAGGCCACCTAGCAAGCTGGTAGGGAAGATGTGCTTTGGAATAAGAGTGCATTATTTGAACTAAGTGAACACTTTGTTATTTTTAAAGCAAATGAATATGTTGAATGTTTCACATGTTTTCCTAATAGACCTCAAAACTTTTTCTGCAGAACTTAAGGAAGCTGCTTTGAGAGAAGGATAGTATGGTCCAAGAATAATATCCTACAATGCATATTTGTATCCGAAGTGGTTTATACAGGTGTGGGCAAGTGGTGTGTTTGTAAAACTTCTGTTGAATAGGCCATTTTCTTTCAATACAGTAATTACTGTTTAATTGGTGCCTCTAGAAAAACTACAATTCAGTGGCAGTGATCAAATCATCCTCTTCCAATGTGTCCCCATAGAGAGTTCTCTGAGGCATCATGTTGTGAATTTAATGGACATAGAGGGAATTCCAGTGGTGGGAAGAGGGGGAATTGGCCTAGATGAACTTGAGGCTCTGAGATTCTGGTATTAAGTTCTTTTTGAGTCAAAGATTATTTTGATGCTTGGCCTTCCCTTCATTAATTCATGGATGCACATACAAATAAAGTAGTGATTTGACATTCTGAGGGATACGCCAAAACTTTCAGCTATCGCTAAAGTTTAAATATGTAATGGTCTCTACAGCTGTTTGATTTTCTTCTCAGATCACTTTCCCACCAAATCAGCCTGATTTTGATGCATATTTTTCACACCACAGCATCACTGTTGCTCAAGTTTTATGGTCACATTTCTGAAAGAAAAATGAATTACTGCATATGGAATGGGACATACAGGACAACAGTACAGCATTGAAATGTGGCTGCTGTGTGGCTGACTGGGTCATTCACTAACTTAGCTCCTTACCTAAACTAGCCTTTTAATAATTGTTATATAAGTTTGTGTCTCAGAGTATTAAGTAATACATGCTGAGGCATTGAAGAATCCTTGTTGGGAATCCCCTGGCAGTCCAGTGGTTAAGACTCCACACTTCCACTACAGGGGGCATGGGTTTGATCCCTGGTCAGGGAACTAAGATCCTGCAAGCCGCATGGTGAGGCCAAAAATAAAAATAAGAGGTTGAATGTATTAAAAAAAAAAAAAGTGAGCCTTTAAAAAAAAGAGTCCTTGTTAATGGCCAAACCACAGATACCATACTATAGACTGCTATCATCCCTATACCGTTCTGAGGTAAGAAAATATATTCATTAATTTAAAATATTTATAAAAATATAATTTTATCATTTTCAATTTACCATGGCCCCAAGCTCTCTGACATATCAAAAATAATTAGAAATATATGATATTTACAGTCTACTAGAAAAGATTTACATATGATTAACTATCATATGAGGTAATATGTGATAAATTGTTCTAAGTATCCCAAGAGAAAATGTTTATTCTCCAGCTGGGGGAATCAAGAAAGCCATCATGTGGGAAGCATTCAAGCTGGTTTTGAAGGATGGATATGCTTCCGGTATCTGTGGATGTGAGAGAGTTAGCCATCCATAAGATCTCAAATAGTTAATGGTTATTTTCAAAATAGTTTTCATGGGTTTTTTTTTAATTTGTTTTATTTTGCTTTGATTTCTACATAGTCAGCTTAGTACAAGGGAAAGGGCATGAAGTGCAGAGAACAATCACCAGAGTTTGATTTTGGTCACTGACGCTCACAAGAGATGGACTCTGAGCTTCCAGTTTATCATCTGTAAAATGGGCATGTAGGAGACAACAAAGCATCCTGCCCAACCCCCAGGGTCCTGGTGAGAGCGCAGTGGAGTAGCCGATGTTGAGCCGTCAGTGCAGAGTGTGGAACAGGGAAGCACTGGGTGAGCTCTGCTTCCTGGACCTCCTCCCTCTCCCTAATGCTGACCTCAGTAAACAAAATCAAGATCCATCATTACTTGGAAATAAAATCTTTATCCCGGACGTGTCAGATGTTTCCTTAGTTCTCTGTTCTAGTTCACTGGAAAAATTTCCCAATTAATCATACCTTGACATAGTTTCATGTTAATTGGCTTCCAGGTAGAAATTCTTATTTTTAAACATTCATCTTTTTCAAAGGATTAAAGAGTCTTGAGCTTCTTTTTAGTTCTGGTCTTTCTTTTTAGCACATAACTGTAAAACTAAACATTGAAGTTTGCTTTCAGAAATGTATTTCAAAAGAAGCTAACCCTTCTTCCCCCCGACCCCGCCTCTGAAATTAAAGGTGAGTGGCCAAAACAAAGTTTTATCTTGCCCCTCCACATAAGACAAGGTAGGATCGGGGTGTAGTGTGGGGAAAGGTTTGTTTTAGTTTTAGCTTGTTTTCATATTTTCCTTGGACTCAGGCTGAAATTCTCTTTTGCAAACAAGAGGAGTGGAAAAGTGTGTCTTACTGCTCACAGCACATCTATAAGAAGTGCCTCTAGGGCTGCCCTGGTGGCGCAGTGGTTGAGAGTCCGCCTGCCGATGCAGGGGACACGGGTTCGTGCCCCGGTCCGGGAGGATCCCACATGCCGCGGAGCGGCTGGGCCCGTGAGCCATGGCCGCTGAGCCTGCGCGTCCGGCGCCTGTGCTCCGCAACGGGAGAGGCCACAACAGTGAGAGGCCCGCGTACCGCAAAAAAAAAAAAAAAAAAGAACTGCTTCTAAAACTATTTGCCCCTCATAACTCATCTTCTTCTCACAACTTTTCTATATTTTTCAATTGTTTTGTTTTTATTTCTAACAGAGCTTGAAATTTCTTTCATGATCCCCACTCCAACTGTAAGACTCCAAACCCTGTCCTGCCTTGTCTCTTATCATGTGGTCTCCCTTTGGGACCCTCAGATTGGAACGGTTTGCCCATCACCATGTCTGGGCCTGCCATAGCCGGGTTCCATATTGACAGTCATGTGGTGGGGTTGCTTCCTGCCTCTTCCTAGGTGGTCTGTGCCCCATACCTTAGTTCTCCACTGCCACCCATCCACTGGAACTCTGTGTATCTCCTGTTCTTGGGGCTGAATTCGCAGTCCTTAAAACGCGTCGTACAGACTCAGAGGGCTGCAGGAGTATAAATTGTATCAAGGGAACATGTGGCTCTGGAACTGGTCCGCTTCTACTCCGCCTCATTTCTCTGCTTTGTGGACCTTCGGGGCTTTTGAAGTAAACTGGTGCTACGGCAGCTTCCACTTAATTTGCTCAGTGGTTAAATGGATCTATCTCTTTTATTTGATCGGATCTCTGGGAACCAAATCGTTTGCATTGATTGATTGATTGGATCTATGTTTTCACCATTACTTGTGATCACTTTCAGCTGTTAATATTGGATAATTCAATCAGGAATGATTGGCCTTACCACTGAAGGCAGAAAGTTAATCATATAGGACAAAGAAATAGGGCACGGCTCACCTCAGTTTGACTGTTAGTCTCTCTCTCAGCCCCTTCCTCCCTCCTTGCACCTTCTCTCTTCCTAACATGTAAGCAGTAGTAAAAAGCCTATCAAAGCTGCCCTTTTTCTTGAGCAAAGAAGGGAGTTTAAAATTTTATAGCATTCATAATGCATCTAAAGGTGAGGTAGCTTTATTTTGCTTTTTAATAAAACTGCACCTAGAAATTAAGCAAGCATACCAAAATATAAGCACGATTATCACAATGAAGTCATTGGGACTTCATGAGTAAATGAGTTTTCACTTACCCGTTTTGTACCAATAAATCCCTAATCCGTGTGTGCATGCTTGGGGGCACAACCTGGGCTCACCTTTTTCTAGATTTGGCCCTCACTGCTTCACCATGTGTCCTACCAGTCACATTTTCAAGAGTCAAGTGGGTAATAGGACCGAAGGAGGGGCAACAGAGGTATTTGCAATAAGCGAAAACCACTTTATTTACATTGAATCATTTCTACGGCACCCCAGCTCAGTTTTTAAAAACTCTCCATCCATTAATTTCTTAATGTTCATATCGATGCCTGGTTTTCGCTATTAAGAGATGGAGCACCACCTCCCCGTTCTAGGACTCATTCCCTTCTCCAACAGCCCTGTTGTTAGCGATCTGCCGTTACATTATTTTTTTGTCTGGCCCAGAGTTGACGACAGATGGCCATCTCCGAACTGCCATCAGTGCGACCTTATGGAGCATTCAGCTAGTGTGTACTGAAGAGCATCGCGGCCAGTGCTGCAGCTCCCTCCCCTCCCCCACCCCCGGAAATGTTCATCACCTCTGCCACATTCCACTTTGGCTGGGCTCTGCTGGCCCTGCCGGCTCCTGTGTCACCAAGACAGCCTGCTGCCACAGCACCGGAAGATCTGCCTCTGTTAGGAGCGAGAAACTGCGGGCACAGTTGTCCTGCAAAGACAGCACTCTGACTCAGCACCTTTGCAGGCAGATCCTTGGGTGAGAGCTGGACCTCCACATTTCTAGAACATTCCGCAATCCAGGGAGGCGCGTTGAAGTCCCCCGTGTGTTCCTGTTTTAGATGTTTGCTCTACACGTGGATCCGTCTCCTCACATTAGCAGAGACACAATGCCAGGAATAGACTCTTTGTGTTTACAGATTTCGATCGGACTCTTGGAAAGCACCACTTCCGTATCCACCTGCTGTGGCAGTTAGAGTTAGAGAGAAGGTAGTCATGGGCTTCAATGCTCAAGCCCCTGAAATGGGCAGAGAATCCACTCCAGCATCCTCTGACCCGTCCATGGGGCAATCCCTTGGCCAGCCGCATGAAGTGAGCTGTTGCTGCACATTTGGAGAAAGATTGATAGTTTGTTCTTCACTGAGTTTGCTAAGGCCAGGCGGCTTCAGAGCCACGCATGTATTTTCAGAGGAATTCACATTTGTATCCTTTATTATTATATTTGCAGGGAATCTACAGCTCATAACAGGCTCTGCCCCGCAGCTATGAAGGAGTGAGTTCCCCTCATTGGGGAGAGAGCGGTGTTCTGTGAAAGCCTGAGATGTGGCGGGTGAGATGAATAGTGCTTAAAAGCGGTGCTCACGGTGCTGTCATCTAGAACAGCAACTCCGAAGCTTTAAACGGGAGTGAAAGGCAGGGTAAACGAGTCCTTTCAAAGTGGTGAAAATTTAAACTGCCTAAAATAACCGGCCTCCTTCATTGATAACTTCATCGAGGGAGGGAGGGAGGGTATGGGGGAGGTCACTGGGCAGGAAACCGCTTTCCCGTAAGAGGAGGGCAAAGTTTGCAAAGGGGAGGCTTTTCCCTTGTACCCAGCGTGTCTGGGAGGCTGGCATCTTTCTTGCATGCCCTCCTTTTGCTTTGATGCGGCCCCTCAGATGGCAGAAGACCATCTCTCGCCGGAAACCCGAATCGCCCACAGAAGGTTTCCTTTTTCACTTTGCCAAAACTTAATTTTATAATTATCTGACTTACACCACTGGGCACATCTGCTAAGTTTGTGTGCCTTCTAGACAAATAAAAGGCTACTGTGATACTATTAAATATCAGCAGTATGCTTAGCTGTGCTTGGAGTTTATAAGGGTGAAAGGTGATTGTGCAGGAAAATAGAACAGTCTATTTGCCGTGAGCCAGGCACTAAGGCCTCATCCCCATACTCAGTTATAATTCATGACAGAACTGGTGGGAAGCCCTCATCCCTCTGTGGAGTTAATGCATCTCCACTGAAGCCTGCTGTGAGCACCCTGCATCCCCGCCCACCACCTGTGCCTGCACTTGCAAGCCCTCTCCCTCTCTCTCTCTCTCCCTCTCTCTCTCTCTCCCTCTCTCTCTCTCTCCCTCCCTCTCTCTCTCTCTCTCTCTCTCTCTCTCTCTCTCTCTCTGTTAGTCACTCTTTCCTGAGATCTCTTGGTATTGATGTTGTCAGGCGACTAACTGCTTTGTAGAAGTGGCTCTCCAAAACGGGCTTGTCGTTTAACTAGGGGAAGAGCTGGAAGGAACGCGTTACAGTGTTGTTAAATGTCTCATTTAGAAAATGTCGATTAGAAAATGGGCAGGGAAGCAGCAATGGCCTTAAACCAATCGCAGACTCTGGGAGCCACGGATGCCCTGCCAATTACCGATTGGTACGAGGCACCTGTGGTCCGTGGTGAGAGGCCAGGGATGCAACACAAGGTGGACATTATGATTCAGGTTAATCCTGTTCTGAACCAGAGTTCAGGGTCCGGAGTCGAATCTGAGAAATGTTTGCCCACTCCGTCCAGGGGCTTGGACCAGCTGGTGGCATGAGCACCAACCCAGTCGCCACAGACTGGCCCCTCTGTGATGTGATGCTACCCACTCTGGGAACCAGAGCCGGTTGCCTCAGGGCTACCTAAAGCCTCTGCTCAAAATGATCAAGCCCTGGGCTTTACAGAACGCCACCTAAAATAGCCGTGGTCATTTGTGCGGTGTGAGCCACCTTCTAAAGCGGAATGAGCAGAGGTTGCCGAACTCCCAAACTCGCTGCAGCCTGGAGCCAGCAGTGGTCCGTTCCCACCCTGTCCCACCCCTCGTGCCCCTGCCTCCCTTCTCCCCTCCCCGCTTCTCCCCACTCCCCACTCTGCTGGGAGCCCAGAGGGTGATGGGGCAGGAAGATAGCGTGGGTTCAAACCGAAGATGACCCTGCACCTCCTCGAGCATGGCTGAGCCAAGATTAACGTGTAATGTTTCACAATATGTGCTCTTAACAGAGTCCATTGTTAGTCCTCCTTGAATAAGATAAATCAAATCCAGGCCTGGGACACCGGCGTATGAATTTAACAGATGTGATGCCATAGGGAAACTACTGTGTTATAAACTGCAGAAATGGCCTTTTTCTACTTCAGACTCGGGCTTATTCCAAAGAGCCTTCAGAGCTCCAGTGGTGAGGTGAGAGGTCACCCACTAAGACAGTAGCACCCACGCTGTAATTCAGCCTTGTGTGTAATTGGTTCAGAATCTCATCCTGACGTCTGGCTGGTATTCGTCCCATCATCTCGCTCACCCTCCAAAGGAAAAGTAGGGCAGGGATGGCTGTGCACACTGTCCAGGTTTTCTTGGGTGAAAGATCACTTGGAGATGACAAAGCTGAGTAGTCAGCCTGAAATCCTGGTTGGTATTTTATTAATTTTGCACCAAGATAAATCCTGAAATTCTGACAAACTCCATGACAGGTGAAATTCCTTCTTGCAGAATCTGCTCAGCAAGAGGCTGCTCATTTCGTTCTGTTCCGAGGCAGGCAACAGGAGGGCAGCTTTCTAATCAGCCCTCAAAGGACCCCCAGCCGCCCCAGAGTCTCGGGCTGATTGAATAACTCCTGGGCCTCTTCCCCTAGGCCTCCATCAGCGGGAGTCCTGTGGAAAGCAATCTCCCGCAGACTGGCACTGAAGAGAGCTTTAAACCACCATTTTCTGCTCTCCCGAGGAGCCTGGAGTACTAAAAGATAGATGGACTGCAGATATTTTATGAGAAACTGTCAGAAGAAGAGCAGAGTAAATGTTTTTTTTCTTCTTCTTTGAGTCACACACTACATCACTGTTGAATTTCTCCCAGAATCTTTTACATTGAAAGTAAGAAATTAATTGGTTGCTAACCTTTCATTCCCCCTCCCTTCTTCCTCGTTGTCTTCCTCCTTTTTTTTTTTTTTTTCTTAAATATCCACACAGAGGCCCTTTGCTTAACCACAGTTGCAAAAAATCAGTACCATTTGCAATGAAATATTTATAATGACAGAATGAAAAATTGGATTCATTTTCTGGGCTGTAGCCGAACAGTCTGCAACTTTGTGCAGTATTGTTAGGCATCCCTCCTTCCTCCCTTTCATTGGAAGCTTTTTCGAAAACAGGCCACATGTACACTTACCTATGCTTTGGAGGGATGCCTACCAAAACACAGAACCCGTTTCTGGGCTTTTTTTAAAAACAGAGGAGAAAAGAGCATATTTTCGTCTGTGTTGCCATGTGGGGGGGCACTCAGCTGCGGCCCATAAAGCGGTAGAGAGGATGTGAACCCCGTCAAAAGAAGGAGCGCTGACGCTGGGAAGGAGAAGCTGGGAGAAGTTTACGAGGAATCCAGGAGCCAGTCTGGTCTGCACTCCAGAGCAGAGTACAAATAGCACCCAGCAGGCCATAGAGTCTCGGGGCAGGTTTATAAGGGAAATGGGAAGGCACAACGGAGGTGTATCAATAGACATTGATATCAGAGCTCACCTTCTTTTTTCCCTTGAACGTTTGCTGCTGTAGGCTTTCCTCCCACGTGACCTCATATTCAGAGCTGCCTTCTTTCGAACGAGGGTTGGCTACTGCATTTTTTTTTTTTCAAAGATGAAAGACAAAAGGAGTTTGCTAGGACGGTGCAGCGTTGCATTGCAAACAAGCCCGTCTCACAAGTGCAGGGCCGCCACAAGGCGTTCTTCCTTCCTACACGACTTGATTGCATCTGCAGCAAGATGCCTGTGAAGTGCATTTCAGTCTCCCAGATAAGTTTTCGCTTGCCACTGCACAGAGGGGCCCAAAGAGCCGGCCCACTTCTCCTCCCTCCATTGTCGCACCATGACAGAGCTTACATCCGCACTCCCACTCCGGGGCCTGCTCAGGCTCCCAGGCCAGCCCTCTGACTTAACCTTTCATCTGGTCCCTTGTGAAGCCCTGGGTTTAAGTAGTTAGGATTGTTTTCTTTTGGTGTTTTTTTCCAAAGCAAGAACAGTTCTAGCGGACTTCAGCATGAGTAAAAACAGCCAAACTCAAATCTGCAGGTTTTGCTCACTGAATTTGCCTCCTGCATTGCCAACTCCACAAGATCAATAATCCATATTTCAGTGTATAATAAAGGCTGCCTGTAATTGAATTAGCTCATTCATTCCATCTGATTAGCCCTGTTTTATTCATGGAGCGGAAAAATAATACAAACTTACCTTCTCTAACATATTGCATGATGCGAATGTAAAAGAGCCTTCAGCACTGTAAAACAAATTTATAAAGATGATGGAGAGTTAATTTCAGTATTTGTTTATCCTAGGAATAGGAATAATACAAAACACATCGTGCTGCATTTTTGTGGTGATAACTTGAACGTTCACATCTACTGTGTCAATCTGTCCTCCAGTTAGCCCGACATGAATATCCTATAATAGGTCTCTCTTCTTACCGAAAGCAAGACCGCCTCCTCAGTTCTGAAGGACAGCTGGGATAAACAGTCTTCTGGTATTCGCCTTTGGAGAAATCCGCCTTAAGAGATTTCACCCTAAGGTCATTACCTCTTATCCATCCATGGATTACCATTTGCAAGCTTTTTGATTGCTTACTCTCTTCTCTTTGAAGCAAAATCTTAGCCCACGTTTGGACCTGGGTGATGAGAAACACTGAACAGGAAAGGAGTTCTTCATCGTTGGGACCCCAGGCTCTCAATGCATAGACCAATTTCTGTGTGATGCATACTTGCACAGAGGCTTGGAGGTTTTATACAGGTTTCTAGGTTTGTTTCATTGCATCCAAAAAAAAAAACAAACATGATTTGGAGAAATGCTGACAGTTCAGCATGAAATGATGTGTGTTCTGACACAAACTGCATTGTAGCTTAGGAATCTAGCCTGAAGTTCTTTTATTGTCGCATTTCTTTGATTCAGGGGAGAAAAAGAATTTTCTTTAAAAGTGTGTGTTTTAGGATGTGACAATAACTTTTCTCCATTGCCATGCATGAATTCAGCAGAATGTTTCCACTTAACCCTTATTATTGCTGGCTTTCTGGAGGACCGAGGGTAAGGGGAAAAAAATGTTTTTGCATTAGTTTTTCAACAACTTAGGTGAGTCTGAAATATATTTCCAAGTAAATGGGGATTGTAATCGTGGCCTGTTCAGAATCAATCTTTTCTGCAGACCAGGAAGGAGCACTGAATAGCATTCATTTAGGTACTGCCAGATGTATTTCTGCAAGGGGCGTGCCTTGCCAAACCGCTTTGGATGATTTTAAGTGTTATTAAGCAGACTTAACAGGGGCAACTGGCCCTCAGGATAGAAGTCAAGGACCATGGCGCAGAAATCCTTGGTGGAGGAAGGTTCCAGGGCAAACCCATCCTCAGAAAGAGAAGCGCCCAAATGCAGACTGGATTTGAATATCTGAGTTAACAACTCTGGGAATATTTCTCTTCCTCTTGGCCAGCTCCTTCTATGTTGTGGCTGGTTTGCATTTGTGTTTGAAGTGCCAGGCGGTTTAATGAAGTTATTCTTTTATAAATTTTGCAACACTGAAGCAAGCATGAGGGCTTTAAATTAGAATAAGTGCCACTTCTGTGTGGCAGGTTCCTTTGAGGACTGATTAGAAAGAGGCCTCCTGCCGCCCAGTCCTTTCTGCCCGGCAGCGGCGTTGGTGCGTGGGCTTGTTTACAGCTCACCTTGAAATTTGCACGAGAGAGCGAGCGTGCACCATGCCTGCTGCCTGGGCCTCTGTTAGCGGAAGCTGTCTTCCTTTCCAGGATCATGTTAAATACTTCACTTTAAGGAGTTATTTTTTTAATTATATTGCTTTATTGTAATGAATTAAAATTAACTTGGAGCAGCAAATTATCTAAGGATGTGAGGGTTATAGATTACTCTCACCATAGCTACAGCTTTGTCGGGGGGGAACTCAAGGGCTGTCTTTCTAGAAGCTCAGTGCACCATGAGGGGTGAGGAGACTGTTCCACAGAGACCGAGAAGCAGTGTCAGAAAAGATGCCCTGGAAATGGGAAGAGAATGGGAGTTCCTTTTGTTTTTTTTGTTTTTTTTTTGCGGTACACGGGCCTCTCACTGTTGTGGCCTCTCCCATCGCGGAGCACAGGCTCTGGACGCGCAGGCCCAGTGGCCATGGCTCACGGGCCCAGCCACTCTGCGGCATGTGGGATCTTCCCAGGCCGGGGAACGAACCCGTGTCCCCTGCATTGGCAGGTGGACTCTCAACCACTGCGCCACCAGGGAAGCCCGAGAACGGGAGTTTTAACATGTGGGTTTATGAAGCGAATAGAGGCTCTTCTTGGCTAGAGTGGTGGGCAGCTCTGCCATTTTAAGACCTGAAAGCTTCTGGGACAAGAAGAAATGAGGCCCAAGAGGGAATCCAAGTATATGTTAAGACCCAACAAGTTTCCACGTAGGATAAGGGATGCACTTGGCATTCCTGATTTCCTCTCTTCCTGCCTGTGTACACTGGCTAACAGACGGGTGATTTCAGGGGACGCGAGGCAGGACATTATTAAAGAAAGGGGCTTGAAGCTTTCTGCAGGACACAAAACATGCAAGGGGGAGGGAAAGGAAAGAGAGCAAGCAAGGAAAAAAGCACCAAACTTAAGTACAGAATTATTTCTCTTCTCGCCAAACCAGGATTATTATTTTTTTAATTGAAAGTGAGAGACACCCAAATGGAATTTGGCTTGTGAAATATTCACATTTTAAAAGGACTTTCTTAGAATTTAAAGCAAGGCCTACTTGGGGCTCCTTCTAATTGCATTCTCCATGCAGGAATATGAGCCCTGGGGGACCCAAAGATCAAAGGCAAACACCAGGGATTTTACCTGTAGAACCCATGTAGGAATGTATCTCTCTCCCGGCTCCACAGCACACACTCATGCCAACATCCAGCGTAGGCACGAGTGTACACACATGCACAGGTGCACACACACTCATCCTTCTGCAGTTTCATTATGGAAATTTTGGAAACCAACACATTGTCTTTTCACAGTTCTATTCTTTGTATGTATATTTACTAAAGCAAATGCCCTAGTAGACAAGCATTTGGTTGCTTATGATGGGGAAAGGTTGTTTTCTGTTATTCTTCATGATTTATGACATGTTGACTTACTCTTACTGTGAGTTTACCTCCTAGAGAGTGTGGCCGTGTTTTTAATAAAAGAAATAATACACTACAAGGAAGTGGCATTTCTTTTGCTCTTTGCCCAAGTTCAATAAACTATTTTTCATAATTATTGGGAATTGGTTGAAGGGAATCCTTGTCCATAGCAAGTGGAAAAGCAGGAAGAGTTCTTGCTTCCTCTCCCTCCCTAGAAAGGTTACCCTTTGAATATAAATTACTATGCCTTGTGCTTCTCCCATTCTAATCAGATGACCTTTTGAGTCTGGTGGACAGAGTTTAAATCCTAAGCCTGCCAGTCAGTTTTTACATCAATGCCCCGTTCCAACAGCTTTCAGGTACATAACTTTCAATGGATTTCAAAAACAGACGTGAAGTAAGTAATGCAGGCGGAATCTTGCTGCTGATGGTCAAACAACCTAACTTGACTGCAAGATCTTGGGCCAAGTAATGTGACGATGGGTAATTTCACTAACTAAATACTTTATGAAAAACTTTCTGGGATTCAAAGTCTAAGAGAAAAGGGAGGAGCAGGAAAAGTGTAATGTTTGCAAGAGGACATTTCTGAGCAATTATCAATTTAAGCTCCCATTATTTGCTGCTAATTACTACACGAGGCTGTTAAATATTTAGCAGAAGTTTGTTTAATTGTGTTTGACTTGGGATGGGGCGGGGGGCTTGAATATGACTTGAGCATCATGAGTCAGTGTGTACACCCAGAGCCAGGCAGAGAGGAAATTTGCATTCACCCAAGATCAACACATTTCAGTGTCAGCCAAGCCTTCTTTTTCCTTCATTCCACAGATTTATCTTTAAGGTATCTACAATTAGAGCACGAAGAAAGGGCACTGTTCACGGATGTAAAATTGGAAGGAGGTCATTCTTAACCTTGTTTACAGGTGTTCTGGTTTAGAAAGCACCGGTGTGATAAATTAAACATTACAGGGGGAAAAATTAAAGCTTAGCAACAACTGGCACATGGACACATCTGTCTGTGAAGCACTGACTTAATCCCTGAATATCTTATTAGACGGTATTGCCTATCAAAGCCCTCTGTCCCACAATATGCTGGATCCTGCAATTCTGGAATCTGAGCAGAATCTTTAAGCTCTGGCCTCTCTTTCATTTTTGCTGGCTCTCTGCAGTTTGATTTAAATTTTCCATTGACTCCATGCATGTGAACAGGTAGCTCAACTCATTGTTCTCTTTTAAAAATAAACTTTGTACCTTTAATGTATTTCCCAGTGGCCATTTTGCTCTTTTTAACCTATTCTTCCAATTCGGCACCTTTTTTTTTTTTGTCTTTTTCCTCAATGTAGTAGATCGTGCATGCTCCTATCAGTTCAAAAAAGGGAAATTTCAAGCCTGTCCTATATACAAAACAGATAGGGGTCAGGTAGCGACTGAAATTTTACTACCATTTCTTTTCATGTATTTTATTTATTTATTTATTTTATTATTTTTTTTTTGCGGTATGTGGGCCTCTCAGTGTTGTGGCTTCTCCCGTTGCAGAGCATGGGCTCCGGACGCACAGGCTCAGCGGCCATGGCTCACGGGCCCAGCCACTCCGCGGCATGTGGGATCTTCCCAGACCGGGACACGAACCCATGTCCCCTGCATCAGCAGGTGGACTCTCTACCACTTTGCCACCAGGGAAGCCCTCTTTTCATGTATTTTATTTATTTATTTATTTATTTATTTATTTATTTATTTATTTATTTATTTTAATTTTTGACCACACTGTGTGGCTTGTGGGATTTTAGTTCCCCAACCAGGGATCGAACCTGCACCCTTGGCAGTGCAAGCAGAGTCCTAACGACTGGGCCACTAAGGAATACCCTTTACTACCATTTTTAAGCTCGTAATGAGAAATGAAATGGTTACGAAGTTAACATTGTCATGTATGACCCATCATCAGTATTTTGTCCTTTTGAAGCTGGTGGACCAGCGTGCCTTGTTTTATTTCTCTGAAGTGTTTAATTGTCAAAATACTAAAAATTGCTCTACATTAGCAATTTAGACATGGCATTCCTTTAAAAATTAGTCTTTGCTTAGGCTTCTGAAGACTCACATTAGGCTAAGGCTAGGCTACTTTAGGTAGGTATTCTCAAGATATTGTTCACCACCATTGGCTTTCCCAGCTTGGTTTGCTGTTGTAAAAAAAAGAGCACCTGTGGTGAAAATAGGCTCTGTTTGAAGTGACCCCTACCTCCCTGCCCAGCCGCATGGATCTCCAGCCCCACAGGGGCCAGTACCCTGCCCTCAGCCGCTCTCAGCCTGGCTCCTGCTTGCTCTGTCCCGCTGGAGCCCGTCACTCTCTTCTAACCTCCCCCTCCTCATCACGCCAGCACTGGGCAAGTGTGACTCCTCTGAGAACTAAGCCCAGGAGGTGAGGTGCCCTTTCTCTGTGGCCCATGGCACCCTGTCCTCCTGTCCCTGGTGAGTGCCCTGACGGTGAGCAGCTGTAGTCTCTGCAGCCAGCCCAGCCCGGGGATGAGAACATAGCGACCTGCACCGCTCAACAATTGCTTCTTTGCACAAGCCAGCTCAGCCACTGCAGTGGCTATAAGACCTTGAAAGTTGTCTTAAACTCTCTGGGACTTAATTTCCTCACCTATAAAACGAGATGTTGGAACAGGTGCTGCTAGAACTCTCCAGCTCTGAAACCATTTCTTTTTTATTCTGAAGCATCACTTACAGGTGTTGTTAGCTCGATCAGCAAATGAGGGATGATGGCTTTGCAGTTCATTCAGAGTAGGGAGTTGTTTCCATAGCCTAAATAGTAATTTCCAGATTTTAATATTTGGGTCCCTTTATACTTTATTAGATTGTAAATATTTCTAAAGCAGCACTGATTGCCACTAAAATGTACCACCTTTGTTCACTGACGGTACATGGAAGGTCTTAGTAAACTGCTGAATGAGTGGACATTTTTGGAGAGATGATTATTTATACAAGCAATGCCATTTATTATATATCTCGAAGAATCCTTTCCCTGATTTCTCAGCAAATGCCCATTCTCACCATTGACCATATTTTTAAATGCCATGCCATAGTTCCATGTGGCATATATGTGTCCCTTTTGCTGTCCCTTTTTTTTTTTTTGTAATTTGACGGGGGGTAGATACCGCTGAGACTGAAGAGTAGGTCGCATCCTCAAGCAGGCGCGGCAAGCTCAATGTGTTTTCAAAACACTGGAAACAGTGGTCCTCAACTGGGGATGATTTTTCCCCCAGGGGTTATGTGGCTGTCACGACTGGGAAGGTGCCCCTGGCATGTTGTTGACAGAGGCTAGGGACGCTGCTAACATCCTACTGTGCACAGGGAAGACCCCTAGAACAAAGACTAGCCCCCCTCGACATTCCAGTACTGCTGAGGTTGGGAAACCTGGTCCCACCGGCCTCCTAGAATCTATTTAATTTGTAGGCATCTCTCTCTAGAATAAAGCAATTGAATGACATATTTTGTATAATGACTAAGAAATAGCTTACTGGATTGTCTTTTTGGTTTCTCTGGATGAGATAGAAGAACTTTACACTACAGATACATGGTCAAGGCTTCTGAACATAAACTCATAAACATGCCAGTGTCCACACGCTTCAGAGTTATCTCAGCCCAAGCTTTTCTAGGCTCATTTAGCATGAATGTCCAAAGAACAGCAAATACAAAAAAAGTCCTTCAGTGAGGTTTATTAGAATGTGAAATCGTTCCCTATGGGAGGTGTGATAGAAGCTTCATTGCCAAAACCATTTAAAACTAGCCTAGAGTGTGAACTTTATAAAATTATTTTTGTCCAACAAGGGGACAAACTAAATAACCTAATAGTCCTTTTCTCTCCTTAATATCGTGTATTTTTCTGATCACTTCTGATGATGTCATTTCACCTTTTGCTTTAATATAGCTTGGTGTCATCCAGAAAATGCTTTGAGATGTCAGGCCAAGCCCATGTGAACTGTTAAATGTCAAAAGAAAATGCATCAGTGTCTCTCTAAGTTCATAGTGATGACATTACCATATGAAAAAATAAAAAGGGAAATTCTGTCAGTGCAAACATGATCATAAATTCAACATTCATGGCATTAAAGAGAGGGGCAAAAGCATATCATGACAGACAGTTTGGGAAATTCCATTGCTGTTTATCAAAATAAAAGTGTAGGGCTTCCCTGGTGGCGTGGTGGTTGAGAGTCCGCCTGCCAATGCAGAGGACACGGGTTCGTGCCCTGGTCCGGGAGGATCCCACATGCCGCGGAGCGGCTGGGCCCGTGAGCCATGGCCGCTGGGCTTGCGCCTCCAGAGCCTGTGCTCCGCAACGGGAGAGGCCACAGCAGTGAGAGGCCCGCGTACCGCAAAATAAATAAATAAATAAAAGTGTAGAACCTCATTTTAGTGAATTCTGCCAAAGTAAAAATTGTGAGTCAACCACCCTGGTCATGAAAATCCATCATATGAATATGTTTTGTAGACTGTCAAAGCACTTTGGGAAATACTATACATTTGTCTTTTAAGAACATTCATTAAAATATATCTCACCAAAATGCACATACCTACACATATGCTCCTGATGTTTACCAGGTAGGCCCATGAAAACACAATTACCCCAAATTTCTCCAGCTAAGAAGTATATAATTTGTAGACAATGGAAACTTTGGGGTGGTAAAATGGGGTCTAATTGGTATTTTGGATGATTTGGGTGATTTTTAGAACAACAGTACTTCCAAAGCTGAAGCAATTCACTTTTAATTAATTTAAAACTATGAGTACTTTGGTAATCATGTGGACTTTGAAAATCTTAATTTATTGCCTTCACATCCTGTTAACCTTATCAAGACAAAGGCTACTCTTTGCCATTGTATTTTTTTCTCTAACCTATGGGGGAGATCACCCAGTATCCTCTCTCCATTAGCTAGATACACTCCTAAAGCTGTTTTACTAGCAAAAGAACTTGGGAATGAAAAAAGAGAGTGGGAGGAAATGTAAAAGTCTTGATTAGAAAGTATAATTTAATAGAACATGTATTGAACCAAATGTATTGATTAATGTAGAAGATATAGTACTTATATTGATTCAAACCAGAGATTTAGTACTAAAAGCTCTAAGCCAAAAAGCTGCTGCAGATTGCTACAAAAGTCAGTTTAATGCTGTCCTTGAGAGTGCCTTCACAAAGAAATTCTTCTAATGTTTGAGGACTAGGTAGAATGCGGTATATGTCAGTTTGATCCCGGAGGGTTTTATTTTGTACTCTAATAGCTGTTACGAGCCTACATTATATCCAAGGAGTAATTTTCCTTAGGGGTGCCCGGCTCGCTTTGTGTCAATATTCTAGCATTTTAAGTCACGTACAGTATATGCTTCTGGGAACAGGGAAGGAGCCAGCCAGACTCATAATGGTCTGAATTCATTAATAAAGGCAGAAGCTGCTGTCCCTCCACTGCCCGCTACAGGGATGCCTCTTTGGCCTTCAGGGACCCGTGCAGACACATTTAAAGAAAGCTTTATTTTGAGTGGGCAGGAGATAAAATGTAGGACTCGCAGGCATTTCCTAAGTCAGCTATATGCCCGAGCACAGGGTGACCTTAATGGGTCAAAGAAGAATGCAGGTCAAAAGACTTATTATCCAAGCTGTTGGAAACCAATTGCTTTTGTTTAAAAAAATAAATAAAAAATAAAAAGCAGTAGTGCTTAAAGGTGGACGATAATGTAGACTTCTGTTTACAGCCTGTGACTGCACGACTGTATGTGTACTGGGATATGCTTCTAGAAAAATAAGAGCATACAGACTATCCATAGCGTTTACAGATAAAGGTCCAACCCTCGTGATAAAAGGAAGGGTAATATAATTAGTTAATCAGTGATGATTGATTACGGATGTTTGCGTTCTTCAACTGAAGAAAAAACAACATGCTGCCATGGTGCTGTCACCATCTGTTGAAAGAAACAGCCACATTTAATCCTTCTATTTCTTTTATTTCTTCCCGCCTTGCATTGTTGCAAAGCCACAATTGCCTACTATTTCTTCTGGTTGGAAAACATCTCGTTTAAATGGAATACAACTGCAGTTTAAATTCAGGATTCTAATGGCATGGTGAATTAGTGGAAAGCTTGTTATTTTTTTTTCATTCCTTTTTAAAATAGCATGCTGTATCTTTTTCTTAGCTTTAAAAGCTTGTCAGAATTTGAGACAAAAGGCTATAAATAGACAACTCATGGTAAAAATGATTAACATCTTTGAATCAACAAATCTCACAAAACTTCCATTCTTACAGTTTTTATTTTTATTACCACTGCTATGTAACATTTTGCCGATGCCAACAGAGGGCTACAAAGCACAGACAACGAGACGTGGTCTGTCAAAATATTGGACAAGCGAGGGCAATCTGTGGCACCACTTTTGGGGCTAGGGACTTAATTTTTCTACCCTGGGAAGGTAGATTCCCCCTGGCTTTCCTCCAGAGCTTAACTTCATCTTTGTTATAGGTGCAAATATTCAAATTCACATCAAGATCACAGGAAAATGGGATAGTTTGGCCAAGGTGAACAGTTACAGGGGATGGTGGGTGTTTTTCTTTTTTATTTAAAAATATTTTGCTTGGATTGCATTTTAAATAGGATTAAACCGTTTGACCAGTAAATGTGGTCAGCCCTCTGAAAGGAGGAGGCTGAATTAATCATGTGTTAGCGTGCCAAGCCCAAAATGAGAATTCCAGTCTTGTAAAATGAAAGGCATCTCATATTTTAAAAGAAATTCATAGTGCTAGAAGGGAATTTTTAAGGTCCTCATCTGTTTTTTAGCTTTCTAAGTTTAATTTCACATTTTAGAGAAAAAAAGGTAGAACAAACTCCTTCTAAATGGGGCCCTTTACAGTAAAGAGTGTTTTTGTTGTTGTTTTTTTTAAAACCTGGCTATTAAAGTATCATACCTAGATGGATCGTCTTTTAAGCTTTAAGGTGTGTTGTGAATTTGATTTTTTTTTAGCACAAACCCCCCTCGTGTAAAACAACTGTTCATAACTGGGATTAATGGTTTGCAATTTTCAGTTACTTAGACATGGGGTCTCCAAGAGATGGCTTTTTGCAGAGTAGAATATGGCTCTCTGTGGGATTACAGAAGTTTTCTTCTCTTCCTACTTCCTTTTCTGTCATCACCCCCCCAGCCCGCGTCGATGTTGCACTGATGTTCTCCTCGATTATGTAAAACACTTTCCCTTCATTGGAACAGATATTTTTTCTCATAACCTGTCATTGCATTAAAGTACCTTGGGGACTGTGAATTGCTGTGTAAAATTGGTGAGATTACCCACTGCTTTGTTCTAGTGTAGTGGTTTCCTCCAGACCCAAAGAACAGAAAACTCGTATAGGAGAAGGCTGCTTGCGCGTGGCCTGGCAGCCTTTTCTCGCCCTGCGCGTCCCCGTCTGTGCTGCAGGGGCTCAGGAAGGGCTCTGTGGTGTGGCGGGGTGTGGGGAGGAGAGAGGGCAGGCACCTGCCCTCTCCTTGGGCTTAGCACTTCTCTGGTCTACTTTTATCTTTCCCACTCGCTTCTTGTCTCCCTTTCTGTCTGTGATTTTAAAAAACACACCAAATAGGTGGAAAGCCCCCATGAAGCAACTTCTTGTTTCTCTTATCCTTGGATCTTCAGTGAAGTCTGGAGACAAACGCTCCTCATCTTTCTCTCCAACCCCTAAAAACCAATCCAGTAACCTGTGCAGCTCAGACATTCCTTCCTTCCTCCAGAAGATGAAATCAGGCCATTTGTATTTTCAGTGACTCAGAGTACTGCGTGGAGGAGGGAACAGTCACAGCCCAAAGATCCTCAGAAGTGGTGAGGACAAGCCCTTGAGGACTGGATCAGAATCACCTGTTTGTTTTGTTTTCAATGCAAATGTGCCCCATTCCCACCTTGAGAATCACAGACAATGGTGAGCCAGGACTGGGAGGCCTGACCTCACCCTCAGCTGATCTGGAGAAAAAAAGAAAAAGAAGGACAATAAGTGATCTCAGTGGTACGCAGGTATCTCCACACCCAGAGAACTTTCTGCCTTTACCATATTTCATGCCAGATTTCCCATTTAGACGTTATTTGTATTACAGCTCTTTAGTTTTGTTGAATCTGGAATTTTGCAAGCCATACCCTCGTCCTTCTCTCAAATGATATATATTCTTTTCTCTTAATATGCAAAGCATACATCCTTTATAGTAGCAACTTCAATCTGTTGCAATGAGTGATTCATATGTATTTGTGTATTTCTTTGCACCTCCGAAGAGACTTGTATGGCTTTGGTTTAGGATGAAAGCATCCAAGAAACAACTGTTGCCAACTATTATGGCCAACTCGTGTTAGGTTTTTGTTCTGTAGTATCTTAATATAGGCACATAGAAGAACACAGGTTAGATTGCAGTATAGCTTCCTTTATTAACCACTAAAATTCGATTGAATGTGGAATGTCTATAGTAAGCACTTAAATATTTTTAAATAAAGTTATTAAACTGATTTCTGTTTTTTACTTTGCGATAAAAAGTAATCACACATCCTCCTGTCAACGTTCTACCATTTGGATAACTATTGTCATAGATTCTTGTATTTATTTTCTTAATTTTTTTTAATTAAATAAAGCACCTTTCTATAAGATCAGGCTTGACTCTTTGAGATAGGAAAATGCATGAAAAAGTTTAGACAGTGCATTTTGAGTAATTGAACTTTTTTACTGTTTATAACCTCTTTGATCATAATTATGTTGATATTTAAGGGGATAGCAATGTTTCTTAGTCTCATCAGTATTTTGATTACCCTTTATGTCTACCTGTTGGTGAAAAATAATTTGCAGAAGTATTTATTTAGAATCAATACAAAGAAAAAAAGAGTTGGCATAAAACTGGTCTGCTCCTGTATGTACTTTTAGGCTAGTACTACTAAAGAAAAATCCAGCTTGTCTTTTACTGAATTAATAAAAATGGTATGTTTTAAATAAGGCTGAGTGAAATAACATCCTCATTATTTGCTGTCAATCTTCTTATAAAATGGGCTTAGTTTGAAATCGGGAACGGAAGACCTGGGTCCTTTTCACAAGACTCATGTCTCCTTCCTTGGTGCTCGTAGCCCCAGTTGGGCACCCCTGAGCAGCCAAGCCTCTGGTCCTTCATCCTTTACTCATTGGGCAGCCATTTTGCTAGTTTGGTGGGGGATGAAAAGATAACAAAGATCTCTAAGACAAAGCCCTCCGTTGAAAACTTTCCATAGCTCCTCTTTCCCTATAAGACAAAGCCTGAACTCCTAAGCCAGGTACAGAGGGCTCTTCATAATCTGGCCGCAAACTTCTATCTTCATTTCTCATCAGCATGCTTGGTTCTGGACACTTGAGTAGATTCCAACCAAACTGAACGAGTTGCAGGTCCACGAACATACCTTGCATATTCTTCTTTGCCTTTACCCACGTGGGTCTTTGGCCTGGAATGCCCGCCCTGCATCCCCATTGCCTCTTCATTCATATTCATTCATATTATTCCAGCCTCAACTAAAATGTCACGAGTTACGTCCACTGCAAAGCCTTCCCCAAAGGCCAGGCAGGGTTAGGCGTGCATGATATTCCTATGGTCATTTCTAATATAATCCCACCAGGTTGCTTTACCTTCATGTGCCCACGTGACTTTCTTGAGACTGTGAGCACTCTGAAGATGTGAAGGCAGGGACCGTCCTTCTCCCGGCAGTGGCCCTTGCCTAGCTTGTCAGTCGTTCAGTTGGCCAGACCCTCTTTGCTGAGTGCTGCAATCCTGGGGGCTACGTCTGGTGGTGATACCAGGATTCAAAAGATGCTTGTGAAGGAATGAATAAATGAATGACGACCAAAATTACAGACACAGGGAGAGAGCCGAAATTGCAAATAACCACAAGACCCCAGATGCCTACAGTATAAGCAGTATAAAGCACAGTGGGAAATCAGAGAAGGGGGAAAGCAGTTTTAGACGGGATGAGCATGAAGTGGTAGTATTTTGTGGTAGAGGTCAAGGTTCTGATCAGAAGGGATGGGGGAGGGGGTCGACTGGGAGAGGTGGGAGAACGACGCTCAGGGGAGGCACAGCAGAGGGAAGGTGCACCTCAGGCCTTCTCCAGGCGTTTGCTCCGAATGAAAGTCCCGTAGACCTATGACCATCCCCCGTGCAGGCCACAGGCCCAGGTCTGGAGCCCAGTGTTCACCCCCAGGGCCTGGCTTGTAGTTATAAGTTACCCAGGAATCCCATCCCAGTTGCCGGCTCACACTTTGGAACCGGGATGTTGGCTCAGAAAGGGGACATGCTGTGTGGATGGAGAGGAGGCCACCAGAATACAACAAGGGCTGCACCCGCTGGGGACGGGGGAGGTTGCAGGCTGCTGTGATCTGCTCCTGCACCAGGATGGGACCCAGCACCAAGCCCACCCCAAGGAGAGGAACTGGAGAAGCTTCCTGTCAGTTGTCGGCCAGGCTGTTCTTGCCCGTAAAGTCTATGTTCAGGGACAGATAGAGCCTCTGCTGTTAAGACGTTCACCTTCTAAGAGTGAATAGAACAAAAGCATCTGTAATGAATGGAAATGACACGCAGATAAATATAACTGTTAAAATAGTGCTACCCAGGCATTTGAAAAGACGGTCGTATTCTGATAAGAAGAGATGGTGGAAGGTAGGGCGGGGAGGAGGGGCGGTCCTCCAGGGAAGCAAAACAGAGGCAGAGAAAGGGGAGGCCCCTGGCCCCGCCCTTCCATCCTGGCTCCCACTGGGGGAGGGGAGGAGCCGGTCCCATGAGCACCGATTCATCTGGGTGCAGAAATATAGTATTTAGGTCATTATAAATCAATCAGCATTTATAGATACTTGGTTTGATGAAAATACAATCACTTAAGGTTTTTTTTTTTTTCCCCTCTTTCATTACAGAATCATACGATGACCCAACACAGCAGTTAGTGCAAGCACGGTCTCTCAAGGAGAATGACTTTTGTGGCACAAAAAGGGAACATATTTTACTCTTTGCACGAAACTTTCATTGTTAATGTATATTATTCAGAAACATTGTATTGTACCATAAAACTTGTATTATCAAAACTGTTGGATGTTCATGTGTTTGAACTTTTGAGCACCGGATAGACCCCCTGTATATAAAGTGTCTCACATGTATTATGTCGTCTGATACTAAAATGGTCTTATAAAGACAAGTGGACTTGGGCCCTATTCAGGCAAGATTTTTTTTAAAATGTGAGCAAAATGGCTTAAGAGAAAGTATTTTCAAGGAAGACAGATTAAAACAACCCTGTTACACAGGAGACTATGTTTGGACTTCCTTTTCTTAACACTTAAGCCTAGAATTTCTCTTTTGGTATATCAACAGTTAAACCCAAGACTATTTTTTATTGCTGAAGATTCTTGCAAACCATGAAGAGATGTTCTCACAGAACCCCACAGCTGGATAAGGCCCGTATATATATTTGTAAGCCTTGCAATGTGACAGGTAGCATCACTATATATGCAATAGTTGTTATGTAGACTGTCAAAGAATTTTTTTTTTCCTGGATACATTTGAAGCTTTGAGTGTTCAAGGTTTTCCTTAATGATTTCACACAGCCAAATTCTTGAATCAGTTGAACTAACCTGTATGTTACTGTTATTAATGTTTACTCTGCGGTCTGAACCTGGAGATTACTGGAATTGTTTTCCAAGAGGAAATAAATTCAGTTTACCATTAGGTATGAGTGTATTTGTGTGTTTTCTTTTTCTAGTTACTCTGCCATTAAAAAAATCTAATTGCCTGCACCCTTGGAAATGAGTTCTGCTCTTGAGAATATCCCAGGCATAACCTCAATCATATTTAACCTTTCCACACTGGGCCAAAGGCAGCTGGGAAGAGATTCATCACATCGCATAGGGAAGGAATCAGACCCGATGTACTTCTTCCTCTTGCAGATCCTACCAGGTCACATTGTACTGGAGGATTTTGACATCACAGATGGATGTGATGGCTGTTTTCTGCATAATTTGCAGCCCAATTCATGTCATGCTGTGCAAATCTGAACTCAAAGTAGATGGCTGCAATTTGA
This sequence comes from Hyperoodon ampullatus, assembly GCF_949752795.1. Lineage (NCBI taxonomy): Eukaryota > Metazoa > Chordata > Mammalia > Artiodactyla > Ziphiidae > Hyperoodon > Hyperoodon ampullatus. Next base: position 42,233,443 of record NC_136926.1, on the reverse strand, counting down.
GAGGCAGTTTGGCTTATGTGTACTTAAGAAGCAGCTTTGTTCATTCAGAAGACAAAGCACAGAGCGGGGAGCCTGGGAGCCTCGCACTGGCACAGAGCGCAGACTCTCAGTGTGATCTTCTCCACATCAGCCACCTCCGGGCCTCAGTCCCCCAGCCCGGAGAGGTGACGCTATCCCGGAGAGGTGACGCGGCTTGGTCATAGGCCTTCACGCAGGCACGGGGTGTTGCCTGGAAGTTTGCTCACTGGTTGCTCACACCATGGCTTGCCACAAAATGGTGAATGAATAGGCACTCGAATTTCAGAGGCTTTTTTGGGGGGGGAAGACAATAGCCATGTGTACGTTGAGCCCTAATATACATGTTTAGCCAAAATCAGTAAATATAGACCTGATATTAGTGGGCAACTTTGATCCACATCCTGCTTAAAATACTTCACCCACCGTGACTCTTTCACCCTCTTTGAAACTCTGAGGACCTCAAGCAGCTCTTTAAACAAGCGAGACTCTTCACAGCACTTTTTTTGATGGAGAAGCTAAAGCATGGACTGATTCACTTTATTGTGACCACCTGTCACCAGGGGAACCATGAATGAAACCCAGATACCAGCCACGCAAGGTGTAAGCCTCACCCCATGGCGCTCAAACCCTAGCCTGTGTCAGGATCACCTGGAGGGCTTGTTACATCACAGGGTACTGGACTTGACACCCGGAATTGCTGAGTCAGTAGACCTGGTGGGGCTCAAATGTTTGCAGTTCTAGGACATTCCCAGCTGGGGATCATGTTCCACACTTTGGAGGGCCACACTTTGAGACCCACTGTTCTACCCCATTTCCAAATTAGTTGAGTGCATTGAATGTGAATAGCCATGCAGAGTGCTCGCAAATTATATTACTAATTTTGATACCAATACAAGAAGGTTTGGTCAAATTTTAGGATCATTCAGAAACAGGTACCTCCTGGTAATTAATGTACGTTTGCTTGCCAGAATGTATCGTGTGTGTGTGTTTAGTTTTTTAATGCTAGGAAAACCTACATCTATACATTTCACAGTGGATTGCCAGCATGCTATTTAATTAAAAAGCTTTTTCACCAGCTACATAAATAATGAAGTATGCTAAGAATATGCAAGTACATTCATAATTAAAATACTCAGCTATATTTAAAAAATTAAGATCTCTGGTCTATTCAAGGATTTTGCATTTAAAATGAAATAGCCACACAATGATTTTTTAAAAAGCTTTAAAACCTCAGGTTATTAATGAGTGGGTTATATTTTACTAAAACAAAACGTTAATAAGGAAAGCAGCATCGTGCAGAGAAGAGAAAATACAGTAAAGCAGTTGGCTTGTTTTCTGCTTTAATTTTGGTTTTGAATGCATTTTCGCACTGGCTTTGAGCTTCCTGGTAGTAAAGGGAAAAACAACAACAGAAAGGAAGGATTATACCACTTACTTACGAGAGATCTTTTTCCCTATCACTCAATTCCAAAAGAAATTTCTCAGTGACTTTATATGCAGTCAGGTGGCCGTACAATGGCCACTGTTCCTGACCCTAATTTTATGATCTCATGCAGTGGCTGTCATCTGGAGGAGTGTGGCTACACCTACGGGTAGAGGCCAGAGATGCTGCTAAAATAAACATGCTACAATCCACAGGACAGGTCCCCAGAGCAAAGAATTATCAGGTCCCAAATGTCAACAGTGCCAACTCTGAGAAACTGCTCTACTATAAAATTCTCTATGATTGTTCAAGGACCTTTTTACATTAGAATTATCTGGAAAACTTTAAAACTCTATTGCCTGCAAGATTCATATATATATATATGTATGTGTGTGTGTGTGTGTGTATATATATATATATATATATATTTTTTGGGCTCACTGTGTGGCTTGTGGGATCTTAGTTCCCCGACCAGGAATTGAACCCCTGGGCCCCGGCAGTGAAAGCGCCGAGTCCTAAACACTGGACCGCCAGGGAATTCCCCTATAAAACTCTATTGCCTGAATCCCACCCCCAGAGAGGCTGACTTAACTGGTCTAGAGTGCAAACGTGCCCCCTGTGATCCTAGTGCAGCCACGTCTGAGACCCACTAGGCCAGGCTCCATTCACACATAAGTATACCGGGCTCAAGACTAGAAATTTGAAAATAACATCCAAAGAGTAGAGAAGTATGGACCTCAAACTCTCTTTCCTCAACATTACTTTTTAACAACTGGGCATGTAATGCTTATTTTAACTCTAAAGTAACATAACCTATGGCAAGTTTCAGAAGAAGGGGAAAGAGGGAAAATGACCCAGAACCCCACATGACACCCTTACCCCTGATTCAGGATTACAAGCTTTATGAGTGAGAAATCTGGCCCCATGGGAACTCTGGCCACCCAGAGAGCAAATCACCCATCACCTGCCAAGGCCAGGTCGCCCAGTGTCTCAGGAGAAGCCAGCAATCCGGGTGGTTATGTGCCATGTGCCAATTTCTGAATGTTGGCAGCCTGCTCCGTTTGTTATTCAAGCTCTGCTGACCCCCGCTGTGCAGGCCATATGAGATAGACTTTCGGGCCAGGCCCTACTCTTGGATTGCCTGTTTCGACCTTCAGCATCAAGCATTATTTTTTTCCAATTATTTTCATTCCAGACTATTTAAAATTATTATACAATTTGTGTATGTGAGCATCTATGCAGTTTTGATGTTGCTTTGTGACCTTCATATTTCTATTGCTTCAGGTAGAACAGTAATGTACCAAATGGATGTGTTCTATATAAGCCCGCCCTTGTTCCTGGATATTTAGATGTCAGATGGATTTTTTTTTTAATGATGAAGGATAAAAAAAATAATAAAGTCAATATTCCCTGTTGCAAGTCAGATATGCTATATTCTCTGTGGCTAATGGAGGCTGGGTTAAATATGCTTTGGAAATCATGTAAACGGGTGAGAGGGTTGACATTCTGCTTTGAAGGTTGATAAGCTTAACCAGTGTTCCAGCCCAAATGGAAGGTAAAGACCCCAGAGGCGGCCCCCAGGGGTCCCCCCCAGGCTGGGTTAGGCTCCTTGGAGCAGCGCTGGGTCTGTTCCAGAACTTGGACAAGGATTCCGATGAACCCTCAAGTTCCACTCTACAGAGCACGGCAGCCCTGCTTTGTGCCTGTCGGGGTGCAACATGGCAGAACCCTTGAGAAAGGACGTTTGAAACTCCAGATCCATTAGAGAATACCTGCAAACGCTTCTCCACTCAGCTTCAGCAGGCCGGAGCCTCTTACCGTCTCCCTTGTCTGGAGGGAGCGCTACCAAAGGTACTGCAAACGCCCAGAGTTCGAGAAAGAGGAATGATTTAGGGTAAAATGACCCGGCGTCGGTTTCTGGCAGAATCCCAAGACTCAGGTCTGGTTGGCACTGCATTTCCGGGTGAGCACCTTGCAGGGCCAAGGAGGAGCCCCGTCTCCTTCAGATTCCTTTGTAATGAAGTCAGCTGTCAACTGGGGGAAAGACGCAGAGCCCCTTTATTTCCAAGCAGGTGATGCAGCATATTAAAGGTTGAATTCCATCTTGTGCTCGCATCCTGAATGAGCCAGTTTGCAGGCAAGCTCAGGTCTTTCTGCAAAGAGGGAAACTTGGCAATGGTGGAGGCTGAGTACTTAAATGGCAATCAACTTCTGGCTCATATCAATTAATTCCTTCATGGACTTCTGCCTAAGTATAGCATCTTGAATTCCCAGCTGCGGAGGCTAGGAAAAACAGCCCAAACAACACACGCCATGATCCAGGGGATGGCACGCCGGTGAAACGATGATGGGTGAAGCTGTCTCAGGGAAGCAGTGGGCGCCCATCGGGGGCTCCCTCTTTGTTTACCTGCAGAATCCAGGGCAGGACACACACTCCCTTCTCTGGGTGGGAAATCCTTTGAGGAAACTTTTACTATGTCCAAAGTGAAATCATTCTGAGGGGAATCACCTCCTTTTGGCTTTAAAATATCCAAATCCAGAGTGCCCATGAGATGTGGAAGCAGGATGGGGACTAGGAAATCAGAGGAGGGCTTTGTCATCACTCACACACCAGGAAAACCTGTTCCAAAAATGGTCCTCGTCCCAAGGAACCTACCAGCGTCGTCTCCATCTCCCTTTCACGCGAACAAGGAGCATCTTGATCAAGCACTGCAGACAGGCTGAGGATGAGTATTGGTGGTGCCACGTGAGATCTGGCAATTCTTCAATTCATCTGGTCAATACAGACTACATCTCAGACCTTGACATCTACACGGGGATGTGAATTTCAAATCCCTTATCACTCAGGTGGGTTCTCCGCATCTAATGCTCTAACAATGTGGCTATCACCAAGCTATAACCGATGAAAAGCAAGGTCACGTGGCAGGGACAAACTCACTTTTCCTCCGCTGCATGTGAAACATCCCTGGTTTGTCTCGCTCTCTGCTGTCTTTTACTGAATCAGAGGGAGAGTTTGTTTTCCTTGTCCCTTTGTTTCTCTAAGGGAGTGTGCTGTCCAACATGGTAGCCACTGGCTACCATATGTGGCTACTTAGATTTAAATCAATTTAAATTAAGCAAAGTTTAAAATTCAATTTCTCATTCTTACTAGGAACATTTCAAGCGTTCAGCTGTTTTACGGGGCTAGTGGCTACCGTATAGAACAGATACAGAACACTCTCCTCAAAGTTCTATTGGGCAGTTCGACAATTCTAACACAGCCCCTCCCACCTCCTTTGACCCCTTCCATGTACAGAGGCCCCTTTTTCTCTAGCTCCTTTAATTTTTTCCCCCACCTATCTTCATACTGTTCTCTGTCTTCAAATGTGCACAGGTTTTCCCCTCTTCAAAAAAAAAAAAAAAAAATCGGGCTTCCCTGGTGGTGCAGTGGTTGAGAGTCTGCCTGCCGACGCAGGGGACACGGGTTCGTGCCCCGGTCCGGGAAGATCCCACATACCGTGGAGCGGCTGGGCCGGTGAGCCATGGCCGCTGGGCCTGCGCGTCCGGCACCTGTGCTCCACAACGGGAGAGGCCACAGCGGTGAGAGGCCTGCGTACTGCAAAAAAAAAAATCATTTTTCCTGACTCCGAAACCTCCTCCCAAGACTGTTTTATTTATTTCCTTTATTTTCTTCCAAATTTCTCAGCTCTGTGGTCTGCTCCCACATCCTCCACTTCCTGACCACTGACTCGCTCCTTCCTCACCTGCAGGCTGGCTTCCATCAATATCCTTTTACTGAAAATGTGTTCCAAAGGTCACCAGTGGCCTCGCCACCCAACAAGAAGGGTTTTTTCCCCCATCCTCACTCTCCTCTGCCTTTCAATAATTTACACCGTCAGTCACCAGGCCCCATGTTCTTGCTTGGCAGTGTTTCTTACGTTTATTCTTTCCTTTCTATTTCCAATGACAGGACCCGAGGGAGGTCCTTTTCATCTACTACCTCTGGTCTCTCCTCTCTCTAATCCCTCTTGTATATGGCCACCATGTTCATCTTTATAAAACAATTATTTCACATCATTTCCTCATTCAGTAAATACCAGTGACTCCCAGAGTAATGTAGTGAAAAAGAGCGTGGTTTAAATGGCACTTGAATCCTTTTCTGCCACTTACTAGCTATGTAGCCTAGACCAACTTACTTGGCTTTTCCGAAATTTCTTTTTCCTTCTTTAATTTGAGGGTAAGTATACTTCCAAGTTGTTGTAGGATGTTTGCTGGTGTCGTTATCAGTGACTAAACACAGCTGAAATATATTAGATGCCCTATACAGGAAAGTTATTGCTTTAAGTATTATTATCTTTATTTAATCCAGGCTCTTTTTATGTTGATTCTAGAATCACTGCTTTTTCTCCATGGTACCTCTTATCCATCTGATTTTCTCCTTTATAGTGTTTCTAAAAAAAAACCACCACTTTTACCTTGTCTCCTGTTTATGAGAACCTGAAATAATGGTCTATTATCTTCCAGAAAAAGATGAGTATTCCTTAGACTTTCAAGAATGTTTTAATCTTGCCCAACTACCCATTCAGCTTCGACCTGTTTCTGTCAGTGAATCCAAGTCATCCTCCTTTGCACATCTAGTCCATCCTTTTACTTCATTTTTCACATCTATTGTCTATTTATTCCTACTCTTCACACGCTCTTCCTTCTTTCCCTCCACTTACCTCAATCCTGGTCAGTCTTCTGGTCACAGACCAAGCCCCTCTTCCATAAATCCCAGCCTAATCTGCACCATTATCTCCTTTCTCTAAATTCCCATTGCCCTTATAGCCTAGCTTAGCAATTCACAGCTTCCTAGCTGGATTGTAAATCTTTCAAGCATGGGGAATCTGCTCTCTGTATTTTTTAAAAATCCACCCACAGTGATGTCACCATGGAAGTTCAATTAAGCACATGTTGATGAATTAAGAGCTTGACTATAGTCCTCAGTCCCTCTTAGTTCAACAAAGGATGAGGGGGTAAGACAAGATCCCTGCTCCCCAGAAACTCACAATCAAAATTACCCAGAGACTCAATCTCAGCCTTTTTTTCTCAGTTCCACAGTTGCCACTGTCCTCATTAACCTGGTAAAGAAGGGCATCAAGGACCCGGGTCAGCATGGACTCAATTTGTAGCCACAACACATTGGAGTTGGATGTCCAAAATGCCTCCTTCTTTGCTCTCTTCGACGGTAATGATTTCAGTTGATGTGTTTAGCACCAAAATCCAATATAGCCAATATTTTGTAATAACTGTAAATGGAAAGTACCATTAAAAACTGTACAAATTAAAAAAAAAAAACTTGGCTTTAGACAGTACGGTGACTATAATTAATGATTAAAAAAAAAAACTGAATCTGAAAAGGTACCAGATCCATATGTAAATCCAGGCTTCAGCTCACTCCTTTCTTAAAGCAACAAAGATGTTGACTGTGATTACAGATAATCAGATCTTTCCTTCTGATGAAATGGGCATATACTGAACCAGGCGTATGCTATATTCCCTTGACAAATATATTTACACTTAGAACATGGAGAGAAAAGAAAATGTCAACAGCTGACAGCTTCTTGGCCTATGGGGTGTGATCCAGGAGCATAATAAATTCATCTAATCTTGGTGTTGAAGAGATGCATGTTAGGCTTGTGCGTATTTTTTTTTTTTTTTTTTTTTTGGCCTTTCCTCCAACATGTTGTTTGAATATAGTGTCACATTCCTCTGTGTTGTCAGCAGAGACAGGAACCAAGCTAATCCTTTGGGTCCAACCTGGGATAACTTTCCCTAATGAGTAAAGATAAGAATGAAAAAGGGACACCATGTAGAAGATGCCTTGTTGCCAAATGTTGGTGGATAACTATTTCATGCTGAAAAATATGCCTCAAGAATGTTGGCCACTGGGAACTTACAAAGTCCAAAAGAAGATGTATTTCCACAGAAGATCTTAATCATGCTGATAAAGGGATAAGCATAGTCAAGAGGATGTAGACCAGATAAAGAGCCACCTCTGTTTAGAAGCTGGATCTTGCTCCTTTCTCCTCATTAAGGCATTTCTCATCTCAGCCAAATTGGATATGAAGATATGTTCCTTATCCCTGGCAGATCTCACAAGATATCAAACATTTCAGACTTCGTGTGTGAAAGCATGACATATTGGTTAAGACTGAAAATAGCATGTTTCTGGTAGAGTTCAAGTAGATAAGAAATACTACACCCCACTGTTTTTGTAAATGCCAGAGTTGCACTGAGTCGAGACAGATGGTAGCAGGCAAAGAGGCAATCTTATAATCAAAAGCTAAAATATGTCAAAAATATGTTAGCAAGCAAAACAGAGCAGATTACTAGCTTCTCATGTCATGACAGCTTGCAAAACAAGTTAGGATGTTGAATCTCTAGTTATGTAAATAAAGGAACCGTAAACAGAGCAGCAGCAAATGGTGTGAGAGCTCATGTAATGACTGCCCCTTCATGGCAGTTTGGGGAAAGAGAAAGTCATGTGGTCACAAGGAGCCTCGGATGGACCTTAAGAGGTCCCCAGCTTCAAGTATGGGGATCCATTTTACTTCTGTGAGTAACAAACTTCTCTGTGATACCCAAAAGCTGTTTAACTCAATTACAGGAGGCATTCAAACTTACCAGAGAGAATTGTAAGGATTCCTTTGAGAATCATCATGTCATTTAGCTCAAAGAAACAAGAGGGTGAGTGTTATTTTGTGAAAACAAGATGTACCCAAGGCTTTCTGTATATGTCAATCTCATTTCAAGGAGGTTTTTTTGACCACAGGATGGCAAGGCTTCGATGGGCCTGGAGAATGAGCTTGACCACAGGTCAGCCCTGGGCTTCTTATTGTCTTGGTTACTTTTTGATCAGGTTTGTGGAGAGTGAAGGCAATGTTTATTATGACTGGGAGAAAATGGAGATACTTTTATTGAGCACCTACTATGGCCCAGGTACTATACTGCGGTCACATCAAGTTAGACCTCTTGCCTCTCGAGACGGAGAGAAGATCACTTTGACTAGTCCACACCCAATGGAAATTCAAATCTGACCCCCTCCCCCATCTTTCCCTTCCCCTTTTCTGCACTCAGAGAATCCAGGGGCGGAAAGAAGTGGTAGAGAGTGGGCCTTGTGTTCTCATGCCAGCATTGCCACCACCTCTGGCTCCAGGGTCCTACTTTAACACTGGCTGCCTCTCTGGCCCAGTCGATACCAAAGAAACAAAGGTCAGCCCCACTTTTCAATCTCCATAGGGAATCACCTGGGGGAATTTCAGTGTACCAGAGAATGCTGCATTTTAAAGCAAGAAATCTTTTGATAAGCTACTTATCAAAGGGTGAAGGTCCAAGTGTCTAACATATAACAAAGGATGATAATCACATTTCTGGAGATAAGACAAGAAAAGGAATTTGCATTGTTCTTGAGGAGGAACCAGCAAGACTGGGCTCTGCATTGGAGAAGAAAGGACCAGAATAGGCAACAACCCCAGCTGTGTGGTCGCCAAGTAAACTATAGAGATCAGAAGTGTCTGAGGCATATTTCTAGGTTTTGTTTGGTTTGGATTGTTTCTTTGAAGATCGGGCCAGGCAAACCTCCTCTGTTCTCTTCGGTGCTAAATCCTCAGTGAAAGCACATGGCCCACTAATGCTTCTGGGGGAGTGGGTTCTTCCTGGAGAGCTCAGACTGCCGTCTCTACCCTGCAAGGTGGAAACAGACACCTGGTCAGGAGGCAGAGAACACGGGAGTGGCTGGTGCCTGGATGACCCACGCCAAGCAGCACTCCCATGAAAGTGCCCCTGAGAAGAAGAGATTCACCGAGAGTGTGAGTTGGGTGACAGAGGAGTGGCCGATGCTACAGCTGCTCAGCTTCCAGTGGACACCAAGCTCCTGATGTGTCCTCAGCCAGATGCCTGGGAAGTTCATGCATCTCCCTAAATCCACACAACTCCAGAAAACGTGGTATCCCATTTCACAAAGGATTGGGGCTCAGAAAGGTAAGGCAACCCGCCCAAGGTCTCATAGCTAAGCGGAGGCATGATTCAAAGTCGAGGAATATATGTGAGAAAAAAAGGAAGAGAAAGGGTATATTTATGTGATACGGATTTATGTGTTAGTTAAAGACCCAACTTAGAGGGCTTCCCTGGTGGCGCAGTGGTAGAGAGAATCTTCCTGCCAATGCAGGGGATACGGGTTCGAGCCCTGGTCTGGGAAGATCCCACATGCCGCGGAGCAACTGGGCCCGTGAGCCACGACTGCTGAGCCTGAACATCAGGAGCCGGTGCTCCGCAACAAGAGAGGCCGCGATAGTGAGAGGCCCGCGCACCTCGATGAAGAGTGACCCCTGCTTGCCACAACTAGAGAAAGCCCTAGAACAGAAACGAAGACCCAACACAGCAAAAAATAAATAAATAAATGTAATAATAAAAAAAAAGACCCAACTTAGAGTTATGCCCCTAAATACAGAATACTATAAACATCAATTAGCATCCTCTTCGGCATTCCATTGAGAAAGATAATCATCCATAAGACCAAATAAGACCTCTTGACTGCCCTACAGCTATCATTCGGTGAAAAAAAATGGATTCAGGGTGCGCTCCTGCTAAGTCAGATATGGAATGTGCAACTCACACGTTCTGGTGAAATTGAAGCAGGTGAACTCTAACTGCCGGGATGTAATGAGTATAATAGCCAAAGGGAATAATTCGGTTTAAGCACCCATATGCTTCAGTTATCTATAGGTGTGTAGATGTAATGGGGCCCCCTTGATAATACACTTGGTCGTTCTCTTCCTAGTTACACCTAAGTGGATTTTCCCCCATTGGGAAAGCCAGTGTAGGAAATCTTGGAGGTTCGGGGCCATGAGAGCTCCGAGGGAAGTTAAGTGGGGGGTCATTTTATAAGGTAATGGGGCCCGGGAGGCAAGATGATGAATTCCTAAGTTCCTGTCCTGCTGTGTGATTTTGGACATGGAACAAGGTCGCTGGGCTTCAGGTGCTTTATTTCTAAAGTAGGGGAAATGGTCCCTGTCGCTTAAGCTGTCATGGAGATTAACTGAACACAGATATAAAACATCCAGCCCAATGTCTGCCACTAGTTGGTGCTCAATAAAATTTTGTCCCTATTCATCTGCAGAGTGTTCCTTTAGCCTAGGAGCAACTGAGAGTTTGATGAGCAACTGTTAAATTTCTTTACTATCAATTTTTCCGTCAAGTGCCATGGGAGACACTAGCATTGCAGAGCTGAGTAAGAGGCCATCTTTCATCCAATGAGCCCACTGAAGGCTCAGGAGGCAAAGACCCCCCACACAGTGACCATCCACGTGAGGAAGTGCTCTTCTGGGGTGTTGAAAAGATGCTGTGAGAGTCCAGGGGGTGAGGCGTCCATCTGTACACACGAGTTCCATGACGGCTTCAGCGGGGAGATGCAGTGGGAAAATCAGTAAGAGTCCTCTGGGTTATCAAGCCTAGACAGACCAAACAACGTGAGCACGAATAAAGGTGAACTTCTGTCATTTTGTTGGAATTCTCAAAATAAATGTTTCCGTTCATAGAACACAATTCTTGTCATATTTTCATAGTCATCAAAACAGTGTGAGGATAAAGTGTGGGTAGGGGTTCAGGCACACACCCCTGATCTGTGAGCTGGACCGAAACCCCACAGAGAACAGGGACTAACAGCTGTCCTGTCCCTCTTGTGTTGCCAGCACCCATCACAGCGCGGGCACAGACTGGGAGCTGGGAAAACTGTTCAAGAGTAAATGTGCCACCCACCCTCCAGGCAGGGTGGACCCAGCTGGAGCTGACAAAAGGTCAATCTGCCTGGGTTCCCTGTCCAAGGACCTGGCAATTCCTTGTCTCAGTTCAGATCAGTGACATACATCAGTCCTTGGCAAGGCCACAGAGGGACACAGACTGACCACATGGAGTGTGAAGAGGTAGACCAGCAGGCCAGTGGCTTTGGGGAGTTCTCAGAGCACAAACTCAGGCGGATCAAAGTTCTGGACATCACATGCAAACCAGAGTGGGGCATAACAGGACACAGGGGACTGGATTCTGGGAGAAACAGGGGAGCAGTCAACGTATATCAAGAGAGACTCATGGCTCCAGTGAGCAAAACTGGGGCCCTTGTCCCAAATCAACAGATAACAGGTAAATGATTCAATACTAAGCCACCACCCAAGCTTGGGCAGATCTGCCCACAGTCGTGACTGACCTGGGTCCTGCAAAATGTACCCACTTGCCTCAGGGGATGGTGACCAGGGGAGAGGCAGGGAAAGTAAAGCAGACTCAGTGGATCCAAAAGGGTGACAATAGCTGACAATGTTTTCACTGATTGATATTGGAACACACAGCTGCGTACTAGCCACCTCAGTCTCTGGATTTTTTTTTTTTTTTTTTACATCTTTATTGGAGTTTAATTGCTTTACAATGGTGTGTTAGTTTCTGCTTTATAACAAAGTGAATCAGTTATACATATACATATGTTCCCACATCCCTTCCCTCATGCATCTCCCTCCCTCCCACCCTCCCCATCCCACCCCTCCAGGCAGTCACAAAGCACCGAGCTGATCTCTCTGTGCTCTGCAGCTGCTTCCCACTATCTATCTACCTCACGTTTGGTAGTGTATATATGTCCATGCCTCTCTTTCGCTTTGTCACAGCTTACCCTTCCCCCTCCCCATATCCTCAAGTCCATTCTCAAGTAGGTCTGTGTCTTTATTCCCGTTTTACCCCTAGGTTCTTCATGACATTTTTTTTTAAATTCCATATATATGTGTTAGCATACGGTATTTGTCTTTCTCTTTCTGACTTACTTCACTCTGTATGACAGACTCTAGGTCTATCCACCTCATTACAAATAGCTCAGTTTTGTTTCTTTTTGTGGCTGAGTAATATTCCATTGTATATATGTGCCACATCTTCTTTATCCATTCATCCGATGATGGACACTTAGGTTGTTTCCAGCTCCGGGCTATTGTGAATAGAGCTGCAGTGAACATTTTGGTACATGTCTCTTTTTGAATTATGGTTTTCTCAGGGTATATGCCTAGTAGTGGGATTGCTGGGTCATATGGTAGTTCTATTTTTAGTTTTTTAAGGAACCTCCATACTGTTCTCCATAGTGGCTGTACCAATTCACATTCCCACCAGCAGTGCAAGAGTGTTCCCTTTTCTCCACACCCTCTCCAGCATTTATTGTTTCTAGATTTCTTGATGATGGCCATTCTGACTGGTGTGAGATGATATCTCATTGTAGTTTTGATTTGCATTTCTCTAATGATTAATGATGTTGAGCATTCTTTCATGTGTTTGTTGGCAGTCTGTATATCTTCTTTGGAGAAATGCCTATTTAAGTCTTATGCCCATTTTTGGATTGACTTGTTTGTTTTTTTGCTATTGAGCTGCAAGAGCTGCTTATAAATTTTGGAGATTAATCCTTTGTCAGTTGCTTCATTTGCAAGTATTTTCTCCCACTCTGAGGGTTGTCTTTTGGTCTTGTTTATGGTTTCCTTTGCTGTGCAAAAGCTTTGAAGTTTCATTAGGTCCCATTTGTTTATCTTTGTTTTTATTTCCATTTCTCTAGGAGGTGGGTCCAAAAGGATCTTGCTGTGATTTATGTCATAGAGTGTTCTGCCTATGTTTTCCTCTAAGAGTTTGATAGTTTCTGGCCTTACATTTAGGTCTTTAATCCATTTTGAGCTTATTTTTGTGTATGGTGTTAGGGAATGATCTAATCTCATACTTTTACATGTCCCTGTCCAGTTTTCCCAGCACCACTTATTGAAGAGGCTGTCCTTTCTCCACTGTACATTCCTGCCTCCTTTATCAAACATAAGGTGGCCATATGTGTGTGGGTTTATCTCTGGGCTTTCTATCCTGTTCCATTGATCTATATTTCTGTTTTTGTGCCAGTACCACACTGTCTTGATTACTGTAGCTTTGTAGTATAGTCTGAAGTCAGGGAGCCTGATTCCTCCAGCTCCGTTTTTCGTTCTCAAGATTGCTTTGGCTATTCGGGGTCTTTTGTTTTTCCAAACAAATTTTGAAATTTTTTGTTCTAGTTCTGTGAAAAATGCCAGTGGTAGTTTGATAGGGATTGCATTGAATCTGTAGATTGCTTTGGGTAGTAGAGTCATTTTGAGAATATTGATTCTTCCAATCCAGGAGCATGGTATATCTCTCCATCTATTTGTATCATCTTTAATTTCTTTCATCAGTGTCTGATAATTTTCTGCATACAGGTCTTTTGTCTCCTTAGGTAGGTTTATTCCTAGATATTTTATTCTTTTTGTTGCAGTGGTAAATGGGAGTGTTTTCTTGATTTCATTTTCAGATTTTTCATCATTAGTGTACAGGAATGCCAGAGATTTCTGTGCATTAATTTTGTATCCTGCAACTTTACCAAATTCATTGATTAGCTCTAGTAGTTTTCTGGTAGCATCTGTAGGATTCTCTATGTATAGTATCATGTCATCTGCAAACAATGACAGCTTTACTTCTTCTTTCCAATTTGGATTCCTTTTATTTCCTTTTCTTCTCTGATTGCTGTGGCTAAAACTTCCAAAACTAGGTTGAATAAGAGTGGTGAGAGTGGGCAGCCTTGTCTTGTTCCTGATCTTAGTGGAAATGGTTTCAGTTTTTCACCATTGAGGACAATGTTGGCTGTGGGTTTGTCATATATGGCCTTTATTATGTTGAGGAAAGTTCCCTCTATGCCTACTTTCTGCAGGGTTTTTATCATAAATGGGTGTTGAATTTTGTCGAAAGCTTTCTCTGCATCTATTGAGATGATCATATGGTTTTTCTCCTTCAATTTGTTAATATGGTGTATCACATTGATTGATTTGCGTATATTGAAGAATCCTTGCATTCCTGGAATAAACCCCACTTGATCATGGTGTATGATCCTTTTAATGTGCTGTTGGATTCTGTTTGCTAGTATTTTGTTGAGGATTTTTGCATCTGTGTTCATCAGTGATATTGGCCTGTAGTTTTCTTTCTTTGTGACATCCTTGTCTGGTTTTGGTATCAAGGTGATGGTGGCCTCGTAGAATGAGTTTGGGAGTGTTCCTTCCTCTGAAATTGTTTGGAAGAGTTTGAGAAGGATGGGTGTTAGCTCTTCTCTAAATGTTTGATAGAATTCGCCTGTGAAGCCATCTGGTCCTGGGCTTTTGTTTGTTGGAAGATTTTTAATCACAGTTTCAATTTCAGTGCTTGTGATTGGTCTATTCATATTTTCTATTTCTTCCTGATTCAGTCTTGGCAGGTTGTGCATTTCTAAGAATTTGTCCATGTCTTCCAGGTTGTCCATTTTATTGGCATAGAGTTGCTTGTAGTAATCTCTCATGATCTTTTGTATTTCTGCAGTGTCAGTTGTTACTTCTCCTTTTTCATTTCTAATTCTATTGATTTGAGTCTTCTCCCTTTTTTTCTTGATAAGTCTGGGTAATGGTTTATCAATTTTGTTTATCTTCTCAAAGAACCAGCTTTTACTTTTATTGATCTTTGCTATCATTTCCTTCATTTCTTTTTCATTTATTTCTGATCTGATCTTTATGATTTCTTTCCTTCTGCTAACTTTGGGGGTTTTTTGTTCTTCTTTCTCTAATTGCTTTAGGTGCAGGGTCAGGTTGTTTACTCGAGATGTTTCCTGTTTCTTAAGGTGGGATTGTATTGCTATAAACTTCCCCCTTAGAACTGCTTTTGCTGCGTCCCATAGGTTTTGGGTCGTCGTGTCTCCACTGTCATTTGTTTCTAGGTATTTTTTTATTTCCTCTTTGATTTCTCCAGTGATCACTTCGTTATTGAGTAGTGTATTGTTTAGCCTCCATGTGTTTGTATTTTTTACAGATCTTTTCCTGTAATTGATGTCTAGTCTCATAGCATTGTGGTCGGAAAAGATACTTGATACAATTTCAATTTTCTTAAATTTACCAAGGCTTGATTTGTGACCCAAGATATGATCTATCCTGGAGAATGTTCCATGAGCACTTGAGAAAAATGTGTATTCTGTTGTTTTTGGATGGAATGTCCTATAAATATCAATTAAGTCCATCTTGTTTAATGTATCATTTAAAGCTTGTGTTTCCTTATTTATTTTCATTTTGGATGATCTGTCCATTGGTGAAAGTGGGGTGTTAAAGTCCCCTACTGTGAGTGTGTTACTGTCGATTTCCCCTTTTATGGCTGTTAGTATTTGCCTTATGTATTGAGGTGCTCCTATGTTGGGTGCATAAATATTTACAATTGTTATATCTTCTTCTTGGATCGATCCCTTTATCATTATGTAGTGTCCTTCTTTGTCTCTTCTAATAGTCTTTATTTTAAAGTCTATTTTGTCTGATATAAGAATTGCTACTCCAGCTTTCTTTTGATTTCCATTTGCATGGAATATCTTTTTCCATCCCCTCACTTTCAATCTGTATGTGTCTCTAGGTCTGAAGTGGGTCTCTTGTAGACAGCATATATATGGGTCTTGTTTTTCTATCCATTCAGCCAGTCTATGTCTTTTGGTGGGAGCATTTAATCCATTTACATTTAAGGTAATTATTGATATGTATGTTCCTATTCCCATTTCCTTAATTGCTTTGGGTTCGTTATTGTAGGTATATTCCTTCTGCTGTGTTTCTTGCCTAGAGAAGTTCCTTTAACATTTGTTGTAAAGCTGGTTTGGTGGTGCTGAACTCTCTCAGCTTTTGCTTGTCTGTAAAGATTTTAATTTCTCCATCAAATCTGAATGAGATCCTTGCTGGGTAGAGTAATCTTGGTTGCAGGTTTCTGTCCTTCATCACTTTAAGTATGTCCTGCCACTCCCTTCTGGCTTGTAGAGTCTCTGCTGAGAGATCAGCTGTTAACCTGATGGGGATTCCCTTGTGTGTTATTTGGTTTTTTCCCTTGCTGCTTTTAATATGATTTCTTTGTGTTTAATTTTTGACAGTTTGATTAATATGTGTCTTGGCGTATTTCTCCTTGGATTTATTCTGTATGGGACTCTCTGTGCCTCTTGGACTTGATTAACTATTTCCTTTCCCATATTAGGGAAGTTTTCAACTATAATCTCTTCAAATATTTTCTCAGTCCCTTTCTTTTTGTCTTCTTCTTCTGAAACCCCTATAATTCGAATGTTGGTGCGTTTAATGTTGTCCCAGAGGTCTCTGAGACTGTCCTCTGTTCTTTTCATTCTTTTTTCTTTATTTTGCTCTGCAGCAGTTATTTCCACTATTTTATCTTCCACCTCACTTATCCGTTCTTCTGCCTCAGTTATTCTGCTATTGATCCCATCTAGAGTATTTTTCATTTCATTTATTGTGTTTTTAATCGATGCTTGATTCATCTTTAGTTCTTCTAGGTCCTTGTTAACTGTTTCTTGCATTTTGTCTATTCTATTTCCAAGATTTTGGATCTTGGAAATAGAATCTTGGATCATCTTTACCATCATTATTCTGAATTCTTTTTCAGGTAGACTGCCTATTACCTCTTCATTTGTTAGGTCTGGTAGATTTTTATCTTGCTCCTTCACCTGCTGTGTGTTTTTCTGTCTTCTCATTTTGCTTATGTTACTGTGTTTGGGGTCTCCTTTTTGTAGGCTGCAGATTCATAGTTCCCGTTGTTTTTGGTGTCTGTCCCCAGTGGCTAAGGTTGTTTCAGTAGGTTGTGTAGGCTTCCTGGTGGGGGGGACTAGTGCCTGTGTTCTGGTGGTTGAGGCTCGATCTTGTCTTTCTGGTGGACAGGTCCACGTCTGGTGGTGTGTTTTGGGGTGCCTATGGCCTTATTATGTTTTTAGGCAGCCTCTCTGCTAATGGGTGGGGTTGTGTTCCTGCCTTGCTAGTTGCTTGGCATAGGGTGACCAGCACTGTAGCTTGCTGGTCGTTGACTGAAGCTGGGTGCTGGTGTTGAGATGGAGATCTCTGGGAGATTTTCGCTGCTTGATATTATGTGGAGCTGGGAGGTCTCTTGTGGACCCGTGTCCTGAAGTTGGCTCTCCCACTTCAGAGGCACAGCACTGACTCCTGGCTGCAGCACCAAGAGCCTTTCATCTACCCAGCTCAGAATAAAAGGGAGAAAAAGTAGAAAGAAAGAATTAGTAGAAGAAAGAAAGAGAGAGAGAAAGAAAGGAAGAAGGAAAGAAAGGAAGGAAGGAAGGAAGAAAGAAAGGAGGGAGGGAGGAAGGATGGAAAGAAAGAAAGAAAGAAAGAAAGGGAGGGTGGGAGGAAGGAAAGAAAAAGAAAGTGAAAGGAAGAAGGGAGGGAGGAAGGAAAGAAAGAGAGAAAGAAGGAAAGGAGGGGCGGAGGGAGGGAGGGAGGAAGGGAAGGTAGGAAAAAAAGAAAGAGCAGGTAAAGTAAAATAGAATAAAGTATGAAATATAGTAGCGTTATTAAAATTAAAAAGTAATTATTGAAAAAAACGGACAGATAGAACCCTGGGACATTTGGTGGAAGCAAAGCTATACAGAGAGAATCTTACACAGAAGCATACATATACACATTCACAAAAAGAGAGCAGGGGGAAAAATCAAAAATCTTGCTCTCCAAGTCCACCTCCTCAATTTGGGATAATTCGTTGTAAAAAGAGGAAAAGGGCGAGAAGTCTGAAATCTTGCTCTCTAAGTCCACCTCCTTAATTTGGGATAGTTCGTTGTAAAAAGAGGAAAAGGGGGGAAAGTCTTAAATCTTGTCCTCAAAGTCCACTTCCTCAATTTGGGATGATTCGCTGTCCATTCATGCACTCCACAGACGCAGGGCACATCAAGTGGACCGTGGAGCTTTAATCCGCTGCCTCCGAGGCTGCACAGAGAGATTTCCCTGTCTCTTCTCCGCTCTCACAGCTCCCGGGTCTCAGCCTTGGACCTGGCCCCGCCTCTGCGCGTAGGTCGCCGGAGGGCGTCCGTTCTTCGCTCAGACAGGACGGGTTTAAAGGAGCCGCTGATTCGGGGGCTCTGGCTCACTCAGGCAGAGGGGAGGGAGGGGCGCGCAGTGTGGGGCGGGCCTGCGGCGGCAGAGGCCGGCGTGACGTTGCAGCAGCCCGTGGCGCTCCGTGCGCTTTCCCGGGAAAGCCGTCCCCAGGTCCCGGGACGCCGGCAGTGGCGGGGTGCACAGTCCCCCCGGAAGGCGGGGCGGACAGTGACCCGCGCTCGCAACCAGGCCCCGCGGCGGCGGCAGCAGCAGCCCCAGCGTCCCACGCCCGTCTCCGGGGTCCGCGCCTTTAGCGCGGCTCGCGGCCGTCTCCGGCGCTTCCCCAAGCAGCCCTCTTAATACCCTCTCCTCGCGCACCAGGAAACAAAAGGGAAGAAAAAGTCTCTTGCCTCTTCGGCAGCTCCAGACTTTTTCCCCGGACTCCCTCCGGGCTAGCCGTGGTGCACTAACCCTTTCAGGCTTTCTTCCTGCCGCCAGCCCCAGTCCTCTCCCTGCGCTCCGACTGAAAGCCGATACCCGAGCCTCAGCTCCCAGCCCCGCCCGCCCCGGCGGCCGAGCAGACAAGCCTCTCGGGCTGGTGTGTGCCTGAGGGCACCGATCCTCTGTGCCGGAATCTCTCCGCTTTGCCCTCCGCACCCCTGTTGCTGTGCTCTCCTCTGCTACTCCGAAGCTTTCCCCCTCCGCCACCTGCAGTCTCCGCCCGCGAAGGGGCTTCTAGTGTGTGGAAACCTTTCCTCCTTCACGGCTCCCTCCCACTGGTGCAGGTCCCGTCCCTATCCTATTGTCTCTGTTTATTCTTTTTTCTTTTGTCTTACCCAGGTATGTGGGGAGTTTCTTGCCTTTTGGGGAGTCTGAGGTCTTCTGTCAGCGTTCAGTAGGTGTTCTGTAGGAGTTGTTCCACGTGTAGATGAATTTCTGATGTATCTGT
Organism: Hyperoodon ampullatus; assembly: GCF_949752795.1. Lineage (NCBI taxonomy): Eukaryota > Metazoa > Chordata > Mammalia > Artiodactyla > Ziphiidae > Hyperoodon > Hyperoodon ampullatus. Next base: position 42,214,155 of record NC_136926.1, on the reverse strand, counting down.
GGGGAGGAAGGTGATCTCCGCGTCCTACTCTTCCACCATCTTCCTCCAGCCTCTGGATCTTAATTTAACTTCTTTGTTCTGTTATGAATATGCTCCATGCCTGGAACCCTGAAGCATTACCAAATATGCTTATTAATAAAGTTAGTAAGACGTCACCACTCGGCAGACATGAGCCAAAGTTCTTCTTCATGTCTAATGTTAAATGGCCAAAGTGTGACTGCTCACACACCGTGTAGCAGGGTCATGTCACTCACATTACACGTGGGTGTACAGGGACTATGTAGCATCATCATTTCCCTATTGATCTGTTCCTTTTCATGAGTGCCCATCTGCTGAGCAGTGGTGGGAAAGTGATAATTAGATTGAGCCCAGTCTAGCAAAGTTAGTCAATGCAATCATGTAAGGGTCCCTTGAAATAAATACTCAATATCCCAAGATAAACTCCTCGCCCCTCAGACTCAGTCTTCATCTCCCTACTTATAAAGGCGGCATCTGAACACCGACTGAAGTGGTAAACAGATGTAGGAAAAGATAGGCTTGTGAACACGGACCTAATGCAGTGGAGCTGTAGGTGGGTATGTCACCAGAAAGACGTCTTAGACAACTTGAGCGTGATAGAGAAACCAGAGGTGGGTTCCTATCTTGTGGATGGCAGGATGCATTCCAGCCAATACGACCACCTTCTCCTTTCCTGAATCATCTCAGAAATCTAGCCCTCTGCTCTGCAGGCTGATGAGAAATAGAGAGGAGCTTCTGATATAAAATACTATTATAACGATCATGATAACTACTACTACTAATAATAATAATATTAGCGCCTAACACTTATATATACTTAGATAAACTTACTGCTTGCCAGGCATTTTTCTAAGTCCTTTACATATGCAAATCATTTCATCTTCATAACAACTCTTATCATGTAGATTCCAATGGTTATTCCTGTTAATATCAGCTAGTCATTAGATGTGCTGGTGGCAGAACAGATTTTTTTAATGTGTGTGATAATGGAAATAGGATTAGGGAGGTGATAGAATGTGTTCTAGAAATTTTACATTTAAAATAAAAGAACCTCATCGATCATTTATTAACACGCACTGGGTGCCAGCATTGCACAAGCCATTTCTGCACAAAAGACTTCATCCTCACAACATACCAAGGAGACAGAGGAAAGATTGGTGATGCCAACCTGATAAGAACGGTCAGGGCATGGACATTCAGAATCATGTTTTCTGCCCTTAAGTTTTTGATACTTTAAGGCAAATTTAGGCCAGATGAAGTCAGGTTTGGTTCCTGGCTACGGAGATGATGGCAAAGGTGATGCCAATAAGAGCCAGAAAGAGAATTCTTGATGGATTTCATGAGGATACAGAATATAAGAGTGGCAGGAAGTTGTCTTCTTGAAGAAGAAACTGACATGGATTTAGATGGAATATTGAAAACTTCTGAGTTTGTAAAGTAGTCGTCGAGGGACAGACTGTCCTCTAGAAGATAAGCCGATACTATTTTGCTCTTCATCTGCCTCCCTGTGCTGTTCTCAGTGTTCTAAGAACCTAAAAGGGCGGGATGGGTAGTTGATTGGCATTCACTAACCACCCACAAATGCACTAGCCACACACAGTCTCACGGCCTCAGTTTCTTTTCAGGACTAGAATGTGACTGCCCTCTCCACCCAGAATGTGAGCTCTGAGAGGACGGGCTACATATTCTACTGCGTGTAGCAGAAAACTGATTGGATAAACCGTGGGTCTGGTTCCTTATGATGATTCCTATAGGGCTGTGTAAGTACATCCCACAGGGTGCTGTTTTTTTGTTTGTTTGGTTGGTTTTTGGTTTAAAAAAATTTTTTTAATTGAAGTATATATTTTTTAAACCATCCCAGAGTCACCTGATACTAGTATAACTGAGAAAAAGTGACTTTGCAACAGTTTAGTAAGCTACCGCTTAAATGGGTCACCAAAAATAAATCCTTCAAAGGAAGAGCCGCTAAAGGGTAAACGATGTCAACCTTTCTCCTTGGCGATGCTGGCTCCCCTCCAGCTGGGCCCAAGTGACCTCAATTACTTACCACAAGTCATCAGAATTAAATCAAATCCGTCTGCAGTTTGGGTGGCTGGGGCCCTATCCAGGAAAGCTGCCCACGCCGAGAGGGAATGGACACAAAAGGCTGCTGAAAGCTATCCAGATAATATCTGAGCTCCCGGCAAGAAGGAAATGCCACCACCATCTGCCTCTGTTTGTGATGACCTGGGAATAAATAAAAATTAACCTTGGTCCTTGAATGAATCATGGAGCTTATCAACACTTCCTTTGTGTCTCTAATGACTATGGTGGAACAAGTTTACAACAAATTTTGGAGGAACGGGGCGGGAGGGCTGTTGTTCTGAATGGCTCTTTACGGGGCTTGGCGTGCGCTTCCCACCTGCTTTTCTCGTATTATGTGCCACCAGCAATGCCCTTTGTACCCTGTGTTGGTGACAGTGAAAAATAAGGAAAGAAAGTGTTTTGAACCCAGCAAGAGTGAAAGGAATCATCGGGGAGGAAAGGAGAAAGGAAGGAAGAGGAGAGGGGAAGGAGAGACAGCCAGAGCGAAAGAGAAAGAGGCAGTCATGGTCTCCAGGTCATCAGTGGTGGACCATGACTGAGATGGGTCTCCAGGGGGCTGCGTCTGACCTCTACCCAAGTGTCAATCAGTAGGCCAGTTTCTGTACTTGATGCTGAACACTTGTTCTTTTCTTTAATCCTCATAGTAACCTCACGATGTATGAATCACTGTTTTACAGGCTCGGCTATAATTGCAAAAGAGCATCAACTTGCCCCCGGACACTCAAAATTGAATAGAACAGCGAGGACTTGAACCTTGGCTGATTCCAAAATCCAAGCTCTTTTCACACTTCTGCATTGATTCTCCATGGCAATGCCACAGGTCACTGGGAGAGAACTGTTATTAGCCATTAACTTGATTTTGAACTAACAGGCTAGTCACTTAGCAAGGCCCCGAAGAAATGGAACAAGGTAGAAACACACATTGATGGGCTTAGGAGCTGGGGAGGGGAGGTGCTGGGGAGGGGCGGTGCTGGGGAGGGGAGGTGCTGGGCAGGGCTCCGGAAGGGCAGAGGGGAAGTCGCTCTAGATGATGGGATGCTAATTTCAGCTTTACTGGTTCTGGCTTTTGCTGGACCTCTGAGCACACACTGCCCGCAGGTGCCTCAGCACCACATTCAGGCCAGGATGGGCCAGAGCCCTCTCCCTCGCCACTGAGAGTGTACATGGAGAAGATTTCTCACAAGCTAGTTTGGGCAGGAGCTCAGCCAATGTAGCCATATTTTAAAAATCTTCAAACCATATAGAAATGCAGAGAAGAAGGAAAAAGAGGTTTTGATCAAATGGCTCCTAGGATGCACCTCTTGAGGATACAGATGGAGAGTGTAAGGTTAGCTCCACAGTCTCAATCAGGAGAAGCAGCCGTACCCGGGGTTCTGATGTCCCAAGCTGACACTAATTTTCTCAGATGATGATTCTAAGTAAATATGTGTGAATATTAGTTCCAGAGATCTGAATCAGCTGCAGAGAATTGTTGGCTATAACATAATTGGAAGCTTGGTGAGCTGAACCAACTCTTTCTGAAACTTCTTTTGTTTTGTTTCACTAACATTGTTTTCAACAAAGAGGGAGACATTCCTTACATACTGACATATGGTACCTTCTATTTATAACAAGATTAACAATTCATTCACACCTTGATTGAATCCCGCTTTATTGAGATGTCACAACAGATTTGCACAGCCTGCAAAGGGAAAGACTTACAAATGATAATATTATGACAGGCAAGACACCTGAAAGTAAATGAATCATAATTGATGACAATTAGAAAGAGTTCAGCACAAACACAGAATCGTAGCCGTGATGGTAAGCAGGATTCTTCTCTTATAAGGAGAGGATTGCCACGGAGAAATTCTGCTGAATTCTTATTGAGACCTTGAAATCCATTCAAACCTGTTCACTCATAGCTTATTTTTCTATTAATGGATGAAGGGCCTTCATAGTTTTAGGGCTTTAGTGTATGTCTGTATTCTGGTCCATAGCCTCACATGAACCACTTATTTTAGGATAGAACTGATGGGTCCTTCTAGATGCCCTGGCCGGAAGCAAAGCCCTCATCTTTGTCATCTCCTTCTTCCTTTCACCCTACATCAATCAGCAAGACATCAATTTTACCTCCTCAATATTTACTGAATCTTTCCATTTCTTACCACCCACACTACTCCACTTCAGACTTAGCCAATGTTGTTTTGCCCGAGAGCTTCCTCCCTGGCCAGATGCCTCTAATCCATCACCAAGAGTAATCTTTCTAAAGTCCTCTATGGCTCCCAACTGCTCTCAGCATAAGGGTTAAGTGTCAAGGTCCCACAATCCTGCCTGAGACACAGTGTTGCGTAGGGACAAGAGCAAACCTGGTGCAAGTCCTGACTCTTGGGAGGGGGTCATTTAGCTTCTCTGACCCTCCGTTTCATCCTCTACAAAGTGAAGGTCATAGCAGTATCTAACTTTTGAAATCTAATTACCTACAAACCTCTTGGAGGGGCTGATCACTTGTTGAGGGTTCACTTCTTGGCTCACTGCCTCTCTCAGCCCATCACAAACCTCTCTCCCTGTACACCCTGTGCTCTCAGCCCCAAAGGCTCCTTCTCCAGCAAACCGTGTTCTTCCACTCCCTCTTCCCGCCCCAGAGGTGTTCCCTCTGACTGTAAATCCTCATCTGGCCCCTCTGCCAGTCCCAGCTCCCACACACTCTGCTGGACAACTGCAAGTCATTGGCTTCATCTCTGCGTCCCTGTCACCTCCTCAGGGAAGCCTTCTTTGACTACTCCCACTCCCAGATCACTTTGTAAAACACTCTCCTTATACTCCATACTTCCTTTTGTAGCCCTTAATACACCTGAAAACTTATGTTTACTTTTTCTGGTATGCTTCTCTCTCCCTCCATACTAAAAGTTCTGTAGAGGGCAGGGATCGAGTCTCACATGTTTACTACTGTGTCAGTCACCTGGACCTTAACTTGTTGGATGATCAAATCTAGGAGGTCATACCAGCTCCCTCATTCACAGATGTTTGAGGACTTTCTGTGGCAGGCAGAACAATGACCCCCAAAGAGGTCTACACCCAGATTTCTGTGAATATGTTAACTTACGTGGCAAAAGGGACTTTGCAGATGTGGTTAAGGGTCTTGAGATGGGGAGGTGGGCGTGGATTACATGGATGGGTGCAACGTAATCCCAGGTCTTTGTAAAGGGAGGCAAGGGAGTCCGTGTCAGCGTGATGCCGCACAAGAAAAACTCAACTGGCCATTGCTGCCTTTACAGATGGAGCGAGGGCCCATGAGCCAAGGAATGTGGGTGGCCACTAGAACCTGGGAAGAGCAAGGAAACAGAGCCTCCAGGAGAGCCTCCAGAAGGAACCAGCCCTGCCAACACTTTTGAGTTTAGCCCTGGGAGACCCACTTCTGACCTCCAGAACTGCAAGATAGGTAATCTGTGGCGTCTGAAGCCACCAAGTTTGTCATTTGTTACAGCAGCCAGAGGAAGTGAATACACTTTCCCAAGGTCACAGAGCAATGGCAGAGCCAAGCCCAGAATCCAAGTATCTAGACCGTCCAGGGCCCTGTTCATTCCACTACACTCCCCTGTCTGTCTCTCAGGGCTTGTTGGTTTTTCACTGTGCTTTCTCCTTTTCCAGAGGAAGAGATCGTGAGGGGTGCAGCTGCTTACAGGCAAGGGCATGTGCACAAGGTTTGGCTCCACAGGTGCGAGTGTGGGAGAAGGTGTGTGGGGATGGAGAGTCTGCCTGGCCACCTACTAGACTCCCAGGGGAGGGTGGGAGGTCCCGGTCCAGCCACTCTTGCCTGTCCATCTCCTGTCCCTGCTGCACAAAGCCTGACAAGGTCTCACTCATGTTTCAAAGCGCTCCGTCTTTTCAGAGCTGTTTGTTATTGTCTCTGCCATCACAAGTTTAAAAAAAGAAAGTTAATTAAATATGGAACAAGACTGAGCAACATCTTTTAAACCATCATGTCATTAGAACTGAAAGCCTCAGAGAGCTGCTTAAAAGGGGTTTGAGAACAATGACTGTTCAATCAGATATTTATGGGCACAGTTATGTAAACACACTCTTTATTGTCTATGTATATTTAATATAATTATCAGTTTTGTAGTTGGACTCTCCAGAGACCCAACAAATCAGTGTTGCTTTGAAAATGTCAGCAGAAAAGACAATTATGTTGCTAGCAAATATTCATAAATTATATTAAAATGTCCTGTGGAGATGTCCCCTAAGCTGCAGAATCCTTTGCAGTAACTGAATAAGGCCTTTCTTTGATTTAAGGATGGGTTTAGAAGCAAGAAGTTTCTTTGGGAAACCTTAAAGGCATGAACATGGCAAAGGAGTAGGCGGCCTTGGAAAATAAGAGCCTGTGTGTTCCAGAAAATTCAGTCCCTCGCCATTTCCTATAGCCAGGTGGTATGTGTGCACATCCACTCAGGTACAGGTAGACACCTGCTCACCTAACCAATGTGCAAATTTTCTTTCTTAAAATACCCCATTAAGAAGAGAAAATAAATTCAATCTGTTTGCCCTCTTAGCACCCACTCAGAGCCGTGAATCTTTCCTATGGCTTTTTCTTTAGCAACTATTTATAGTATTTCCCATTTTTCTCTCTTATCATTTTTTTTTCTCATTATGCCCATGCAGAAAGAAGTGGAGAATGGGGAAACTGCTCAGTACATTAGAACGCACCAGGCTCTTGCTAAACCAACATGAGTGGTGTAGGTTGAGAAACACCTAGTAAGCATTCACAAATCACTTCTATTGCAGGATATACAATCTGCAAATCAACATCTTAATTAGCTGCTAATGACATTCAGAAGGAAAGGTTAATGTTAAGCGCAGGAAAGCAGTGTGGTTAAAAAAAATTAGATTTTCCTGCCTTCTTCTTGTAAAAAATAAAAAAGGGAAGAAACGATATCCAGTGTTTATAATGGGTGCTATAAATACATGTGCATCGGCCATTTGAAGCATCTTCATTATATGAGGCCTGTATTGATAGGCTACCTTTCATGGAAGGAGTTCAAAGCCTTCTACCCGCTTCTCATTTATCCTCAAAATACCCCTCTGAGGGCAAGCTTCTACAGGCAAAATGAAGTGGAGAGTTGAGGCAGTTATCTACATAATTCAAACCCAAACTCTCTTAATGAGGAATAAGTGGAGTTTCTGAAGAGACTGAATTTTCCTGATTGGCTTTCTATGTAGATCAGATTCCCTGGAAACCACGTCCATTTTGCACCATGCTGGCCTGAGGCCGACAGCCTACGGGAGCCAGAGCCTGGGGAATGGGGTCCCCTCAGTTTAAAAGGCTGACCTCACGCTGCCTACTGAGCCCCATCTTTCCCCAGCTGGCTTCTTGGTCTCCCGCTGCCGCCGGCCTCAGCCCAGGGACAGCTTCCCGATGCGCCCCCCGCCCCTGCCTTTGGTCCTCTGCTTTCCCTTCCCAAGCCCCCCCGCCTCACCTTAGCACCTGGCCACCCTCCCCTTCCCTCGGAGCTTCTCTCAGGTCCCCTTCCTCCTTGAAACGTTCTTTGATGAGGAGCAAAAGGACACCATCCTTTTGTTTATCTGTTTGTACATCAGGTTGCTTGCAGACCATTTTTACCGTAACCTGTGAGATAGTATCTGTGTGGTTTCAATAACGATGGTGCGAGCTCTAGCTGGCTTTCCCCTGGCAAGTGTCCCCGTCTATCCCAGGGTACGGCTCAGGCAAGCACGGAGTGGCTCTGCGTGTCCTTCTTCTCTTGCTCAGGCCTGTCATCGTTCAGGCTCGAGGAACTGACACTCATTGGGACAGTCAGCCTCCACGGGTGACCGCTGCCCTCCCTTCGGCGATGCGTCTCCGACGGTGGATGCACCCTTCTCCCGAGTTTTCCACAACAGCGCTTTCCCATCGTTCCCCGCAGGCTGTTTCCTGCAGAGCTGGAGGCAAGAAGTGCATTGCAGACAGTGAAGTGGAGCCACCGTGTGAGCGGTGACCCAGCTTCCGGGTCCACTCACGGCCCTCCCTGCGTGGCACCCACAGCTCCGCCACCCCCCAGGTGTGCCTCGCCGCCTGCAGGACTCTCCCTCCCATGATCTTCAGGCTGCAGAACAAAGAGGCTGTTTTTCTCCTTATCCCACTCTGAGCCCCACCTCCTGAGTCTTCATTTCCTGTCCCAGGATACACGTCTCTTCCCAGAATGATTCCCGGTGGAATGTCCATTTCTTCCAGGGGAAATTCCACCATGACTTGCAGGCATATGACTGGCCCTGAGCCCCGTCCCCAAAGATGAGACACAAGCTCTGCTCCTGAATACGCCTCCCAAGCATGCAGCTCAGCAAAATTCTCTTTCATGTCTTACCCAGAGGCCCGTGCATCCCGGACCTCAGGTACTTCTTGTTCACCTGCCCGCTGCTCTGCAGCCCCAAACATACCTTTTCCGAGAAAAACACAAAACCCCAAAGAAAACACAGCATGTGGAAATGGGGCAGTCTACATTCATAGCTGGGGAAGAGACATTTCTTTTATAAAAATGCGTCTGGGGCTTCCCTGGTGGCGCAGTGGTTGAGAGTCTGCCTGCCGATGCAGGGGACACAGGTTCGTGCCCCGGTCTGGGAAGATCCCATATGCCGCGGAGCGGCTGGGCCCGTGAGCCATGGCCACTGAGCCCGTGCGTCCGGAGCCTGTGCTCCGCCATGGGAGAGGCCACAGCAGTGAGAGGCCCGCGTACCACAAAAAAAAAAAAAAAAAAAAAAAAAAGCGTCTGCCTCATTCCCTACTCTGTCCCAGGTCAGGGCCTAGCAGAGCAGGGCTTCAATGTGTGCAGATGGGATGGCGCTCTTAGCTGACAAGAAGGACAGCAGATGAAGGTAGACACAAAAAAAGAGGGAGAAAACTGGTCTGCCATGGATAGTCCAAGGGTACACTTGAATTTTATGGATAAATTAGTTTTTGCAAATTGACATTGTAGCAGGAGTAGTAATGCCTTGGATTTATATAGGATTTGTTTCCTAACAATCTATTTTCACATTCATTATCATGGTAATTCCCATAACCCAGCTATGACTCATCATTATTGCCCACATGTTACAGCAGCACGACTTTAAGTGACTTATCCAAGGCCATAAAAGAAACCTGTGGGAATGACTTTGAAGAGAAGGCTCCAGAATACCACCCTACCCACTCCCCGTTTCCCTGCAGGGAGTCAGCCAGGTTAGATTTAGTTATCACTACATCGCAGTTTAATTATTTATTTTTATATCTTTCTCCCTCCCCATCAGATTGGGGGTTGTATTTTTATCTGCATCCCAAGGGCCCAGAAAAAAAACTTGACAAATGCTCAATGAGATGTTTGTTGAATGAATGTTGAATGTTAATGCGCTTGCTTTTAAGGTCAGTGGGACCAGCTCTCAGGCCCTGTGCATTTTCTTTCCATTAAAGGAATACCCCTGGGTTTGCACTGTGCTCATTGTTCTCCTCACTGGCATTCCACCAACATTTTCTTGGTCATCATCTTCACTGAGAAAGGCTGTGATCATATTTTAAGACAGAAATCAACAACCTCTTTAGACGTGGGTGCTAACAGAATGGTTTGTGCCCCTTGGTACCATTTGCAGGCTCTCAGCCTAGATCAGGGAGAGAGGAAAAGGCAAAAATGGGAAAAGCTAAGGAACCGGAAAGAGAAATAAAGAGAGTGAGAAAAGAGAAGGCAGAGCAGCTGCGTCTGGTGGGGAACGGCAGCACGCCACTGTAATTACCTCTGGGCCTCATGGTCACGCCCATCACATAGGTGCTTACCCTTGTCTTGAAAGATGAATGTCCCCCAGCTGGCCCACCCTAAGTTAATGACTCTCACAGGTGAATAATGGTTGAGTTTAATTAGGACTTGGATCTTTTTAGAGCTTCTTGGGAGGTTCAAGGTCAACTCATTGTGGGAAGATGGACTGATTACCAGGATCGGTCATTTAGTTATTTTTTTCTGCAATCCGTGTTTTAGCTAAAATCTGAACTACGGCTCTGCTCTCTTAGACCCTCTGCCTTTTATAAATAATAATTTTTTAAACGCTGGAAATGTAAAGAAACTGCCTTGGGGGCAGATTTATGGGTATGAAAAGAGAGGCAAGGCAAAGTTACACTCCACACACCCCAACTCCTCCCACACGCCCGAGACTGGGCTAGGTATTCCCTCCACCTAGAGTGCCACAGTGCCCGATGCTTCACTCTTGTTAACGCACTGTATGAGCTTCCTGTTGCTCACTTCCTCTCTAGCCTGAAGCTCCCGGGGCAGGGGGTGCTTTCCCACTAGGCGATCCCAGTGCCCAGCTCAATGCCTGGCAATGAAGAGCAGACAGCCAGGAGTGAAGGAGCAAGCGAATCAATGGATAATTAAATGCAAGTGCTCAAGTTCAATGGTGGGTTTCAAACATCTCAAAGAGACAGTGAATGCAAAGTGCCTACCATGTAGTAGCTTCTCCATTAGCACAAAGCATCTCAGTTTTCAGCATCTGCAGGAAATAAGGGTGCCTACACTGTGCCAGATCCTTCCCAATTTTTATTTAATCCTCACAATGACCATATGAAACGTGTATTCTCATCTTCATGCACCAAGGAGAAAAGTGAAGCTCAGCATGGGCTGGTCAAAGTTTCGTGAAGGCAGGATTTGAAGCCAGATCTGTCCCCAGCTTGTGCTTTTCCCTCCAGGATGCTATTTTCTAGAGAAACTAGTTTCCTCCTCTTCTTCCTTCTTCTTCTTCTTCTTCATCCATCTCTTTCTTTTTTTCTCTATCTTCTCCTCCTTTTAATTTTTGGGTTACTGGACATGTGGCCTTTATGGAGGAAGCATATGTCTCTTAGGGATATCTTTACATCATAGACAAACAAATATAGAATAGTCACACTCTCCATGTGAAGGGCTGATAGTCTAGCCATATAGATATTTTTATCTTGTGCTCTAAATAAATACAGTACTTATGGAAATAAGACAAGGAAAGAAGAAAATGCACTGCTCCAGGAAATATGTAATCCCCAGGCAAAAAGCAACAATTCAGCGGGACTGTCTGGGGGTCGATCGTTCTGAGAATCGGTGCATTTCTCAGAGTTTCTGGAGAAGAGAAAGAAAAAGTGTTATATTACCTAATTCCTTTCTGCAGTTTTGACTGGATAGATTTCCTTACTTTGTGCCTGGAGTTATGAGGTGTTTTCATGAAGAATGAGAGATCTATGATGTCTCCCACCCAAGGGCAGGTCACTGGAGGGAGAGATGAGTGGCTTTGCTCTGGGCTCTATCTCCTCAAAGCAGAGTCTTCATCTCCTTTGAGGCAGATGGAGAAAAAGAACTAGGGTTGGCTTGGGATTACGATATTGTCCTCTGCTTGTGCATTATCACGTGGGCGCCCAGTCTTTCCTCAGGAGGCCCAAGTGTTGGTGAGGGGAGCGAGTGTCTTGGTCTCACTTTCTGTGTTAGCAGACAAGGTACCCATTGGCTGTCTGCATGGACTGAATCATTCTTGCATCTTATCTTTCTTGTATCGTATCTTCTGTCTGAAAAGACTGCTGTCTGGAGTTTTATTCCCTTTTCTAGCCAAGGAAAACAAACCCAATCTTACTGTATTTTTTCAGTTATTCATTTTCAGGGCCGTTCATCAACCAAAATGTACAATGGGTGGTGTTCCTCTCGGTCACCGCCCACCCTCTTCCACACGAACGTGCCCTTCATTGAAGAATGTCCGACAGCAGCAAGCAGGAGGGAAATGTAAGATGCAGGCCCCTCACTTGTCTGTGGAGGAAGATGACTAAGCCCAGTGGGGTGTCCCTGACCACAAGATCACATAGCCTCGGCTCAGGCCCTCTGTGCTACTACTTGGTTTTGGAAATCTACAACAGGTCACTTCACTTATCTGGGCTTCATGTTCTTCTATGGTTAGACTCAATAACCTCTAAGGCTCTTTACTTGCTCTATAATTCTCTAAATCACATAATTTTGCAGGTACCTCTGACTGGCTGAGACATCGCAAGTGGATAATTTTCAGAAGGGCCAGGCAGAGCTAATCGGAACAAACTTCTCAAGCGTTTCTGGCTTTCTTCACAGTGTGTCTTCCTAGGGGCAAAGTCTGTGGTAATCACTGAGAAGTCCCTCTCCCCAAATAGGCTCATCCTTAAGCACCTCAGACCTATAGACATACTGACTCTTCAGAAAACTAACATTGCTAGTCCCCAGGTTCTCTTTGGAGAGCTCTTATAAATAACCAAGGAGATGAGAAAGCTTCTTTTTGCTCAAGGGTTAGACCCTAAGCTGCAAACCCATCTTTGGGACATTGAGGCATGGAGCCCCATGTGCCAGGAATGACAAAGAAGCTGCAAGTGGTGCACTTTCTCTGCCTGGCAGAAAGAAGGGCTGGCGGAACAGAGAAGGAAGATGTATTCAGACCACGACTGAATGGCAGTGGCTGCCCTAGTCAGAGACAGGGAGAGGCAGTGGTACACATGCCAGCTACATGCCATTTCTTCCCCGGGAAAAATGATGAAGACGAATTTAGGTGAGTCAGACTAAATAGCAGTATCAGGACCTTCAGGCTGAAAAGGGAGGAGAAAATGTGGGGGGAAAGGACATGCATCAGAAAGCAGCACCCTGAAGGAGAGGGAAATCAAAGGACATGTAAGATATCTGGCGACCGAAGGTGGAGGTCTGGGAAGCAGGCTGGTTAACAACTTAGAGCAAGGTTTTCAAAGAGGCCATGGCTCAGCATCTGAAATAAGTTCTCCAACGAAGGACAATGGAAAGCTGAAAATACTCATTTTAGGAGGCTTAAAGAGAAAAAAGCCATGTTCACTTAGGGACCAGAGATCGTAAGGTCTATTTAAAGGACTGTCAGTCTGGGAGAAAAATGTCCTTCCGCTAGAGGCAGCAAGAGCAGAGGCCCCAGTGGAATCATAGGAGCTCAACACTCATGGGGCCATTGTAGCAGTGGAGCCGCTACTGATGAGCGTGGAGCCAGTGGTGGTGGTAGTGATTGGTGGCCAGGTGCAAGGCAATGACTCTGAGGCTTCCCAGCCTAATGAATGATTCCCACTCAAGGGGAGAGTTGAACAAGCCATCAGAAGAGGTCTGCTGACATTGGAAGGTGGAACTGAGGTGAGATCTGGAGTCGTTACCTCTTGAGTCTTCAACCATCTCCAAGGCTGAGGAACCAGCCCTTCAGAGCTGACCCAAGTCTCTTATATTGAAAATTCCACTCTTTTCCACTTGTTCAAGCCTCTGTGCTTGGAGCCCCATTTTCTACTGGAAAGCATCTATTTCACACCTGAAGTCTTTTCAGCACTTTGTACTCTTCTCTTATAAAGATTTATGTGGGGTGGATCACCTACTTTCCTGTTCTTTTCTTGTTCTGAAAATACATCACTAACTTTCTTTCCTATTCTAATAGGTCTCTCTTCTTTGGAGTCAGCTATAGTGAAAATCTCTGTAATTCTTCTTTCGTGGTTGGAGAGATTGTGAAATCAAGGACAGCTTCTGTTGTTAGGACATGTGGCAACCCAGCCTTTCTTGAGGTCTGCCCCCGATGGTGGCTGCTTCCAGACTGACTCAGGAGATGTCTTATGTTTGTCTAACAGGGTGAGTGTTGGGTCACGAGCAGGCCCTTTTGAGCAGGATAATGGTGACACCGAGTCAGGAGGTGTACCACTAAGACTGAATCTAGTTGCCTTCATTCTGAAAAGATATTCTAATTTTCTAAAATCCTGAGAGATGACCTTGCCCAAGGAGCAGTGTAGTGTATGACTTTTCATTCTGGTGATGGCCTATTTTGTCAAATCAAGATAGTGTCATGTGCTGTGTTTAAAGTTGGCCTTAGCATGAATCGAAGTTTGGTTTCATGTAGAATGTACTGAGTGATTGCTATGTGCCAGGCATCTCACTAAGCTCTAGAGAATGAGAGATAAAAGACGCAGTTCTCAGGAAGTTTTGGGTTAGGTCTGCATGTGTATTTGTCAATTCACTTAGCCGGGCTCTACACTGGGCACTGATGCCAGGCAATGCACACAAAGTGGTCTTTTCCCTAGAATCATCACAGGTAAACAGTCCGCTGCAACAAACTGCTCTGCTGGTGGGGAGACGAAGAATAACACCTTTAATTCCAGGAGAGTGTAAATGAGGGAGAACGTTCAAGGCCACCAGGGGAGGCTGTGAGGAGGCTGAGGACAACCCTGGTGCATGGCTGGCCAAGTACCTTGGTTTCCAGAAGACTCACCTCTCTCTCATTTCGGTGGGCCCTTTCGTTCAACTAGTACTTCCTTTCCTTTCCTGTCTGATTTCTCCTTGCATCCAGTGTCACCTGGAGGTTATTTCTGCCCAGCCAGCCCATTCCCCTCAGGTGTCTGGAAGACTGAGTTTTGCAAAGGGTTGTTGGGCAATTTTTTGATTATCTCTCACCCTTCTGCCTTTCGTCTTCCCCCGGCTCATCTCTATCCTGTTTGCAGTGAAGGCGCAGCGTTTAGAACCATGGTATCTCGTTTTCAAGGAAACAGTTTATGGAGGATTCCTCCTTCAAGCGGCTAGTGGGTATTTGTCTGTGGCCCATGGATCTCTGAGTTTATATAGGAAATTTCAATCAATCTAGCTTTTATTCTGTTTGCGGCTCCAGGACAATGATCCCATTGGTCTGTTGTGTATAATGACCAGAGTTTTATTTCTTTTGTTACTGCTTTTGGACATTTCTCAGATGTTTGATACTGTTATCTGCGTGTTTTTATTGTGGCTGACAAGCACTTGTATTGGTCTATCTGGAAAAGTACTTCCCTGTTTGAATCTTATTTTCCTCGGTGTACGGAATTTATTGTTTTTGAACCTCATGTTTCTACTGTGACCGAAATTGTTTCTTGAAGCACAAGGAATTGGGGCAGGAACTCATTTTACTTAGTTTGTAGGTACTTTTTCGGGACGCCATTGTTTTCCAGGGCAGTTTCCATCTGGTAGATTGGAGATATTCTTATCATGGTCCGAATTTTCCTCTAATGGGCATACACTCCATCTGCTGTTTCCTGGTTTTAACACACTCTTGTATGAATGAGTTGAAGAAGTAGTTATGCCAGAATCTTACAAAAGAACACCTGGATCAAACCCTCTCATAGTTAATACAACACATGTGAATGCGGGGCAGGGTTGAGGTGAGAGAGCCAGCCCAATGATTGCATTAAAACATCAATTGGCCTCTTTTATAATGGGGGCAGCCTCCTTTAAGTTTTTGGTAGCTGACCACATTTTACTTTGTTTCAGTGAATCAGAACAGCAGATTGTAAGTAGAGGAAGTTTCAACATGAATAAAGTGGAATTTGACCATTATTATTACTTACAAACAAATGCTATTTTATGAATAACACATTAAGTCTAAAACTCTGCCTATAGGGGAAAAAAAGTTGGAAGGAAACAATCTAAAATATTGACAGTGAAGGGACTGTGGATGATATATTCTGTATGTTTTCCATTTTCAAAACTTTCATCCATGTATGTATGTTGTGTGTTTAGGATAATATATGCATAGATGTTTATTAATTGATTTAGTTGGGCTCCATGCTAGGCACTGGTGGTAAGATGATGATGAGACACAGTTTTTGCCCCAGAATTATTACAAATAAACAATTCACTGTAACAAATTACTGTAATTAATATGTGAAAATGCTTATGGGAATTCAAAAAATAAAAAGATATAAGAGCTCTGCATATATTTTGTTATGTTTATCCCTAATTATTTTATGTTTCGGATGCTATGGTAAAATGGAATTGTCATTTTTATTTCATTTTCCAGTTATTCACTGCTAGCATATACAGATGCAATTCGTGTTGTATATTGACCTTGAAAAATTCATTTATTGGACCTAGTAACTTTTTTTTGGTAAACTCTTTAGAATTTTCTATGTGCATGATCATAGAATCATCTAGTAAAGACATATTTCCTCCACATATATATGGCTAATTAGCACATGAAAAGAGGCTCAAAATTACTAGTTAGCACAATGAGATGCCACTATACAACCTTCAGAATGGCTAGAATGAAAAAGATCTGCAATAACAAGTTTTGGTGAAGATGTGAAACAGTTGAAAACCTCATATGCTGTTGGTGGGAATAGAAAATGTTACAATCACTTTTATATCTTTTCATTCATTATTGCAATGTCTAGAAGCTCAAGTACAATGCTAAATTGAAACAGTGAGAGTAAACATCCCCCTGCTTTTACTGATTCAATTTTTTACCATTTATTATGATGATGATAATGTTATCTGTGGGTTTTTTAATAGATTTTTTTAACAGTGTGAGGAAGGTTTTGCCTGTTATTTTATTCTCCTATTATTAAGTTTTCTCCTATAGTTTTGTCAAATGCTTTTGTGAGTCTATTGAGATGGTCATTTTTTGCCTTTATTATTTTAATATATTAATTATATTAATTGAATATTGAATGTTAAGCCAGGCTTTAAATTCCATTTGCCCAAGAGGTATTCTCTTTTTATATTTTGTTGTATTTGACTTGGTACATTTTGTTAAGGATTTTCTGTATCTATATTTTTGAGGGATATTGATTTGTAGTTTATTTTTCTTTTAACAGTTTCCAGCCTGGTTTTAGCACTGGAGTGATCTTGGCCAAAAAAATGAGTTGGAAAGTAATTTTTGAAAGAGTTTATATAAAAAGTTGTATTATTTCATCCTTAAATATATGATAGAATTCACCAGTTAAGCCATCTGAACCTGGAACTTTCCTTGTGGTAAGATTTTTATAATTAATTTAAAAAATTGTTTTCTAGACATAGATTGAGATTTTTCTACTTCTTTTCTTTATTCTGGAAATTTGTGTCTTTCAAGGAATTTGCCCATTGAATCTACATTATTGAAATTATTGGTATAAAATTGTTCATGATGTTTCCTTATTATTATTTTAATGTTTGTAGGACCTATAGTTGTATCTCTTCTTTTGCTACTGATATTAATAATTTGTCCTCTCTCACTTTTTTTCTTGATCAGTCTGTCTAGAATATTATTAATTTTATTGATTCCTTCAAAAAACGAGCTTTTTGTTTTCTCAGTTGTTTCTAGTTCTTTGGTTTTTTTTCACTCTAATCTTTATTATTCCTTTCTTCTAATTACTTTGCATATAATTTGCTCTTTCTTCTCTAGTTTCCTAAAATGGAAGCCTCAACTGTTGATTTTACACTTTTCTTCTTTTCTACTATAAGCCTTTGAAACTATAAACTTTCCTCTAAGCAGCATTTTTGCTGCATTCTGCAAATTTTGATATGTTGTTCTCATTATATAGTTTGAAATACTTTTTAAAGTTTCCTCATGATTTCTACTTTGCCCCATGGATTATTTAGAAGTAAATTATTTAATTTCAAATATTTGGAGTTTTCTTGAAATTTTTTTGCTGAGTTATAATTAAATTTCATTGTAGCCAGAAAAAGCACTCTGTAAGATTGCAATCTTTTGAAGTATATTAAGACTTGTTTCAGTCAGCCTATCCTCTACATTTGTGAACCTGCTATATGAATTTAAAAGAATACATATTCTGCATTTCTTGGGTACAGTGTTCTGTAAATCACAATGAGCAAAAGTGGTTGATAGTGTCATTTAGCTCTTCTAGCTCCTCAGTTATTATTATTATTATTTTTTTTCTGTCTAGCTAGTCTATCAGTTACTGAGAGGTATGTTAAGGTCTTCCTGATTGTGGGTCTGTTTATTTCTCTGCCAAGTTTTACTTGATTATGTTGAAACTGTTATTATATGCATAAATATGTATAATTGTAAATTGCTATATTTCTTAATGTTTTTGCCGTTATGATGTTTCTCTCTTTATCTCCAGCAAGATACCTTATCTTGAAGTCTATTTTGTCTCCTGTTAATATAGCTGCTCCCATTTTCTTGTGCTGAATGTTAGCATGCTATATTATTTTCAATCCATTTACAGTTAACCTATTTGTTCCTATGTATTTAAAGAGTATCTTTTATAAACAGTATATAAATATTTGCTTTTTATATTCCATCTGAAAATCATGCCTTTTCATTAGAATATTTAATCAATATAAATTTGGTGCAGTTATTGAAATAGTTGACTTTACGTCTGCCATTTTGCTAGTTATTTTCTTTGTTTCAGATCATCTGGGTTTTTTTGTTTGTTTGTTCCTCTTCTACCTCTTTTGTGTTAATTAAATATTTTCTAATATTTTGCCTTAGTTCCTCTGTTGGCTTTTTTTTTTTTTGCGGTACGCGGGCCTCTCACTGTTGTGGCCTCTCCCGTTGCGGAGCACAGGCTCCAGACGCGCAGGCTCAGCAACCATGGCTCACGGGCCCAGCCACTCCGCGGCATGTGGGATCTTCCTGGACTGGGGCACGAACCCATGTCCCCTGCAACGGCAGGCGGACTCTCAACCACTGTTGCCACCAGGGAAGCCCCTCTGTTGGCTTTTTACTATCGAGCCAATTCATGCATTTTTATAATGGTTGTTCTAGAGATTAATACAATACATACATCTTTAACTTATCCCAATTTATTTAGAGTTCATGTTCAATTACTTCAAGTAAAGCATAGTAATCTTGCAACAGTATATTTTCATTTCCCTGGGCTTCCCACCACCCTTAGTGTTAGTGTTTCTGGTGCTCATTATTTCTTCCTGCAAATCTGAGTAGCCATCTGATGTCATTTACCTTCAGCCTCAAAAACTTCCTTTAGTGTTTCTAATAGTACGATTCTGCTGGTAATGAATTATCTTAGTTTCATTTGTCTGGCTATGCCTTAATTTCTCTCTCATTTATGAAGGATAAATTCTTTGGATACATAATTCTTGGTTTTCAGTTTTTTTCTCTCTCCAGCAGCTGAAATATGCCATTCTGATTTCGTATGGCTTCCATTATTTTTGATGTGAAGTCAGTCAGTAATCACATTATTATTCTCGTATATGTAATATGTCATCTTTCTCTGGCTGCTTTAAAGATTTTCTGTTTACCTTTGACTTTCAGCACTTTGACTATAATGGTTTATCATTCCTGGGGTTTGCTGAGTTTCCTGGAGTTATAAGTTAATGTTTTCCACAAAATTTGGGATGCTTTAGGTCATTATTTCTTTAAAACTTTTCCTGGTCCTTTCTCGCCTCTCCTTTTCTATCATTCCAATTTGAAATCATTCCAGTTTCTATGCTGTATCTCTTGATGGTGTCCATACATCTCTGATGCTCTGTTCATTATTCTTCAATCCTTTTTCTTTGTTCTTCAGATTGGATAATTCCTATTAATCTCTTTTTAAATTCATTGATTCTCCTGACACTGCAATCTGCCTTTAAGCCCATCTAGTGAATTTTTTATTTCAGTTATTGTGCTTTTGAGCTCTGGAATTTCAATTTTTTATGGTTGTCATTTCTCAGTCGAGATTTTCTAACTGCTCATTCATTAAGAACATTTTTCTTGAATTATTTGAACATTTTATAATAGCTGATTTGAAGTCTAATTGGGCCAACATCTGGACCCAATTAGAGTTGGTTTTTATTGACTTCTTTGTTTTTCCTGAGTATGGGTCACATTTTTATGTTTCTTAGCATGTTTAGTAATTTTTGTTTGAAAAGTGGATATTGTAGGAAATACAATGTTATGACTCTGGGTTCTGTCATATTATTTACAGTACTCTTGTTATTGTTATTGTTGTTTTATTAGGCAGTTAATTTGCTTGGAGTCAAACCGAAAACTTTGTGTCGTCTGTGCTGTGTAGTTGTTAATAATTCCATTCAGTTCTTCTGACTTCCAGCTGCTGAATATTTAAACTGACTCTTGGTAAATCCAGAGAACTCACCCAAAACAGCTCTATCTTTTAAGGCTAGATTTCTTTCTGGCCACTGCTTGCTTTTTTGATGCCTCTATCAGATTCTCCCCCATAGATGCCTACTTTAGTGAGCAACCAGTGATTGGGCAAAATTTATGCTCAGATTTTTTAGCTTCAATCCTTTTGCCATTCTCTTGCTTACAGATTTCCCCCTTAAAATTTCCCCTGTGCTCTGTTCTCTGGTATCTTGAGCCTGTAAGGTGCTTGATGTTTTCTATCACCCTAGCCAGTCAGGGAACATCTTCAGGCAAGATAACTATAAACTCCCAATTCTTCCTTCTTCTAGCTGCAGTTTTTTTTTTTTTTTTTTTTTTTTTTTTTTTTTTTTTTGGCTGCATCAGGTCTTAGTTTGGATCTTTCATTGTGGTACGTGGGTTTCTCTCTAGTTGTGTTGCATGGGCTTCAGAGCACACAGGCTCAGTAGTTGCAGCATGCGGGCTTAGTTGCCCCGCAGCATATGGGATCTTAGTTCCCCGACCAGGGATCGAACCTGCATCCCCTGCATTGGAAGGCAGATTCTTAACCACTGGACCACCAGGGAATTCCCCTAGCTGCAGTTTCTTAAAAGCAAACTTTCCTCTGGCTTCTGTCTTGTCTTGGATGTTTTCCTATTCCTAGAAATAATTGTTTTTTATATTGTGTACAGATTTTATAATTATTATCTATGAGAGGGTTCACATAGCCACCCTCCTCCACCATCATTACTAGTAATGCCTGTGTTTATGTCTTTAGTCTTTATCTTCTTTATGGTACTGTGAACTCCATGAGGGCAGGTAAGTCCTTTGTTTATTTTTGTCTGTCCAGGATTTAACACAGAATAAATGCTTAATAAATATTTGCTATATGGTTAAATAAAAATTCAGACTTCTACCATAATCATACAATGAATCCCTCATTTGTGCATTCACAAATATTTGTTGCTTTTATTTAACTTCTCATCATCCCAGTCACAGGGTCTGTCCCTTGAGGAAATAGACCTCTTTCTTTTTTAAACAGACTATTTACAGTCTAGAAAAACAAATGTGGGTACTATATTTATTAAGTGAAGTTTTCTTGTAGAGAATAAGGTGATTCAATAAGAGAAAAAGGGAATAAACCAATAAGAGAATAAACTGTAAGCGAATCACTTTGTTTCATCTTCAGGAGAAAGGAATATGTCACCTGTGAGTATTGCCAGTGGCCTTGAATATTCTCAGAGTCGTTTTGCTTCTCACTTAAGGCTTACTTTAATGCTCAGACTCTAAATACTGTCATATCCTTGAGTGAGAAGTAAGCCCCCCTCTAATCTCCAGGAGTTCGGCCTACAACCAAGACCACAACATCTAGGCACCAACCAACTTAGGAATCAGATGCGTTTTACTTAGGTCAGGTGAACACTAAACAAACAAAAAAAAACCCCAAACCTCCCTCTATATGGATAGCTGGTGTCTTTTAGATTGAAGCTGTTTTGGTTTTTTAAATTTCTTGTTATTTGTTTTTTCACCTCATTGATGGCCGCATTCCTATTTTGGACAGAGCTGATTATCTACCAAGCGTGTAATACCATTAGGGGACCTGGATTTAGAGGCAGTGTATCTACATTAAATAGAAGAAATTATTATTACAGTTTTGTACTTTTGGATGTGATCCCTAATTTGCTTTCTGCTTTAAGGTACTGACATGAAGAGTTCTATATAGGTGCTACTGGCTACATGTTGGGAATGTTATATATTTAAACAGTTTGCAGTTAATTAAGAGTATTGACTTGGAACTAAATCAGTGGTCTCACACAACATCTGTGCTCTCCTCCGATCTGTCTATGTATTTAGATGGCGTCTATCACCGTGGTATCTAAGCGCTCAGAAAATCTAATTAGGCTAATTTCAATTTCCTCTGTGAGAGAGAAGGATCTACCTCTCTTCATCACCCTCTCTGCCAGAGCCTTCTTGAAGGGAGTCATTATTATTCCTCAAAGAGAAAGGCAGTTGAAAGAGAGCCTCAAGCAAGAAACAGCGTTTTGCACCTTCCTTGAAAGTTGGGGATTTGGCTTCTGGAAGTGTTTTCAGCTTGTAAACAGCCCCAGAAAAGCAAAAGGGCAGTCAGTGCTAAAGAGGCTGTGAACATGATTAAAGAAGGAGGAACACTGGAAATTTCCTTGCAAGCTCTGGGTTAAAGAATGTGCTGGTAGATGGAGCTTGACTGTACACTCACAATGTCCTAAGCTATCACCTCCTGACAGACGCACAGCTTTTATTTACCAAAGAAGCAGAAAGGCAGTGTTCTCTTCCCAACAATGAACAAGTGCCCTTGTTCTCCTGTCTGTGGGTCTCTGTTAACATTTCGACATCTTAATTTCTGTGTTGAGGAAAGCTGCCTGATTTCATTGGTTTTCAATGCCTTGCCTGCAGCTAGACGTATGGATAAGGCAGCAGCGAAATCATTATGAGCTCCATTTTGCGGTTTTAACACACATGGGCTACCCTTCAGGAGCCAGTGCAGAGGAATAAATGTGTGTACAAGCAGAGCATTGCAGTCACAAAGCAGAGCTTGTTAGGTGGAAATGAGAAAGGATCAGAGATGACTGAACGTGTTTGCCTGACCTGGGTGGGCATCTCTTGTGATGGAGTGTGAAGGAAAAAGAGGGAAGTTAAAAAAAAAACAAAAAACACACAAACATCACCACTTCACCTTACCTCAGTTAGAGATCAAAACCAATGTGGCTAGTTGTTCCCGTGCTTTTTAATGTCAACATTGTTTTTTTTTCTCTTTTTGCTTGGAATTTGTGTTATTTAGAGTATCCAAGAAAGTGGTGGGGATGCTTGGCTGGGGATTCTGAGATCCAATTCACTGAAAATGAAGGAATTCAAAAATGTACTCCTTCTGGTAAGAAGAATTAAAAGGACTGTGGCAGTATGTGGGGTTTAGTCTAGAAAGGTTGACACCAGGATTGATAGGGTGGCAGCATTTGAGACTGTGACTCACCTCCAAGCTCCTGTTGGTGCTTGGAGAGGCATCGTGGAGCCTCTGTGCACATCTATCTGGAATCACTTTAAAGCTATTAGTAAGTGTCCAGCATTAGAGAGATTTTACAACCTAAGTATGTGCCAGACTGTGACAAGAAAATGACTTCTGGCCAAAGTCAGTCCGTGACCCCAACAATTTCAAAGGCCTGGCCTTGGGGTGAAGGCATCGTTCCAGAGCTAACATTATGGAAAGTAGCACCATGGATAGGAATGTGGAAATGACGTGTGAGTGACCACACAGGAAGAGGGGAGCTCAGTCCATCCTCTATCCCTTTTCTCAGATTCACTTAGCAACATCATTAACAGAAAATGTTCTAGGAAGGTCCCCTAAATGGATGAGCCATTTCACAGTCTCACTCTCTAAATGAGCACAAAAATCATTTTTAAGCTTAGGTCTTGGCCCCACTCAGCTGACCTTCCAGATCTGGAAAACTGGGGCTAATTTCAAGCTTTCTCTGGGAGAGTGTGAATTCCCTTTTGAGTTGCTTCTCTACCCAAAGTCCCTGTATAAGTATATTTGTGGAGATGTGCCATCATCATGAGCTGTAAAGTGTAGGATAGTCCAACTTCTCTCTGCCGGAGACTCACTGGATAATCTTGCCTGTGTCTTTGACTTTTTTAATCTGTAAAACAGATTACACTTGGATCCTCTGTTCCGTTTGTGGGGTGAAAATAGGGGCAGTATTTAATCTGGGCCATAAATCTTTGGTACTATTTAATTTTCAGCTTTTCTACCATGTGATGTAACTACTACTTTATATATTTAGGCGACAAAATGCTTTTGGAGTAATTCAATGAGTCCTTCAAGATAAAAAAAAATGTATCAGATACGTTTCTAAGGCCATGTAAGGATGGGGGCAAGAAATAGTTTCAAGATTCAATAGGGTATGAAGATGCCAAGCAAATAAAACACTCTTCCCCACCTGAGTTTGAAACAGCTTGAGAAATAAGATTAAAAGTATGACAGGAGACCAAAATATTACCTTTCTACCCTGATTTTGGGGAATATGGTTTATACCTCCAGGGAGGAAAGCTGTGTAATAGAGAGACCCAGAATTAGACAGACTTTGGAATGGATTGTGTTGGTTGGATCACTATCCCCTATCCCCTACAAATGGGAGGCTGCCGTGTAAAACGTGGGGCAAGGAGAAGCAGGGCAAATATTTGCTTCCAATGGACGACTTGCTCTCAAGAACAGGAAGAGAGGAAAAGTCTGGGAAATATGCCCTGTTTCATCTTCCCAACTCATTCCCAGATCATTGATTCCACCCTGGGTGGGGGACAGGGTGGAAACAGGCCAGGAGTGTATGTGTCCTCCATTTGGAAGGAAATGTAAAGAATGGAAAAAAAACATGGCCTCCTACCATTAGGTGGTCTTGGAGGGTATCTGTGTATTTTCAAGAAGACCTTTTGTTTTTATAGCTCCCCCAGAGGAGGCAATGTTGACTAACTTCTAACCACCTTCTAGGTCAGCTTTGGTGAGATATCTCAGTCTTTCCTGGGATTTTATTTTATTTATTTATTTATTTTGTTGTACGCGGGCCTCTCACTGCTGTGGCCTCTCCCGTTGCGGAGCACAGGCTCCGGACACGCAGGCTCAGCGGCCATGGCTCACGGGCCCAGCCGCTCCGCGGCATGTGGGATCTTCCCGAACCGGGGCACGAACCCGTGTCCCCTGCATCGGCAGGCAGACACCCAACCACTGCGCCACCAGGGGAGCCCTTTCCTGGGATTTTAAAACAGCATCAGGAGAAGGCATTCAATCAACTCACCCCAGTATTATATTCTTGGATTTTTATTGCTATGGTATGTTCAGAGTTTTTTATTCTTTACTGAATTTTGGAGGGCAGGACCATGTTTATCTGGGTGAGAGAAAGAAAAGCTTCATTCTAGATTTCATCACAGTGGCAATGATCCTCTCTGAAGTTGTACTCATTTATATGGAACTTCAGGAATCATTCATTCATTCATTCATCTATCATTTAAATTCAATAAGAATTCACTGAGTTTTTTCTAGGTAGTGGGCACCATACCAGGCAGCAGGAAAGCTAAGTCAATTCTGTTTATACTAAGGATGCTAAGTAAGGGATATAGGTAGTCCTGGAGGAGCTAGGACATTACCTTGGCCAGCAGCCCACTACATAATAATGTGTCTATCTATCTCCTTTAGATCCTGGTATGCACTGGGGTTTGTGGTTGGGAGACATAAATATCTTGATTTGATTCCTCCATATAAAGTATGTCAGTTAGATATGTAATGCTTAGATATTAACGGCTGTCCTCCAAAAGATATGTACAAGAATTTTCATAGCAGTTTTATTTATAATGGCCCCAAATTGGAAACAACCCAAATGTCCATCAACAGGTTAATGGAATGAAATAACACTCAGGAATAAAAAGGAACAAACAACCAATACATGTAACACAGATGCATCGCGAACCATTATAACATTAGGCTGAGCAAAGGAAGCCAGATTAAAAGAGCACATGCAACCTGATTCGATTTATGTGAAGTTATAGAATAGGCAAAAATTAGTTATAGTGATAGAAACTAGAACACTGGTTGCATCTAGAGATCGGGGGTGGGGAGATTAATTACAAAGGGGTATGAGGAAGCTTAGTGGAACAATGGAAATGTGCTGTGTTTTAATTGCAGTGTTTATTACACAGTTGTATGCATTCATCAAAACTCACAAAATGGCACACTTCCTGTATGTGTATTTTATTATGTATAAATTATACCTTAAAAGTGTAAAGAAAAATATACAAAAGGTGCAAATTGTTTAAGGAATAAATGCACAATCAAACATATTTTACAAAATGAAATCCATTAGAAACATTTCAAATGTTTCCTGTTATTTGAACTGTACTAATTTTTTTACAACTTATATAAGCCATGATTTGGAATATCAAAATACAGAATGTTTTTCTTCCTATTACCAAACTTCTGGGGGAAAAGTTTTATTACAAAAATGGAATACAATAGGAAAAAAACTTGCTTCTTTTTAAATATTTAGCTTAAAAGGTAAAGAAAACTATGGACTGGCATAATTAGAGAGAACACAGGTGAGTCTTTATATGTCCACATCTATAGGTGATTTTGTTTTCAAATAAATTTAAGTGATAGTAATTGCCTTTGTGTGTGAGTTTGTAAATGTGTGTATGGGTACTAAGCCACACAGATAAATAAAAGAGGAAGCAAAAGAGGAAGCATAATTAACATAATTTGCAAAACTGGAAGAAATTATTTCAAGAAAGTCAAATTATTGTCATTTATGAAAAGAAGATATATTATTGGTTATTTTCATGTGTAGTAATTGGCATTCAAGCCATCTGTATCATTTACTCATATGTATGTAATGGGGATCATAAATATCCCTCTAACAGCCAGAAAAGAGCCATATATCAGGAGAGATGACAATCTTGGGGCTATCATTCAATGACTTGGTATTAAAGGCTGAGCATTTTCTTGAGGTTATTAGAGTTTTACTTTAAACTTCTTTTACAGTTACATACAGTAGCACTTAAACACATTGTTTTAATGGATTTTTAAAGCCCCCTACAAAAACTCACTCTAAGGATAGTGAATAAATGTCTAGCTATGGTGAAGTTTATTCCAAAAACTGTAGTTAGCTTTCGAGCTTTTAATACTATACTTTGTTCTAGAACACTGGTCAAATTTCAGTAGACTAGGAAATAAAAATGGAAATGTCATGAACCCTTTCAGATTCCATATCATAACATTTTTCTCCAATACTTGTGCACACGTTTCTTGAAATTCACAGAAGTGTCTCAGTTCTGATATTAATGAAAGTCAGAAACTTTCATTTTGATAGTTCTGTCAATATGTCACACCAAAACAGAACTACCAAAAGGTGCTTTTAAATGAAATTGCATCTTAAAAGAAAAGAAGGGTGTGGTTTGATTTGTTTCAGCCCAGCCTGGGAGTGGTAAGGAAGAACTAACCCTGCTGGGCCCAGGGCAACCTCCTGTGTGGTCTCTGTCAACTCACCTGGTTTCTGCGACTTCTCTGTGTACCCTCATCTCCGGCTGGGGATGTAGTGGTTCTGGGGCCATAGTGGTCTCGCAGGAGACTGCTGGTTAGTGTACATCATGGCAGGCAGGGTTAACCATGGTCATATTCGGAAACAGAGATGAATATTTCTCTAAGCAAAATGAAAACATAGACTTAATAGCATTCTCACCATGATCTGTAATAATTTGTTCAAGTGTGTGCTTACAGTCCTCTGATCTGTGAAGCGTACTTGTAGTCCCAGACCACCATTCTAACCAACCGGAAGATACGGGGGACGTTACTCCTTCACCTTGATGACAGAACATCCATTGGTCTTGTTTGTACAGTTCTATCATTCACTTTTGTCACAGGAGAGTTGGCATCTGTGTCTTTAAGAAGGAAGGCTGTTTCTGATTTGGTGAGAAGAATAGACAAATGACCTCTCACTTCTGATGTTGAGCTCTGAGTTCAGTTAGAGTTTGGATGTGACTTGCTGAGGGTCCGATGGCTTCTCAACCCTGCCTGTACATTGGAATCACCTGGGGAACTTTTTTAAATTATGGATGTCCAAGCCCCACCCCCAGAGAACTCTTTTAATTGGTCCAGGGTGGAACTTGGGCACCAGTAATTTTTAAAAAGCTCCCCGGGTGATCTTAACGTGTACCAGGGTTGACAGCTACTGGTTTATAGCAAAATAGTCTCGGCCATACAGCAGTAGCAAAAAGGAGGCCTGGGACTGAGTGTGACAGGGTACAGGAAGGTTCATAGGGCTTCTATAACTCTAGCAAACATCTACAGTGAGGTTCTGGAGGTACGAACATGAATTAGGCACGGCTCTGCCCCCAAGGGCTCATCTCATGGATCGTGAGGGAAGGAGACTCATAAGCTCATGACTATAGTACAGGGTGTTACATGCCATCCGGGCAGGGGTGGGAAGGGACACCAGGCCTTGTCCATAAGTGACAGGGAAGTGAAGCATCCCTGGGTATTATCCAAGCAAAAGTCAAAGAAGCCACTCTTACTTAACTGAATCTTCCCTTAAACACTCTGGTTTACATTATTCATTCATCTGATCTTCACAACCACCCTGAGAAGTAGTTATAACCTTGCTGTGGACTGCATGTTTGTGTCCTCCCCAAAATTCATATGTTGAAACCCTAAGCCCCCAGTGGGATGGTGTTGGGAGGTAGGGCCTTAGAGTTTATTCTCTCTCCCATGTGAGGACACAGCCATCCAGGAGCAGGGCCCTGGCCGGAAGCCCATCATCTGGAACCCTGATCTAGGACTGCCAGCCTCCAGAACCACGAGAAATTCATTTCTGTTGTTTAAGCCACCCAGTCTACAGTATTTTGTTATAGCAGCCCGAGCTGGCTAAGAGAGGCCTAGAGTCATACTGGACAAGTGAAGATACGGAAATACAGTTGTTGAGGACGTGGTTGACAATACAACATCTGAGGTAGAGACGGTAATAATTCCACAGACCCTGACTGGGTATTTCACATTGCATGGCCTCGTGCAGTCCTCACTGTACAACCCTGTAAAATGTGTATTATTATCACTACCTTCCTTTTTGTGGTACGCGGGCCTCTCACTGTTGTAGCCTGTCCCGTTGTGGAGCACAGGCTCCGGATGCACAGGCTCAGCGGCCATGGCTCACGGGCCCAGCCGCTCCGCGGCATGTGGGATCTTCCCGGACCGGGGCACGAACCCGTGTCCCCTGCATCGGCAGGCGGACTCTCAACCACTGCGCCACCAGGGAAGCCCTTATCACTACCTTTTATAGATGCACAAACTGAGGCTCCATCTCATGAAGGAACACGCCCAAGAGTACGTTACTCCTATTAAGTGCTGAAGCAGGTGCGCTCGTTCCCCATTGCTGCTGTAACAGATGACCACAAACCTCATGGCTTAAAACAACACAAGGACATTGCCTTACAGTCCAGGAAGGTCAGAAGTCTACAGTGGGTTGGCAGGGCTGGATCCTCCTGGAGACTCTAGGGGAGAATTTATTTCCTTGACTTTTCCAGCTTCTAGAAGCTGCCTACCTTCCTTGGTTCCTGGCACCTTCCTGCATCTTCAAAGCCAGCAGCATGACCTCTTCACAGCTCTCATCTCTCTCTGACCTCTGCTTCCATCATTGCATCTCTGACTCTGACGTTCCTGCCCTCTCTTGCCCTTATGAGGGCCCTTATGATTAGATAGGACCCACCCAGATAATCCAAGATAATCTCTCCATCTCCAGATTTTTAACTTAATCACATCTGCAAAGTTCCTTTTGCTCTGTAAGGTAATAATATATTCATAGGTTCTAGAGATTAGGATGTGTTTGTCTTTGTGTGTGTGGGGGGGACACCCCAAACTGAGGTGTGATCCCAAAGCCCTTAATCCCTGGATAATACTCCTTGCCCCCTTTTCCAACACACACACACACACACACACACACACACACACACACACAAACACACACACACAGGTCTAGAAATGAAATTTCTTGACTTCCCCAAAGCGGAATCTTTCCCCTTTCTCATACTGTTTGATACTTTCAGACAAAAAATTCATGGCCTGAGTCATTGGGATAATTGTCCCAATTTCCTTTTTCATCAAGAATGTGGGTGCATAGCTATTATAATGGGAGGAAGCTGGATCTAACACAGGAAGTTTTGCAGCTAAGATTTTTAAAGTTTTGGGGTCCTTAAAAGGAGATGGCTTGGTCCTTGGCCTTCATTATAGCAAATACATGTACATTCCAACCAATATCTATCTAGTGCTGCTGGGACTCAAAGTTTTTCATTAATGACCCAAAATGTCTCTTCTTGTCACATCTCCCTAACATTCAGAAACAAACCTGCCACACCTGGGGTGTTTTTTGACGACTGTGGCTGAATGACACTTGCAATCTTCTTTCTGAAGTTGAAGGTTTAAATCAAGAGGAGAGGCCAGAGACTAAACCTGCCTTCTGACACTGTTGAACCTTCTCAGCCCAACACCCTGAGCTTCTCTGAGACGAAGCCAGACGTCGCTTGAATCAGTGCAGAAGGAGAAACTTTGCCCACTGCCAGAAAGGGAGTTATAATATTTATAAGAATGTTAAATACATTTTCCATGACTGTCAGTAATACATTCTTGGGCTTTCATAATGCAGATTTTGAAGGAGTGGATTTTGTTGAGAATACTTCAGACAATAGTCAGAGGCACCGGAGGTTAATTCAGTGTGTGGGTGATACAACACTCAACAGCAGTCATTGCACAACAGGTGATTAGAAACAAGTAGCGAGTGAGTTAACTGAAGAGGTCTCCCTGATACTCTACTATAGTCTATTAAGTTTCCATTTTTCATACTGAGTTTGCGTCTTTGGAGACCCCTATCATGGGGTAGATGAGTTTTTGTGATTGCCACCTCCCCACTGGCTCTCAGCCAATGTTAAGTGGTAATAACCCACAGATGAGCAAGGGATTAACAAGCACTTTAATTCTCACGTGGGTTTACTGACTCGAAAGTAGAGTTGACTGTTGGAAAGGATCAGACATCAAGCACTATGTGTACTGCTGTGAAGGCACCGTAGCCACAAGAGTGGAGCACACATCTCCGTGGATGATGCCAGGGGACTTGCTGGGGACCGGGTTTGAGGCCTTGGGCAGGTCTGTGTAAGCAAGTTGAGCTCCTGATTCTGTCTTTTCAGCCTTGCCCCTAGAGCAGGAGTAGATTCTACCCATTTCTCAGATATAGTTAATACTCTCCCTCTTCCAGATGGTGTTTTTTGATCCCACTAAACTACAGCCTTCTCATCCACTGCTGGATTCTCATGGCACTTTATCTGATTGACTCTCTGTATTCATTTGCTCGGGCTGCCAAAACAA
Organism: Hyperoodon ampullatus; assembly: GCF_949752795.1. Lineage (NCBI taxonomy): Eukaryota > Metazoa > Chordata > Mammalia > Artiodactyla > Ziphiidae > Hyperoodon > Hyperoodon ampullatus. The sequence continues at coordinate 42,183,350 of NC_136926.1, read as the reverse complement.
GGTACCACAGTCTGGAGGGCTGACACAATAGAAATCTACTTTCTCATAGTTCTGGAGGTTAGAAATCTGAGGTGAAAGGGTCAGCAGGATTGTTTTCTTCTGAGGTCTCTCTGCTTGACTTATAGATGACCGTCTTCTCCCCGTGTCCTCACATGGCCTTCCCTTTCTCTGTACCTGTTTGTCCAGATTTCCTCTTCTTAATAGGACACCAATCATATTGGATTAGGGCCCACCCATGTGACCTCATTTTAAGTTAACCACTTCTTTAAAACTATATATCCAAGGATGTGGAGAAAAGGAAACCCTCCTACACTGTAGGTGGACATGTAAATTGGTGCAGCCATTATGGAAAACAGTGTGGAGGTTCCTTAAAAAACTTAAAAATAGAGCTACCATATGATCCAGCAATCTCACTCCTGGGCATATATCCAGAGAAAACTCTAATTTGAAAAGGTACATGCACCCCAGTGTTTATAGCAGCACTATTTACAGTAGCCAAGACATGGAAGCAACCTAAATGTCCATCCACAGATGAATGGATAAAGAAGATGTGGTGTGTATATATGCAATGGAATATTACTCAGCCATAAAAAAGAATGAAATAATATCATTTGCAGCAACATGGATGGACCTAGAGATTATCATACTGAGAGAAGTGAGACAGAGAAAGACAAATATCATAGGATATCACTTACATATGGCATCTAAAAAATGATTCAAATGAACTTATTGACAAAACAGAAACAGAATCACAGACATAGAAAACAAACTTATGGTTACTCAAGTGGAAGCGGGGAGAGGATAAATAAGGAGTCTGGGATTAGCAGATGCACACTACTATGTATAAAATAGATAAACAACAAGGACCTACTGCAGAGCACAGGGAACTATATTCAGTATCTTGTAATAAACTATGACGGAAAAGAATCTGAAAAGGAAAAAGAAAAAAAAAACCCTATCTCCAAATACTGTCACATTGTGAGGGAACAGAGGTTAGGACTTCGACATAGGAACCTGGTAGGGGCGGGGACACAATTCAGCCAATAACACTCTCCCAGCCCTTCTCTCTTTCAGCCATGGCGTATATACAGCTGCTTATTCACTTCTGTGTCTCCTCTGTTAGACGCCCGCAAAGAAGGGGGGGGAAGGGGGAGGAAGACAGAGGTTAGGTTAAACAGGCGTGACCCACACTCTTCAGACGGTAAACAACCATGCAACAGAACAGAAATAAAGACCAACGGTCTATAAAATAGCAGACTGTGCAAGTGTACGTAGCTGAGGAAAAGTCTTCAAACTTATCAATTACCCAACTGGAAAAAAATGTCTGCCAGAGCACCTGGCTGCCCTGCTGGAGAACGTTACTACCAAAACTGAAGGGAGGAGGCTTTTGTGTGATCCTGGGTGGCGAGTGGCGTGTTTGTGTGAGAAGAGACGTGGTCTATTTGGCCTGAAACTGTCACCCAGAGAAGGCGTTCGCTAACAAGAAGCCCATTAGATGTTCCCTGAGCTCTGCAATGCCTCTCGTGTGTTTCCTGTGTTTGCTCTGGTCCCTCTGGAGGCCCTGTGCAAAGCGGGACTTTTTGTTGCTTCATCCAACTGTGCAGTCCTGTGATGTGGCCTCTCCCAGTCACCCTGCTCCACCGGGCAGTGTTTCAACGGATCAGGAAACCGTTTTCCATCCCAGGAGCCAGCCTCCAAGTTAGAAAGTTCTGTGGTTTGGTTTGGATTTCGCTCATCCCTACAGAGAACTGAGTCTGCCAATCTCTACATACATGTCAGCATAAATAGCAACAGATGTACCTTCGACATGTAAAATCGCCATAAAATATAACAAACTCTGTTTTTCCATTTGGGATGAGTCATTAACCATATGTTTGTGATCCTCTTTCATTGGCGGATCTGAGGCACACATTTTACCTTGCAGGAGACCAAGAGCTCTTTCTTTTTCAGGGGTTCCTTCCTGTCTCGAGAACTGATCTTCGGCAATGCCTTGGTCTGTTTCTGTGGGTATCTTGAATCAGCCCGTAGAAAACGTATGGAATTTTCTTTACGTGAGCTGCATGGCGTGCCTGAGCTCTGCCCTTGGAACTATTCTTGGCCAGAATATTTGAAAACCTGGTCTGGTGCTCAGAGGGCTGTTCATGTGATTCCTCAGTGGCTGGCCTCTTGCAGTGGAATATGCTGATTTCAGGAGAGTTTGTTTGGTTTCTGATACTTCAGAGAGAGACACGTGGCGCTTGGCAGGGCTGCAGGCAGGGAATACAGGAGTTGAGTAATTAGTGGATGTTAGTTTGCAGAGGGAGTGGGAGGGTCTTTTGTTTGTCTCTTGTCTTGTATGAAGGAGTTGTCTGAAAGTCTTTCTGTACTTAGGTCTCTGAAAGTCAGCCGTCCTGGAGGAATTTTGCCTCCTATCAAACTTAGTATTTTCTGGGAATTAAAATTTTTCTCTTCTAAAAGAAGGATTAACATTTTTATTGTGAAAGATTTTGAAAATGCACAAAATAAGGAATATAATATAGTTCATACACTTATCATCCAGATTTGATAGTTAACATTTTGTCACACTTGCTTTATTTATTCCATTTATCCTTCTTCTTTCTTTCATTCGTTCATTTTTTTTCTTTCTTTCTTTTTTTTTGTTTCTTTTAAGTACTTTTTAAAAATAAATTCTGACATCATATCAGGTGATTTCTGAGTCCTATGTATAAGGGGTTTCACCCTTATGCATCTCCAAATAAAGACGTTTTCTTACAAACATGATAGTATTATTATAACCAACAAAACTAACAGAAAAATCCTTAACATCATCAAATGCCAAGTCTGTATTCAAAATTCCTGGATTACCATAAATATATCATTTTATAGTTGGTTTGTTCAAGCCCAATCTAACTGACGTCTACCTGATGTATTTGGGCGTTTTTGCCTCCTAAGTCTCTTTTATTTTTGAATAGTCCCCTTGTCTTTGTTCAGGTTTCCCCAAAAGTAGACCTTAGGATAAGGACCAGGGTGCAGGTATTTTATTTGGGAGGTAGTGCTAGGAAGCAAAAATGATAGAACAAGAAAAGTGAGACAGAAAAGGCCAAGAAAAGATGCACTGATGAGCAGGTTATGACTGTGGGTAACTGGGTTTAAATTCTGCAGGGGATACTCTGAGGAAGTGTGTAGCATGCATCTCAGAGTTGTCCCACCAAAAGTTGAGGAAAGTGGGGTCTTCATCCCCTGACTCTCACCCCTCATGTGTTCTGGGTTGCCCTGCTCAGTGGCTGAGTGAGCTCCTGTGATACAAGAAGAAGGCCTGAGACAGAGAAGCAGAGAGCACCAGGTGACCCTGGAGGACCCTGCCAACATGGACAGGAACAGTCCACTGTGGCCACGAAGGACTCAGCTGGGGTGGGGCAAGAGTCAGCCATACCTCCCCTTTCCTCTCTTTTTTTGGTGCCGTTGACTTGTTATTCTGTAAAATGTTCCACATTCTGGACATGGCCTACTGTTTCCTTGTTGGTATCTTAGCCTCGGTCCTCTCTCCCCCCATGTTTCCTGTGCACTGGAAGTTAGATCTAAAGGCTTGATTAGGGTCTGTTTCAATGTTTCAGCAAGAGAACTTATAGTTGGTGTTCTTTCTACACATTTGGTGGGGAAGTTCCTGGGTAGTTTACATCAAGGAGCATGAGCCCTTACTTCACCTTGGTGGGCCCTTACAGCACAAGGTACCTTAGAGATTCCTAATCTAGCACTTATTTTATGGGAAGGGGAGTTGATGACCAGAGGGATCACTTACCATCTCTCTGCCACATACTCTTCTCACATTTATTTCACATTCGTCATGTATTTAATACGTTCTTGCAATCTCTCCCCTACCCTGGGCATTGTACTGGAACTTCCTCCTCTATTTCTCCTACCTCAGTGGCCTCCCTGTTGCCTAAATCCTACTTATGCTCCGTTCTTATTCTATATGCTATCTCTGCAGTGCTTAAAATTAATAACCACACTATCCTTTTTTTTTCTTTTAAATATTTATTTATCTTTGGCTGCATTGGGTCTTCATTGCTATGCGCGGGCTTTCTCTAGTTGCAGCGAGTGGGGGCTACTCTTTGTTGTGGTGTGCGGGCTTCTCATTGCAGTGGCTTCTCCTGTTGTAGATCATGGGCTCTAGGCATGCAGGCTCCAGCAGTTGTGGCATGAGGGCTCAGTAGTTGTGGTGCACGGGCTCAGCCACTCCACGGCATGTGCGATCCTCCCGGACCAGGGTTCGAACCCGCATTCCCTGCATTGGCAGGAGGATTCTTAACCACTACGCCACCAGGGAAGCCCCCCACTATCCTTCTTAAAAATAGTTGCCTTGCTTGTCTCTTCTGACCTCAGTCTCTAATCTTTCTAATTAATCCCTCTTAGTCACATTCATTTGCCTCTAAAAGGTAAGGATTTGCTAAGACTTGAGAGATACCTGCCAGATATACTACAGTTTAAAAGAATATTCCATACCAAATGAAAAGAGGATTCTAAGAACCAATATATAATTCCTTACTTGTGAGAATGTCAGAATATTAAGGCAAGTGGGTAGAGACAATTTTGTCAGTCCCTGATAATGCTTCCCAGCTTGGAGAGATGGGAACAGAGACATGAGCGGACCACAGAAGAGATGGGACTGTACCGCCAGGAGTCTATTCCCTCCCTGTGAATCTGAAGTAGGCACAAAGCCAGCAGAATGCTCAGTGTTCACAGCTCCCACAGTGTTTTCTCAAGGTTGAGAGAGTGATTTGGAAGCACGTTAATAAAACAGATGACAAATTTGAGACAATCTCCAAGGAAACAACGTTACAACCTTAGATCAGCTGCAAGGAACAAGAGTCATTGAGTAAAGAAAATATCTGACCAACCAAGTGACATGCCTGGGTGCTAAGTAACAGAATAGCTCAAGTTTCCACTCACACTGCAGTAGATGAGCAAACAGCAACCTGAGGACCCCCACTTCCTTCCTTCTCCCTCCAAGTGCTGGCCCCAGTGAAGGGGTTTTTACTTATATCTATCAAAATTCAATGGACAGAGTTGTCCATGATCTTAGCTCCTTCTCTAACTTCCTCGGGAAAATGAGTGAATAAAATGATACTTGACTCTACAACCTCCAGCCCCCACCCCTATGTTAAATCCTAGCAAATGAGAGTTCCGGAGATTTGACTTTCTCTATATTGATGGTAAATTCAGTGTTACAAGGTCCTACCTCCAAGGTGAGATTGAAGCAAAAAGCAGAAGCTTAAGACCTAGAAAAATTATACAATGCAAAAGGAGAAAATGAGCCTAACATGCAAAAAAAAAAAAAAAAAAGAGAGAGAGAAAAAAGAGATAAAAAGCAAAATTTGAAGTAAATTTTACATCAGAAGGTATAATGAAAAATATACAACTCCATCACACTCCTAAGAAAAGGAAAGGATAAATGAACCTATTAAACAAGAGATGGGAGAAGATCACAAAATGAAAAGGGAACTGCCACAGGTAAGTAAAAAACAAAGGGGAGAATAATGTTACTATAGAACTAAAACTACAGTAGAAGAACCAAAACACAGAACTCATGCTAAAGAAATTGGATCAGTAGAGAACTGTCTTGAGAGAATCACTCAAAAGGAAGAGAGAAGGACAAAGAAAAGAAACTGATCAGAGAAAAGATGAAGCTGTGGAAATCAAACAAGATTCAGCGTGTAGTTTGTATGCCTGAAGAAGTCAGAAATGATAAACAAAAACACAAAAGGGAGAACAGGCAGTTTGCAAGGCTCACAATAACAGGCAAAATGAATAAAAATTTGTCAAAGCCCAAAGTCTCTCTGAGCAAAAGTACAGAACTTTAAGGACAAAAACAAAAACAAAACACCTTAGCATTGCTTAAGACTGCAGTCACACTACATGGGTACAAATTGCATTGCTCTGATGTTAGATGGGTAGTACATAACTTAGAAGATTATCATAGGATGAAACATGAAAACCTTTTCAAAGGTACTTAGCCTGTTGCCTGGCATATAGTAAGTACTTGGTAAATGCCATCTATTATTACAAACATTCAGCCAGAGGAAATAAATATATAACCAACAATAGAAATCATCAAGTTAGTCCAGAGTTTGCATTAGCAGTATTAGGGAATTTTAAAGCTCAAAGTTTGTGGCCAAGTATTTCATAAGCAGTTGAGTTGTTATTCTTGTAAAGACAAAAGAAAAGCATACTCAAAAGAGCAAGAATTTGGGAAGTATTTCACTAATGAACAATCCATGATAACAGTAATTTGCAGATGTATTGGAAAATTGGAAAAGGTGAGCCAAAAAGAATGGGGAAATTATAGTATTAAAGGACTGTTAGTGAATATGGATCAACAACTAATCCCTAGGAGGTTCTGAGGAAGGCATGGACCTTCTCAGAATAAAAGGTACATACTACCTATACATAGAAATGTTCATAATATTTTAGGTTATTGAAGAATCTATGGGAATTAATCCATGCCCTCCTTTGGAATCCCTAGGTGATTGATGATTTATTTATTTATTGATGATTGATGTTTTAAACAACAATCTAAGTTTCAGTAATATGATCACTGCGATTAAAAACAAAAATTAAATGTTAAATTCATGATGGAATACATGCATTTCTCATTTTTTTCAGGAAATAGATGAAAAGATGCAGCATGTTTTGATAGATTTGTGTAGGTATATGAAGACGTAAAAGTAACACTTAGAAAATTGAAGACAAAATCTACACGTTCTAAATAGTAAGAACAAATTAAATAAATATAGATATTATAGACTAATTAAACATGGCAAAATTTTAGTAATAGGCATATCTAGGCAGTGAGTATATGGCTGTTCACGGTACTGTTCTCTTAACATTTCTATACATTTAAACTTTTTCACAGTAAAACTATGAAGAGAAAAATAAACAAAATGTTCAGGAAAAGCTAAAGAAGAAAAAGAACATAAAACAAATAATAAAAGCTACTCTAGACTTGCTCTCATAAAACTTAAAAACAAATCTCAAAAGGATTAATCCAAGTAATTTAACTGTCTCTCCTACAAAACTTAAATCCTCTTTAAAATAAAATTTAAAAATTCAAATACTGAACTGCAATAATATTTACAATGTGGCATCCAATAAAAAATTACAAGATATGAGATGAAGCAGGAAATTGTAATCCATAATGAGGAGAAAAAAATCAATCATAGGAACAAGTCTAGAAATGACAGAGTTGACAGAATTATGAGGAAAGGAATTTAAAACCTTTTAAAATATGTTTGAGGACTTAAAAGAAAGCATTACATAAAGAATAAAGAAATGGAACATATTGGGGAAAAGACCAAAAAAAAATTCTAGAGATTAAAAACTATAACATATGAAAGGAAAATTTCACTAGACAGAATTTATAGACACTACATAATAACAGATCAGTGAACTTGAAAACATAGCAATAGAAACTGCAAAATGAAATTTAGAAAAAAAAGACTGAGAAAATTGAATAAAGCCTCAGTAACTTGTAGAACAGTATCATGTGGCATAATGAACAAGTAATTGGTGTCCCAGAAGAGGAGTGAGAAAACATCAGAAAATATATTTGAAGAAATAATGGCTGAAAAAAATTTTCATTTAGTAAAATCTATACATTCAAAAACCAAGAAACTCGAAGAACCTTAGGCAGGATAAGTATTAAGGAAAAAAAATCCATATAAACACATTATAAATAAATTTCTGAAAACCAGTAATAAAAAGAAAAGTTTCAAAATATTCAGAAAAAAACACATAGATTGGGACTCACATAAGAAATAACAAACTTCTGGTTAAAAACAATGCAAATAGAAGACAGTGAAATGATATATTTATAGGCTAAAGAAAAAAAGTCATCAACCTAGAATTCTTTATCCAGAGAAACTATTCTTTGAAAATGAAGGTGAAACAAAGGCATTTTCAGATAAACACAGCTGAGAGAATTATTAATAGGAAGTGTGCACTACAAGAAATGTTAAAAGTTGAAGGTTCTTTTCAAGGTGGTGACATAGGACACTCCTGAACTCAACCTCCTCCCACAGATACACTGAGTTTAGAGCTACTTTTGGAACAATTGTCACTTTAAAACAAACAAACAAACAAAAAACACAACCTAAGGGCTGATTGAGGATGACTGTATGTCAGGCAAAGGAGAAGAAAACCACATCAAAGTAGGTAGGAGAGGCTGGGACACAACGATCTCACCATAAATTCTACCCCCACCACAGTGAAGTTCTTTATGCTGAAATAAAAGACATCAGAGAGAACATAAGGAATATAAAGAACTGAAGAGACATAGTATGTAAATGGGAAATATAAAATACTTTTTTTCTTGTTTTTCTTTACTTTCTTCAAAAGATAATTGACTTTTCAGATGAAAAAATAGTACCAATGATCCGTAGAGTTTATAAGGTATGGAGAATTAAATTGTATGAAGACAATAGCACAAAGAGTGGGAAGTAAGAATATATCTGAAGCATAATATTATTACATTTAAAGGTATATATGATAAGTTAAAGATGTATCTTGTAAAGCCTAGACCAAACACTAAAAAAATAAAGATATGTAGCTAGCAAGTCAATGGTGGAGATAAAATGAATCCTAAAAATAATCAATTAATCCAAAAAAGTAGGAAAGGAAAAGAACAATGAACAGATTGGCCAAATAGAAAACAAATAGCATACTGATGATTTTGTTAAGTGTAACTGAGATAAACACTTCAGTTAAAAGGCAGTAACTGTCATTTAAATAAAAAGGAAAGTCCAAACTATATGTTGTCTAAGAAATAAAACTTAAATATGAAACCATGAATAACAAAAGTAAAGGGATGAAAAATGACACTGAAACACTGGTCAGGAGAAAGCTGGAGTGGCTATGTTAATATCAGACAAAGCAGACTTCATAACAAGGAATGTTATCAGAAATAAAGAGGGATATTTCAGAATGATTAAAAATGTCAATTCAACAAGAAGACATAACAATCTTAAATGTGTATGCATCAAATAGCCAAGACTCAAAATACATAAAGTAAAAACTGATAGAAATGAAAGGTGAAATAAACAAATTTACAGTTACATTTGGAAATTTCAATACTTTCTCTCAGTTATTGATAGGAGAAATAGAAAATCACTAAGGATTAAAAAGATCTGAAAACGTTATCAACCAAACTGACCTAATTAACATTTATAGAACACTACACCCAATAACAGTAGAATACATATTCCTTCCAAATGTACATGGAACATTTCACTAAGGAAGATCATATTATGAGAAGTTAATACGTTTTTAACAAATATGAGAAGAATTGAAATCATAGAGAGTATGTTCTCTGACTAGAAGGAAGTAAATTAGAAAAAAATATCTAGAAATTTCCCAAATATTTGGAAATTAAATAACACGTTTCTGAATAATTCATAATCAAAGAAGAAATTACAAGGGAATTTAGAAAATATTTTTAACAGAATGGTGATATTATATAATAATTTGGGACAGAATTGACCTCTTTGTAATATTAAATCATTCCATCAAAGCACATGGAAAGACTTTCTTTTAGTCAGATCTCTTTTATTTTGTTCTTTTATGAGTTTTGAACTTTTCTCCATAGAGGTCTTATGTATTTGCTGGTATTCTTACATTCACTGTAGTTCTGTGGGTTTTTGTTTTTATTTCGTTTTGTTTTTACTATTATGAAACATAATTTGTTGTTATATTTTCTACCTGGTTTTGACTGGTGTAGAAATAAATGCTACTGATTCTTATAAATTGAACTCAAATCAGGCAAACTGTACATAGATGTTACACTAGTAACATCTATGGATTCTTTTTTTTTCTATATAGATCCTATTATTTACAAATAATATCTGCTTTGTCATTACCTTTCCAGTTCTTACTCTGATTTCTTTTCCCTTTAAGTTCTTTAGAATATTGGTAAGGACTTATGTTGGAAAAAATATGTTATTTTTGGCCAAGGTAGTTAAGAAACAGGTATACTCTCTCTACTGTTTTTCCCCATCTGCTGGCAAAGGATTCTGGCGTGGGAGGGGAAAGGCAGGGTAAAAACATGGAAGAAGCTTTCATACCTGAGTTACTAAATATTATAGAATGCCACCACATGAACCCCTGATTGGACTTTTTGTGTTAAGCCACTGCATTTAGACGTCATGTCTCTCAGCAGCTAGTGCTACCATAACTAATACAAAGAAAAATGGAGATTCACACTTTATCTTAGGCAAGAGATTTCAACACTATAGGGATGGGCAATTTCCTTACATCAGTCTATAATTGGAAGACTATCCTAATCACAATCCCCAATAGGGTATGTATGGGAACATGACAATTGGATCTATGTTTTATCTATAAAAGTAAATATTTGAGAACAAAGATAAGAAAAACTAAAGAATAAAGAAGGTTATTGAAGAATTTTTCCTACAAGACATTGTGAAATAGATTAATGCTATATACATTCTTTAAAAATGTGATGCTGATGAAGGAATAGAGAAACCAATGAACAGAACAGAATTCCAAATAGTACCAAAATATAGAGCCAATATATGCTAAAGGGAATTTTAATTCAAGAAGGGAAACAAGTTGAAAAAAATTGAGTGCATACTTTATATCTTACGAAAACTTTTTTCAGATGGATTGAAGATTTAATTTCATTCATTCAACAAGTCTTTGTTGGGCTTCCCTGGTGGCGCAGTGGGTTGAGAGTCTGCCTGCCGATGCAGGGGCCACGGGTTCGTGCCCTGGTCCGGGAAGATCCCACATGCCGCAGAGTGGCTGGGCCCGTGAGCCATGGCCACTGAGCCTGCACGTCCGGAGCCTGTGCTCCGCAACGGGAGCGGCCACAACAGTGAGAGGCCCGCGTACAGCAAAAAAAAAAAAAAAAGTCTTTGTTGAACACTGTATGCCAAGACCTGCTCCAGCTCCTAGAGATACAAAAGTTAACAAAAAGACAAAAATTCCCACCCTCATGGAGTTTACATTTTAATGGTGGAGAGAGAGACAATAAGACAATTAAATAATTGAAATGTGTAGTAGGTTACATGGTGACAAGCGCTGTGGAGGAAAATAAAGCAACAAATAGAGTTAGCATTTCCCCAACAGGCAGGCATAGGATTCAATTCAAATGGAAAAGGTGACATTTGAGTAAAGATCTGAAGACGATGAGAGGGATGTTGTACTGTAATGTAAATAATAAAGTTATAAAACAAATAGACTAGGTAGCTCTTTCTTCAACCTTAGAATGAGGAAAATTTATAAAGTCATAAAACAAATACAAGAAAACTTAGGTAGCTGTTTCTTCAACCTTAGAATGAGGAAAAAATTTCAAAACATGAGAAGGAAGCTGGAAATCATTAAGAAAAAAATGGCCAAATTTACAACGTCAAAATTTAAACAAACTTAAAAGACAAATGACAATCTGGGGGGAAAGAGCAACATATTGCCACACTCAGGGCTTATATCTTATAATTTATTGTCCAAACCAAGGTACTTTGGGAGTGAAAGAGGGTGCTATTTATACTTATGCCAGAAGAGTAGGCAGAAAGTAGAACTTTCACAGACAAACTAAACTGGGTTCTTATAAGACAGGCATCTCAAGAGAGAAGTGCACATAAATGACTGCAAGTGGCAGTAAACATATGAAATTATGTTAGACCTCACTAATAACAAAAGAAAAAAAAACCAAGAATGGGACTTTATATTTTTTTGCTTATTTCTTTTAAAATAAAAATATTGATAATGTTTCTGATGAGGCTATCCTGGTAGGATTTCAAAATGATGTAAATTTAGTTATGGGAACTTGGGCAAAATACATCAAATTTAAAATATTCTTATTCTTCTTAACCCTGTACTTCCAAATACAAGAATAAATTTTAAGAAAATAATCCAAAATAAATAAAGTATATAGTATCAGGATGTTCAAAGTACAGCTTTTTACAATGGCCAAACAACTGGAAACATCCCAACTGTTCATCAATAGGGGTTTGCTTAAACAAATTGTGATATATTCATACAGTAAAGTAGTATGCAGCCATGTTAGTTAAAGTAATGACAACTGTTGTAAAAAACAAAACCAAAAATGTCCACATGATAGAAGTTTCATCCTCCCTCACATTCAGTCCAACATGAACTCTCTCCTTTCCCTTTCATCTCTGCTGGAAAACTAGCCAGCTCTTGCATCAGCACATCTTTTTCTCATAAGACCTTGTTAGGATCAGATAATAGTGGCCATCACACACTCAAACGGACACTTCCCAACAGTTTCCCTGAGTTAACAGTCTCGGTATGGAGCTGGTCAGCCTTCCAAGTTATTGCAGACAACAATTTTACCAAGTGTTTTGCCAATGCGTGATGGAGTACTCAGCCCCCTAGACTGGTAGTTTCCTTGCCATTCGCCATTTTACCCTAAGCCAGATGACATCTATTTTAGGTTTTGGTTATGGAAACGCATTCAAGTCATCAATTTCTTTAAAAGTTAAGGTAATGCTAGTTGCTGTTATAAACAGCACCAAAAATGTGGAATGGTTCAAACATGATACAAATTTATTCTCACTCAGAGTCTCACACAAGTGTTTCCAAATGGTGGGCAGCTGTCCTCCAAGCAGTATTTCAAGGATCCATAATCATTTTAAACATGGGGCTACCTCATTTCCTAGGCGTCACGGTCATCAGCAGAAACGGAAAAAGAGGAGAGAAGGTAGTCCCACATTTCACCAATCTGAAGCCAAGGGTACCATGCATAACTTCTGCTCACCATCCATTGGCTAAAAGTCAGCCACAAAGTCAAGGAAGTCTGGGATAGACGGTTTGGCTGGGGACCCAGGAAAAGGAGGAAACGGATTTGGTGACTAATATATTGGTCAAGGTAAGCTTACTAATGCTGCAGTAACAACTCCACACATCTCAGTGACTCAACCAACACAAGTGTATTTCTTGCCCACACAGTGTGGACAGCGTTACAAGCAGCGGTCCTCCATGTGATGACTCAGCAAATCAGACCACCATCAACCCTTGGCACCATCATCTCAAGAGGAGGGCTCCTCCTTGATTGCTAAGACAGGGAAGAGGGAGACTGGGGATTCGGTTGCTGTCTTTTCACTCCTTCAACCAAGAAGCAGCCCTTGTCGCTTCTGCTCACGATTATTCACACGGCCATGCCCAACGGCAAGGGGGTGAGAAGTGGGGTCTTCATATTTTGATATTTAGAAGGAGAGAGAACCAGTACTGAAGAATATCAGTAACATCGATCATAACTAGCTAGCTGATCTCTGTCACTGCCACACTAACATGATGATGTTATGGGGTATATTTTCATGGATGGTCTTGAAATATTTATGTGAGAATCCGCAGTGTGAAATAACAGAAATAGCATGATGCCACCTTTTAAAACTAAACACATATAATCTAGATGAAGGCCAAAGCACATGACCCTTTGGAATTCACATTAAGTTCACCCCAACCCCATTCCGCATTTTCTCCTCTTCCTATTCTCTCTAGAGGCTCTTCCTGAGGTCCAGGTGTTCATGGAGGGGGCGGAAGCAAACTTTGTTCCTCACTCCTCCTGGCTCTGACCTCCTGCTGGCGCTGAAGTAGGTCAGTGAGTAATCTTGTCCTTCCCTGTGCTATCCAGGGGTGACATCCCAGCGTATCACCTCAGAAGTGGGACAGAGCCTTTCCTTGATGTCTTCCAGAAAGCATCACAGAAGGCACTGGAGTTTTGGGGAACTAGTGAGAAGGATTACATTTCACTGACACACAAAAGAAAAATCCAAATCAATGTTAGATTTTCCTAAAAAGTCTCAGAATGTCTTTCTGCCATTTTTACAACTCCATCTCTGATCTCTAAGTACCTGTGGTTCAGCCACCCCTTTGGTCTACTGGTCTCTTGTCAATCATGACTTTCAAGTCATACTGCCCAACTTTGAGCAATACATCAAGATATTTTCCTAACTGTATTATATTTATTGTTTTTCCTTATACGGTTGCCTTCAGAATGGAAATTCTGATTTCTTAAGATAATTACTATAAGGTTATGATGATACTATTAAGTATATACAATTATATATAAATATACTTGAATACATATGAATTCACACACACGCACGCACTCACACACTCACATAGACAGAGGTTTCAAACCAGCATGTTAATAGCAGCATCTGCATGGCTAGATTAAAACATGGTTTTTCTCTCTTTTCAATTTTCTGTATTTTTTAAAAAAATTTTTCCATGATGAGCAAGTATGAATTCTACAGTAAAAAAAATATTAAAGCAATAAAAGCCATAAAAAAATACATTTTTCACCAGTCCCTTCTAAACACCAGAAATTTGCTAATTCCATGTCCCCTTTCCAACTTGGAACCGGCCTTGCCAAAGACTGAATCACACAAACTAACGGGTGCTACAGAGACTGCTGAGCCCACGCACTGCAGGGCCTCGGCATCCAGTGGGAGGCGTGGACCCGGCTGGGAGAAGGCAAGGTTAGCGTGCCCCTTTGTCTTGCTCTGTCATACTACCCTTTAGGCCAGATCACATGGCACCAGGATCTATATTCCCCAGGGAAACCATCTCCTGAATTTAAAGTCAGAGCAGGGAAGAGGGCAAAGGTGATAAGAAGCAGAGCTGAAATGTTTAATAGGAAATGCCTCCTGGTGCTTACAGAGAGAAAGGGAAGATGGGGAGAGGACTGTATCTTCTAAGGTTGTTTGCAAATCAAATTCATTTTCCCTTCTAAGTCTATGTAATAATCACTTATTTCTTAGGAAAAGAAATTCTAGAATATTTCTGATGCAGCCCGCTGTAAACATCCAGGTGGGTGTTTACTTGAAAGGGGATTGCTTTCTCTAGCTCAGGCTAGAGGATTCTGTGCTGGTAAAATCGTAGGTAGGCTAAGACAGGAATGCAACAAATTGGTTCTTTCCGACGGCCTTGAACATTTGCTCTGTGTAGAGGTCTGGCGTTTGAATCAGTAAATAGTGGCCTGTGGATGCCGACCGGTATCCATATGGGATGGACATATTCAGGAGGCTGGCCAAGAAAACATCTTTGCACCAAACAGGAGTTTGTAATTATTAAGCATTTAATAAATATTAAGTAAAGAACACATGTAGGAGGTCAAACAATGCTCTGAGAGGTAGGGTTCTTTTGAAGGCTTGTGACAAGACATCCAAAAGTGTTAAATATCTGATGCCACCACTACCCTCCCTTACCTCTCTCCCTGCCATTTGATGACTGATTTGTGAGGTTATAATTCAAGAATTTGTGTAAGGAAGGTGCACAGATGTATATGGCCCACAACACACTCAGTGAATTCACCCTGGGCCTATCAGCCTGCCAGTTTCCTTGGGCTCTCAACGAAAGGTACAGGCTGATTCCCATGAAGGAGAAGAGACAGTCACACTCATGTCAATACTTCTGGCACTGAGTAGTGGTCTACTTCATAAGTATGCAAGAGATGTTTTAGGACAACTTGCCTGCTCAAGTTGGATGGGCCATTCGCCACCCCAAATCTCAGTGGCTCATGACAACACACATTTATATTTCACTTATGCAGACTCCTCTGTGGGTTTGGGCACCTCTCCAAGGCAGCTGTTCTCCATGCGGTGACTCAAGCATCCAAGCTACTTTGATGCTCTTGCTCTGCCATGGCAACATGAGTCCTCTCTGACCACCACAGTAGGGAAGAGAGTGTTCAGAGAATTCATACCTACTTTTCTATGCTTTGGCCCAGAGGTGACACATGTCACTTCCAATTGCAGTCCATGGACCAGAAAAAATCACAGGCTTCCAGCCTAACTAATGAGAGTCTAAGAAATGTAGGTGAGTCCATGCAATATTTCAGAGCATTTCAGAGCATTTTCTCTGGTCTTTGACTTTCCTTTATTCTTGCCAAGGAGAGATCTGATTGGGTTGGCATAGGTGCATTCAGTATGGAGCACTTGTCGCGGGCAGAATTCCTGCTGGTATCTCCAAGACGGCCAAGTTTCCCGGGCTCGGAACATACGTGGTTATCTTGTTGCCCCTCCGGCACCCTAGTCTCACCTCCCCGACAGAATACAATATAGCAACTGGAATTTTAAAACTCAGTCAGGGCCACTTTTCTTTAAACAAAATGCTGTGTGGTGAAGCCCTGTGGCTTCGTACCTCTTCCTTCTAGTGTATCCATCACACATACTCTGGCACCAAAGGTTCCTGCTTAAAGGTCTCTTCCACATACAAATGGAATGTCTGATATATCAGTGCCATCTCCTCACCAACACCGATTGCATGCTGACCAGGTACCAGCTGGGAAAATGAGGATAAAATTCTACCCTCAAATGCTTTCAGGTCTAATAAGAAAGATGGATAACTTATGTATTCTAGTACCTCATGTAATGAACAGTGTGAGGGATGCTGAGAGAGGCCTGGAAAGGGTAAACGAACCCAGAATGGGAAATCCAGGAAAGAATCCAAGAGACAGTGACATCTGACCTAGATGAGAAATATGCGAAGAATGAAGAGAAACTGAAAGTAGATCCTCTGACTTCTTGGAGCTAAAAGTGTCTGTGTGTGTGTTGAGGGGGATGGAGGGGGCGGGCGGGGAGGAGTGAAAATGAGGCTGGAGAAGTAGGTGGAGCTCTATCACAAAGGTCCTCCTGGCATTTCCCAAAACAAAACCTTTCTGTGCCTGGCTTATTTTCAATTTGACCTTGGAATGTGGAAATGAAGATCCACTCAGGATCTCACTGGCTGACTTCCTCCCAAATGGCACGATCTTCTTAATGTCACCTCGAGATCAGAACCCCAAAGAAAAACTAAAGACTCTTTTCCTTCCTTTGGTCTAGAGCCAGCTGGCAAAGTAACCAGCAAATAAAATCAATACAGTACAACTGGCGGCTGGTCACCCAGACACTCCCCCAGCCCCTTAGGTTTGCGTCCAAGACTATCCTCATGGCTCACAGCGTCCCTTCCCCCGCAATCAACGGTTCCCTCCCAGAGTGTGGACCACAGGGGTGGCCGCCTGCCAGGCTTCTCACCTCTAGCTCTCCTAGAATGCATAACCCCACGCCACCCACATGTCTCCCCAGCCTGGGTTTTCAGGGCTTGGCAAGAACGTGAGATTAAATACGTGGCAGATGTGCTCAGGGTCAAGGGGCTTTCATTCTTTTGCTGATTCGCAGTTTCTCTGACAGTCTTACTCTGTCCAGATCCTCTGATTATTTCCTATCCCATCACACTCTGAGGTCTTGAGGTCTGTGAATTTAACTTTGAGCATATGACCGAACTCAGCAAGCCAGGCAGTGTCGGGGACCCAAGAGATAGTCTACAAAAGAGATTGAATAAAATGGCATCAGTGGCTGGTGATGGGAGAAACCCATCACAAGAGAGTTTATCTCGGGAGGTGACAGACAATGATAGGTGTTGCGAAGTCTTAATGTCAACCAGTATCTTGGAGGTTCAAGTTCAGCTCGCCTAGGGTAAGAGGACATTATCAACTTTGCTCATACTCTGAGGAATAGATATGTCTGTTACCAATCCAAGGAGACCAGGACATGACAGCAATAAATGTTATGTCACCTAGCAACAATGGTTGCGACCCAGAGATGAATTGTTTGGGGAACAGGTCATATCAGAGTGACTTTTAAATAGCTGTCCCCTTTCAACCTCCTGTTTCTCAACTGGACAACCATTCCAGGCGTAAATGCCATGTGTCTGTCCCTGAAGGGGGTATATATTTAGGTTTGTATGTGTCTGGAAAAGGACATGCTTTCTTGCCAGATCTGGAGCACTTTGGCAATTCTGATATGATGGAAAATGACTGAGATACGGTAATTCTGCATAGAGGAGAGGAAGGTCTTAGGTGGTTCATTTCTTTAGAAGCCACTTCTCAGCTCCTTTCCTGAGATGGCAAAGACAATGGCAATCGCAGGAAATGATGCTCCTGTAATATACTGGCCTCGAAGCTGATTATAGATGGAAAATGAAAAAAGAAAAGAAAATGAGGGTGCCTAAGAATCGTTTTGCCATTCAGTTGGGCAAAGGACACATTTTAATAAGACAACTGCTTGCAGTTGTTTATGAAGAGGATTCCCATTCATGGTAGGCTGAGTAATGGCCCCCAAAGACATCCACATCCTAATCCCTGGAGCCTATGACTGTCACCTCATAGGCAAAGGGATTGGCAGATGTGATTGATGGGGGGATTATTCTGGATTATACAGTGGGCCCTAAATGTCATCATTAGTGGTCTTATAAAAAGGAGGCAGGGGGAGACTTGCTGCAGGAGAGAAGACGATGTGACCACAGATTCAGAGACTGAAGGGATGTGGCCTCAAGCCAAGGAAGCCTAGAGCCAAAAGAAGCTGGAAGAGGCAAGAAACACATGCTCCTCCTGGAGGTTCTAGATGGAACCAGCCCTGGTGTCCAGTGTCAACCTTGACCTTAGCCTAGTGAAACTGATTTCGGACTTCCGGCTTCCAGAACTGTAAGAGAATAAATTCATGTAGTTTTAAGCCACTATGGTTGTGGCAATTTGTTATAGCAGCCATAGGAAACAAATACAGCATTTAACACATTCAGTGGCTTACTTTCACACTGAAGCCTCTGCTATACAGTGACATCCTTTATGTTTTTTTTAAATGGATTACATATTTTTTAATTGAAATAGGTGTGTGGGTAGCGATCTGTCAGATTTGCTCCATCCTAAGTCTACTTGGCTCATTTATAACCAAATTTTTTGAAGGAACTGTAGCAAACAAGCCTCCTGAAGTTCAGAAACTGTCATTTGTGGAGGTGAGAAGCGTTTCTGGCAATCACTCCTGAAGGTTTTGGCCAATCAGGGTGGTCACACTGGGCCAGGGGACCCTTGGGTACTGCTGTAGTGATCAAGCTCTGAGCATAATGCGGGAGCCCCTGGGGATCTGTGCAGCCTGGGGTGGGGAAACTTGGATGGAAAATCCAGGACAGGTATGTCACAGCCCTCGACACTGCCATCCTGATGTTCCCTTTTCCTGCTTCCACAAGTATTTCTTAGACTTTTCCTTTGGTGATGAACTCCTCTTCAATTCAAAACTGCCTTTTAAATGCACTTAAATCTGATCATGTCTTTGTGAGCATGATGGGAGCAGGGACACACAGTGTGATTTGCCTTGGGCCCCATATACCCTAGGGATATTCTTGGATGATCCATTCTTGAACTGGACACAATTGTTGTAGTTATGTAGGGCCAGGAGGATTTGCAAAGTTATCAACAAGAGCAGAGGGTCAGAGAGAAAGAATGAAGCCAAGACAGGGAGATTTAGAAATGCAATCTCATTTAATCCTCACAATTACCTATAAATTGAGGACAATTTCGCAAATTCACAGATAAGCTGAAGACCAGGAAGACTTAAGTTACTTGCTCAAAGTTACCCACTTAAGGGGCAGAGCTGGGCTTTGAATCCAGACTGGCTTGATTCCAAGGCTCTTGGTTTTTACCACACAATCCTGAAGGCAACACAGGTTCCTGAACAAAATGCTTTGGGCATCCCAGCCTCTCAACTCCCACCAAAGAGCCCAGCAAAGGGTTGGGGGGTGGGGCGGGCAGTGATTTATTCAGAATGCTATTCTCAAGTGACCAGAAAAAAGAGTCTTGTTTTGAAAGCAAAGCCTTTTCTTTAAAACTATACTCCATACCCAGCTCATTCCTGAAGAAAGGTACGTGGAGAATATAGCTTCTTGCATGGGGTACTGGATGGGATCCATGTGGTACTGTTCCGGTCATAACTCTGCCATGAAGATATGAGATCTTCAGCAGGTGTCACAAAGCATCTTTCCTGTTCCATTTCACCTTCCCGAATCCAGTTGGCCTCCATCTCTACCCCACCCTCTACCTACGCCTGAAGGAGAAACGGCAATGCTCAGAGCTCCAGGAGAAAGGAGCAGAATGAATTCAATCTCTCTTGGGAAAAAATTTGTTTTCTGCCATGTTGATGACATGAATGACTCAAGATGAATACCCAAGGACATATCAGAAATTGATCGACAGTGGTGAAGGAAAGGAAGAAAGCCTGTTTCTTTATGAGTTTATGAGAGTTTTCCACTAAAGTCAGCAACAGCTTAAATTCAAACCAGGCACAAGACACTTGCATCTCCGTATGAGTGGTTCATCAAAGGGCTAAAAGAAAGGAAATCTGAGCCAGAGCAGGGTCTGGCCTAAAAGCTTTCAAGTGATTTCTTTCCGTAAGGAAACTATTTCCTTTGTCTGTACACGCTCAGAAAAACTGCTTTTTTGGAACCTGGTTCCCTCTCAGTTGGGGTCACAGTTCTTTTGACCAGTTAATAAAATCAGAAGTGTGGAAATATCTACTATTCTTGACACACACACTCACTCAGTTATAAATATATGGGCTTTGCTCATTTATGCTGGAACACTATATGACTCAAATATTTAACCTGGGCTGACTTAAATGAAGGTTAATAAGGCAGGAGTGTGAAGTAGCTAGCACCCTGGATATTCAGATTATCTATGACTAGGCATGCTAAAAATCAGGGAAATCACGTGCCATTGTGGTATCTCTGGAGGTTCTTAAAAAAAAAAAAGCCAGCCCAAAGCTTAAGTCCAGACTTCTCTGCTAAGGAAAGTAGACTGCTTCGACAGTATTGCATTGATTAAAAGTGAGAAGGCATAGCCAAACTCCACCTGGAAAGGAACCTTAGCTGCTGCCCTGTCACGGGCTTCCTCTTTCAGCACTTTGTTAAGACAAATGGCTCTCAACTTCTCAGTGTTTTTCAGAGTAAGTTCAGAAAGGTCTCCCCTCGGCCCACCTGAGTTCTCTTAAGACACCCACCGGTCAGTGGCAACTGGAATGGGACAGTGGCTGGATGAGGATTAGGGGTTTAGCAGTGTGTATGCTAACTGTGTGCCTTAACGTTATTACATTAGGCTCTTTTCTGGCTTTTGTGCCTTCCCGCCCCCACCCCCCCGCCCCGTTTCAAATTCTCTCTCTTTTTTTTTTTTCCTCTGTACTCTAATCAGATTCTTAGAAATTAGAGCTGGAAAGAGCTCTTAAACTTGTCTCGCCTCTCCCCTGCCAGGGCTCGGTTGTTTCCTATGGTTAATTTTCCATAGCTGCAGCCAGGCCTCCTTCTAAATGCCTCTGATTGTGGGGTTCCTACCACTCCCCCTTGAGAGACACCTCCCTGGCCTCCGAGACTGGACTGTACGAACACTTTCCAAATACCCAACTGTCAAATTTCCTTTCCTTAGTTTCATGCTACTCCTCCAGGCCTCTCCTAGAGGCGGATTTGGGTTCCTGCATCCACTGCGCCCCCTGCAGGAGAAACGTAATTGACATCTTTATAGAGCAACAGCTATTTTTAAATGGCTCCTCCTTGAGGGAAATGCAAATCGGATTCTGCATAATCCATCCGTGCACTAAAATGATAAGGGACTCCACTCAGGAGGCTTTTACATATACAATTGGGGTGGAGAAACTCTATAAATGGAATAAAGTCAAAATTTTGCCTATTAGCTATCCTTATTTGCATTAACTAGTTAGTGGAAATTAAGTAGTACTGATAACCCTGCTTTCTGTTATTAACAAGGTGATTGGCTTTATCCCCAGGGTGACTTAGGTGTCTCTGTCCACTTTCTAGGAACTGGTCCTTATAGTGTTGGGGGAGGGAGTGTCCATTAACCTTCTCTGCAGAAAGGGCCCCAAACAGTGCTCAGTGCTGACATGGTAGAATGTTCTGGCTGATGGCCTAGCTCCGACGCCACCAAACCACTGGTGGAATTTGGTTCCCCGTCAGTCTTTCTCCATGAAACTCTACACGCAGGAAACTTTCAAACAGATCCTGGAGGTTTAGAATAAAGAAAGTTTCTCAAAATGAATTAATAATAAACAGAGAGAGACTTATGACTATTTCTGAAAACTTACTTGAGTAACATAGGAAACACAGCAGGGTCTGCACAGAGTGCAACATATTGTCTTTTTGCTCTAGTTGGGGGTGGGGGAACAACCATTCTTGGAAAACTTAGAGATCTGCCTGATTACAAATTTACAATTTCCTTCCTTATAGCACTGAGGAAAAAATACGTTAATTAATGAAAAGTTGTGTGCAGCTTCCTTTATTTCTGTCACGCTAGGCAGGTCAGCTGTGTCACTTTTATCTGCCTTTCTTTGGATCTCCTTGGGGTAATCGCCAAAAACCTAATAAAGTTTGTGGAGGTCAGAAAATTGCCCAGCTGAATGGAAATGTTATTTCAGGAGGAACAGCTTAACACAAGAGAATCCTCTTCTTTTTTGGGTGAACGCTCTTCTCTTTTTTTGCCTCATGTCTCAGTTTTACACATTTTGCTAAAGCAGTTACTCTTATTTTGAAAACACCCTTTTCTTGGTTTCTTGGCCCTGACCAGGCCAGGTGGAAAAAAATTTTGCTTTTAAATATTTTGTTACACCAACAGTTCTTTTCCCCTTAGCAATAATTTTCATCTTCAAACTCATTTTGGGCGTAGGAGTGATTCCCAGGAAGGGATCCCCAAACACCTAGAAGTCCTGAAGTTAGTAATGGGAGACTATATATTTTACATATTTCAAAAAGCCTAATGGAAATCACATACTTACTCAGAACAGGGCTGCAAAAGAAATCAGTAAAATTTCTTTGATTTGGCTAGAAATATAGCAAGTCCCATGTGTTAAGGATGGTTAACTTGATGGGAACAATGTTGTGGTCATCACAGGGATTAGTCGGTATGACCAGTAGATCTCAAGTTGTAACTGTAGCCCCATTACTTGGTTTGGTAGATTAAAAATCTTGGAGCAAATAGTCTGAGGTGGGAGGTTGTTGGAGGGGCAATTTCTAAGCGGGAGTTTGAGGAGAAGAAAGTCAAGAATCTAGCTCTGTAGTGTTCCTTAAGTGACCCCTCCATCTTCTAGGGTCACTGTCTTTGCTTTTGATGACTTTCCAGAAGAAAGGGAAGGTTTACGAGGAATCCAGTGACCCTGGGGTTTGTTAGGGCGTCTTGTCTGATTTCTCCCTTGCATACCTCCTTCTGATAGAGCAGGAATGGGGTGCAGGTTCCAGGGGATTGCTGGCTCTAATTCTCCCTCATCGCTGCCTCCGTCAGTGCCTTGTTTTCCCTCTCTAGGGAATAAAAGACACCGCGGCATCATCTATTTCTTCATTCATTGTAGAAGAAGGAGAATAAACCAGGTATTTTCAGTGTGTGAATTCCTTGGAGTATGATGTTTTGTATATACAAGTTATTATTATCCTATAAATCCCCCCCAAAAGCAAGAATCCAAAGACAGATATTTATAAGGAGATATTGTCCAAATGTCCAAATGGAGTCCTATATATTTATGCATAGAGACGGATGTATATACATATGCATATCTCATATACATATGAGTATCTTATATGTATTTATATACACACATATACACACACACTTGTTCTTTCTCTTTTTGGTCTGATTTATTAACAATTAGTGTTGCATTGGAAAATGGGTTTTACATGAATCACACACTCCTGAAATCATTTCAGTGGCAGATCATATTTTACCATTGGGGTTTCAGAAGTCGCTGCGGAGCACAATGCCATCTCCATATTCATATTTCAGATCTGTCAAGACACCCAGATAGTTCATCTGATCACATGGATTTCCATTCCGGGCCTTGAGAGACAAGAAATCCGGCCATCACAGAGAGCGGGGCAATTAAACCGAATCAGCGCTCCCGGTCTCAGTGGATGTCTTGGTTACCATGGGGGACACGGGGTTGGTATGAGGTTTAATCAGGCACTAACAGCACCTTGCTGGGAACTTCATGGTTGATAAAGGCAGCCGCCACAGACCAAGTAGCTCCTACTTTTTAAAGAGAAAGCAGCCTCTTTTGAAATGTAAAAAAGGCAGGCTTTGTTGCTCTGTGCAGAACGGGGAGAATCTGAGAGGAGTTGTACTTGTTTTCTTTCAGAGTCTCCAGCATTCTTTCTGGGTTTTGAGAATAAAGTGAAAGACGCCCTTAAGGCTAAAGTTTTCAAGGGCCCTCTTCCAGCCCAGACCCTGCTCTCCCTTGGGGGTCCCATTGCTGGGCCCACTGTAATGTGGGTCTCACTGTTACACTTGTCATTGTCACACTGCTTCATGAAGCACATTGGTCACAACCAGCTTCTTGTGCCTTGAATAACTGGATCCATGTACCAAAAAAAAAAAAAAAAAAAAAAAAAAATGAGGGAGTGAAAAAGAAAAGAAATACTGTCCAAATGGGACCCGAGTGTGCATGAATGGGGGGCCTCTTCTGAGGTCTAACTGCTCTGGTCTCTGAGAAAGAGAAGTGATCTTGAAGGAGTCATTCTTTGCCTTGGAGTTTCATTTTGCTCTTAACTCTTTTCAGGTAGTTTTTATTCTCAACAGAGGGCGGTAGTTGATAGCCCATAAAAGAGGCCCACCATTTGCCTATATGTAGTCTGGCCACATAATTCATCATTAAAACCAGGACACTTTCAAGAGTGAAAGGGGATGTTACTGATAATCACTCTGGGACATGAGCTATGACCCAAGACTCTTCCAGGTAAGCTACGACACAGGGCCGCTCAACCCAGGGGCTTGTCTCGCAGGCCCTAGTGGCAGAATCCACACTTCCTCACAGATGACCTCCATCCTAACCTCAGAGGCAGGTCTTGGAGAATCACAGGCTCAGAGAGTCCACTTGGCAAAATAACATGGGAATCCCAGCTTGGGA
Organism: Hyperoodon ampullatus; assembly: GCF_949752795.1. Lineage (NCBI taxonomy): Eukaryota > Metazoa > Chordata > Mammalia > Artiodactyla > Ziphiidae > Hyperoodon > Hyperoodon ampullatus. The sequence goes on along the minus strand of NC_136926.1, from coordinate 42,158,628 downwards.
GACTGAGGATTTACGATTCAAAAAATAAAGAGGCACAATGGCATTTCTTTCACAGGTGGATAGCTCTGTGTTCTTGTCCAGAATTACTTGATGCTAGTGGCACCTTCTTTACTATTCTTTCCCCCTCTTTCCTCCTCCTCTTCTTCTTCTTCTCCTTCTCCCTTTTCTAACTCACAGAGCGGTGCCCAGGTTTCTTGGTGGCCACAGTGATGGGGGTTACTAATGCCTCCTCTCACCCATCCCTGACGTCTCTCTCCTCTGTAGCTACCAGGGACCTGCACAAATACCACATTTAACTCCTTCCAGCTGCCCAGTGAGGCCTCAGCTCCTGCCTTCTCATTACATTCTTCCATGGCTGACCCACTGTGACACTGCTGGGACGCACGATGGTAATAGTCACTGCTCACCTGCCAACTGTCCTGAAGTCCAGAGGTACCTCTAGGGGCTGGTGGGGGTCAGGGAGGGGTAGGGGGTGAAATCCCCAACAGCCCTCACACTGGCCGCTTGCCACCACTTATACTACCCCGTCCTTACCAGCCTTTGCCTGTAGCCTCATCCCAGAGAAGCGAAAGGTGCCAACATCCCTTCTCAAAATCTCTCATGTACCGTCCCAAGGTTGGTTTGTTTTTTTCCTCTTCACATTTTAATTCCATTTAGTTATCACATTCCCTCTCAAATAGGATTAAGAAGAAGAAGAATAAAATAATAAGGGGAAAACAAGAACTCTGAGGGGCTTCTAGAAAATACTCCTGAGGTAAAATAACCCGCAGGGTGACAGTTATTTTAAGGTAAAGGGGAAAAGGACCAGGAGACTAGGGGTAAAATCAGGATAATGAAATATTGGTGACAAAAAGGTCCAGGAATGTAGTCAAGCGTCAGAGGGCCCTTGAAGGAAAGAATTCCCTTTGCTCCACACAAGTCCTTTTTTAAAGCCATTTCTTTTCTTTTTTTTTTTTTTTTGGCTGCGTTGGGTCTTCGTTGCTGTGCGCAGGCTTTCTCTAGTTGCAGTGAGCGGGGGCCACTCTTTGTTGCGGTGCACAGGCTTCTCATTGCGGTGGCTTCTCTTGTTGCGGAGCACGGGCTCTAGGCGCGCAGGCTTCAGTAGTTGTGGCACACGGGCTCAGTAGTTGCAGCTTGCGGGCTCTAGAGCTCAGGCTCAGTAGTTATGGCACACAGGCTTAGTTGCTCCGCGGCACGTGGGATTTTCCCAGACCAGGGCTTGAACCTGTATCCCCTGCCTTGGCAGGCGGATTCTTAACCACTGCACCACCAGGGAAGCCCTAAAGCCATTTCTGAAAAACCGAAACAAAACTTTGAGTCTGTTGTCACAATTTCTCTGCAGCATGAAACATGACAGTATTGGAGCCTCGTTGACACGCCTGTGATGCCCGAAGAGAAAGGGGTTAACTGAAAAGGCTGCAAACCTTCCAGTCCGTGGGCTCAAAGCCGATGTACATGTACATTCCTGCGTGCATGTTTGTGTGTGTGTGTGTGTGCGTTTATTTCTGGGCTTTTCTTTCCAGAAGATGTGGACGGTGGCTGCACTATGTCTTAACTGTCAAGCTATTTTTTTCCTTGCTCGCTTTCATTTGTGTTTTTCTTCACCTTTCGGAGACCTCTTACCTCTCCTCTCTTAAATCTACACTCACTGCAGAGCAGACATAATCCCAGATTTTCAGTAAATCAACACTATTTGCTCCCCACTGACTGAGAGAATTTGATACTGACAGACTGTTACACCTGAAAGAAAAATACGGCCACGGTTCCTCTCACATTCTGCGCCTGGAAAGGAACGCAGGGAGGAGTGTGGGGGGAATCCATTGTAAATTAGGCAACGCGGGCCCTGTTATTCTTAATGTGTGTTTCGTGAAATTGGGTGCATCCATTCCTCTATCCCTGCCCATGTCTTTGACCAAACAAACCCTGGTACCTGGAGTATTTCCAAATGCAATTAACTCCCTTCAGTAAGGGCACCGGTGATTTATTCAGACTGCAGCAAGGGTAGAGTCCACTGCCTGAGAGCCTGGACAGCCCTCCAAGTGTGACACGGAGGCTCAGCTATGGGGACTCTGGACGCCACACGCTGATGATTCTGGGCTCTGCCTGATGAAGGCTGTGAGGTCCAAAGAGTCGTTTTCTCTGTTATTCATTTCTGTATCTAGGACAAGCATGGTGGCAGGATTTAGACCCTGTATTACTGGGTCAGAGTTACTGAGAACAGAACTGGCTTCAGGTGTCTGACTCAATCTTGGCTTTAAATATCAGGTCGTGGGCTTGTGCTTAGAGTGAGAGCTGAGTCCGTCTGGGGAGACCAGGCCTTCTGCCTCATGTCCCAGCCTGTCCAGTGGAGGGAATCCAATGGCTGCAGCCGGAGGCTGGTGGGGTACCAAGTAGCAAGCAGTATGTAGGGTCCAGCGTGGGTACAGTAATTGGCAACCATAGTTTAATTGTGAGCCTAGTCATCTCTAAGACCAATAAGCATCAATAAGACCAGTTATTCCTTGGTAGAGCTTGGATGGATGTGACCGCCAAGAGATTGAGAGCTACTTGAGGGCAGGAACTGTGCTTTTCCAATGAACAAACATGGCTAGCAATATACTCTAAAGGTGTATGTAAGGATGGGAGGGGGTTTTTACCATCAATTATCCTTGGGAAATGATGCAAATCCATCCCTGCCTTGGAAATTCACAAACCGTATTCACTTATTAAGGCTATGAGAAATCCTTCCAATGTAAAGCTAAGCTTAGCATTTCCCATACTTCTTTGGACCAAGAACTTCCTTCTCCCGACCCCTTCAGAACACCTGTTAATACCTTCAAGACCACTTTGAGAATGGCTGCCTTAATCATCATTCAGATCCTGTTGCCTGTCACTGCCCAGCACCGAGAAAGCAGTCAGTGTGATCCCACAAATATGGATTGAGCCCCAGGCATTGGTCTAGGTCCTGGGGATACAGAAGTGAAATAAACAGACAATTCCTGCCCAAATGAATCTGATATTCTAGTCTGTTCTCTGTAACCTCAGGCTGATCAATGAGGTTCAATAACACCCCAGTCCTTTGCGGTCACTCCAAGTGAACTGGGGCCAAGCTGGGCCAAGCAGGTGAATTGCCTATGGACGTGACCCAGGATGGGAGTCCCCAGCCACACCTATGGGGTTCTTCAGGTAGATGACCAGCCTCTGCCATGTGGGTCACTGGGCATTGCTGCAGTCAGCAGCATGACCCCTACCAGCCTGCTTTGCAGGGAATCTAGTTTCTGTCTGTCAATCCCAGCTCTGTGGCTGCACAGCATGTGAGTCAGGAGGTAAAATCACTCATTTTCACTTTACCTTGGTTTCCTAACATGTAGCAAATAGGGATGATTAATAATATTCATCTCTCATTTCATATCCCCTCTGGGAGATACCAGCCTCTCCGTAACACATAATCTAGTGCCTAGGCCCTTTGGGCATTCAAGACTATTTAAATTATTTCATAAAAGCAGAATTCCATTCCTCCTATTTCATCCTTTTCAGCTCTATATGTATTTTTTTTTCCATAGTCACTGTTTCTCTTCCGGTGTCTGTTTTGTTTTCTGAGGGCAACGACTGATGAAAGAAAACAATCACCCCTGTCCTCTGTGAAGTTGAAAATCCTCCCACTTCTCCTTTGGTGCCCAGCGATACCACTGAGTGTCAGCATGCATCTGTCTCCTTCACTCATTTGCCTTGGACCCTCTCTGTGTTTTTAGTAATTGATTAGGGGCCCTGCAGAGGTCTCCTCCACCCCCTGTGGTGTGTTTCATTTGTGATGACCACACCTCCCTCACAACCCACTGAGGTGTCAAAAGCTGCTATTCAGAGGCTGGCTGACCAACTGCAGTAGGATTTGGCTGAGAGGACTCTCCCACCCCAAGCTCCCTCTCCTGTCCTGCATCTCCCTGGGAGCCTCCTTATCCAGGGAGCTCGGCAAGCAGGGACGTCAAGCTCTTAAGTGCCGGAGCAGTGATGTAGGGTCTACCTGTCTGTGCGGGGAGGGAGGCAGGTCTCTGCCCAGGCCCCCCAATCTTGACTCAGAACATCTAACCTGGCCGGGAAATACTGAGCATGTGCCCCTCACAGCTCAGCTGCCACTTCCCTCATGTCCCTTTTTTACTCTACTGGTTAGCAAACTGGGTTCTCCTCAGCCTTCGGGATAAAGCCTGTTTGTTTTTCATAACACCCGCCTCACCTCCAGTCCTCGCACTGGATCCAAGCCTAGGTTTTAATCATCAATACCAAATCCTAGATCCTCTTATCTCCCGTCGTCGCTGCCACAGCATCAGTCAGAGCCGTATTTGCCGGTGTTCTTGAGGGGAGAGCCCAAGACAGGGAAGAGAGAGGAGAGATTGAAAGAGAGAGAGGGCGTGCATATAGGGTTGTTGGTACATTTCATCATAAAAGTAGGTCTTTAACAATAAACGAACCGTGATTATAATGACAGTCACAGTGCTGGGGCCCTGAGAGTATCTCTCCTCTTAGGTCCCCACTCTAAAGGGCAGGTGAGAAGTTTGACAACGAAGGAAGAGAGGTTACCAGATCTTTTGCACACGACACCGTTGAGCCTTTATAAGCAGGTGATGTCCCTGAGAACTGAAGCAACCCTACAAGGCCAGATCGTTTGTACCTGAAATGGAACGATTCCACTGGTGTAGAATAAAGAACATCCTTAGGGAAAACCAAGCATCAAGATGATCCGTCCACATGAACTGTTTAAGGAACATGAGTTCCACACTTTCTACCTGCCTCTTCATCCTGCCTCCAGATGGTGGAAAGCTCTACCTGTCCCATCAGACTCACCTGTTCAATCTACCCCAGGATGGGAAGACCTCTGCCCCAAATTGAGAGGAGCAAGGCATGGTGGGCAGAAACGACTATCTCCCCTGTGCCCAGGAATGAAATATGGCCCTATGGTCTTGAACATCCTCATCCAATAACTCAAGAGACCAGTCACATGGAAGAGAAGTTAAACTCCCTCAATGTGGCTCCAGAAAGCAGACGGAACAGAAAGGTAAAAGTGACAAAGCCTCCTCTGGACAGAGCCTTGGTACGATTAAGGTCTCCCTAACGATTAGATCTCTTACAAAATAGAATGAGCAGCTCATTCAGGAGGGAGTGTGTTTGCCATGCTTGGGGGCATCCCTGCAGAAGCTGGATGGTCTTTTAAGTGGCATAGGGTAGAACAGGTTGCTGCACAGGATAGAGACTGGAGCTACATGGTCGGTCTGTCCTGACTGTCCCAAGTCTGAGTTCACACTTCTGCCAAGTTCAGCTGGGACTCCGGAGGAATGTGTGAGGCCAAGCAGGGACCAGCAGCATGTGAAACAGGCAACAGATACTCCCCCATCTTCTGCATTTCTATCTCCCCACCAGGGCTCAGGACAACGGCCGCAGCGGCCCCTGGATTCTGCCTTTCAGCCTGGCTTGTACAGAGTGCGTCCTCATGTTGAGTGGAGGTGAGGGTAAGGGAGTGGAAAGGGTCAGTTTCCCTGAGAGCTCCCCAGGGATTGCGATTCTCTCCCAGGGGGCAGGTGGGTGGGAAATCACAGGTACAAATCAGCATTTGGTCAAGGGGACTGACCAAACCCCATGGCACAACAAAAGCTTTCCAAGTTTTCTCTGGAAGAGAATTCCAACCTCTCTTCCAAATTTCAACTCATTATATCTTGAAAGCTTGCTTTGGAAACCATATCAGATTCTAAAATTTAAGAACGCACATACACTCTGAGCGCCTACTCTATGCCCGGTATGGTGGTTGATGGTTTTGCATCCTTGGTACAGAGATAGGCATAGTGCCTTATTGTCGAACAGCAATGAGTTTTTTGCAGACTTTGATTTTAATACAATAGCTCCAGTATTGTGCAGTAACTCTGGTGGAATCACTGTTCCTGGATCTATGACGTTTTCTTTTATGAGTAGGTAAAGATTTAAGAGGGAAGAGACTGGGAAACTTGTGTCTGGGTTAATGTAAATAAGACACAAGGTTTTCATGCCCTTCTGCTTTCACTGGGGACTCATTTCCCTAATACAGCCTCGTTGTAAAACAATCCACTCCTGAGGAGGTCAACAGTGAGAAGTTTGTCTTCTGAAATTAGCAATCAAAGAGTGAAAATAATTAATAGAGAAAACAGCACAGTTCCACACTGCGTTCCCATGTAGATATCTATAGAACAATAAATCAGTAGGGGAAAGAAACAATATAGGCATTTACAATTAGGCCTCCTACATAATGCCCGGGAAGGAGAATTTGTGTTCAAAAAGACAGCATCTGCTGCGAGTTGGTTTATAAATAATACAGCTAGATATTCAGGTAATGACATGACAGACGGTCTCTTGTGTCCTTGTCCTTTTGTGTCCGGTGCTGAATGTGTTTACATCCCGCAGCTTATGACATACATGCCTGGCCCGTTTGTGCTCCAGCCAGAAGCTTCTCTCTTCTCCAGTTAAATGCCTCTTTGCCCAAACCATAGCATTCCACATCGACGACCCAGATATCCAGAGAAATCTGCTCCATTTGGTTTTAATTGATCCCTTACTGTGAGAAGGTAAATGCCTGAAAGAAGTGTGATCAGATGCACATTCAGGACTCTCATCCATGAACCAATTTCTTTTGTGTTGACACCCAGGCTTGACAAAAAGAGTGATGGTTAAGGTCAAGTGCATGAAAGCTTATTCTAAACAATGATGGATGAGGCAAGGCTTGGACTGGATCTTATCTAGGATGTTCTGCTAAAAGGTTGGGTATTGTCCACCCCCACCTCATTTTTAAAAGTCTCCTAATTCTCAAATTAATGAAGTTATCACGGATCCAGCATTTGTAGGAGCTCTTTTCTTTTCTTTTATTATGCAGCTCATCCACTCTGCTGACAGCAGCCTGAATGATGGCCTTCAAGCAGATGATTCTTCTTTGCCATGAAGGAACTGATAAATACTGCCTGTCTCTGCAATAAATTGTGCATGAAATAGTGCACTCTGGTAATCTACAGAGTTATGGTAAGGAGAACGGCATTGTGAGGAAATACAGCAAAACTGCAATTAACTGAAACCCAACTGAGCCTTAAAATATAAATAAACTTAAAAGAAAAAATAAGAAAATCTCAGATTATCTTAAAATAACCTGAACCATGTTTTTTTTTGTTATTGTTTATTTCTATTTATGTTACACTTTGGGGGCAAAATAAGGTGATTTCAGGGGCTTCATCAAAAAGTTCATTTTGGGGGTATTTAATGTAATTAGTAGACGTTTACCTCAACTTCTGATACCTGCTGTGGCCTCAGTCTTGTACTGTGAGATTTCCCATTTGTAACGCTGACCCAGAGACTAAGTAAGACCCAGAATTCTCAAAAAAAAAAAAAAAAAAAAAAAAAAACCCAAAAAAGCCTACTCATTCTCATTTCCTACAGTAAGAAAGCAAATTCATGTATTATACATGTTTATCATCAGTAAAGTTTGTAGTAAAAGATTGAAAAACTTTTTAAGTTAGAAATCTCAAGCTCTGGTTTCAGTATATAAAGTTTTTACTGTACTTAGAAACACATAATACATTTCAAAAATACATTTCGATAAATTGGGTCAATTTTTGTTAGACTTTCTGCATGGGTGCTTAGATTACACTGTTTTTTGGAAAGTGGCTATGGTGCTTTTTCTGTCATATACAGATACTCTTTGGGTGTCTTTCTCCAGGACTACAGCCACTACACAAATGTTGCCTGGCTGTGAATTCACTGGATGTGTTCTCTGTCATTTCCACTTGCTGACCTTCTGTGTACTAGGAACCCAACCATAAACCCAAATGCTTAGTGTATCTCCCATGGATATCAATTAAAATGTGCTCTGATGTTAGTCATTCACAAGAGAGTACAAATTTAAGTCCCAATGTGTTAACCTTTCCAGGAATGTTCCCAGTGTGAGGATTGTCTCAAATAGTGAAATAAAAATGTCTGTCATCATTAAACAAGCATCAGTGAGTAGGTATTGTGTTGGAGACCAGAAGTCGCTCAGCACATGATATTGTTGGCCTAGAAAGAAAGTTGGAAGTCCTCCAGTAGTCCATTTCAATTATTTAGGCTCAACTCATATTCAGACCCTGCTTTATCCCAGGCAGCACACTGTTTCTGCCAATCTGCTCTCTCACGTCATCCTTACAAAACTCCATGAAGTTAGGATGATTATCATTATTTCACTGGTGAGGTAATTGAGACTCAAAGAGTATTAATTTATGGGCTCAAGATCATATAACCAGTATAATATGGCAGAGCTGGTATTTAAAGCCAGGTTTCCTGGCTCCCAAAGTAGAGCTCTGTCAGCTACATGACTAATTGGGAAGCATATTAAAAACAACGGGAAATATAAGATTTGCCATTGGTATTCATAATGATGGAATTCTTGGGAGAAGAGGGGGAAAAATCTCTGTACTATTAGCTTTTGCTATAGTAATGCTATAACAACCTCCCTAAACCCCAGTGGATTAAAACAACCTTTAGGTATCTGTGGATCAGCTGGAAGTGGCCTGATCTAGGCTGGTCTCACTTGGGATTGGCTTCAAGCTTCAGTTTGGGTCCTGGTCTGCTTTATATGTCTCTCGTCTTCCTTGGACCAGTGGGCTAGCCAGGGCTTTCTCTTATGGCAATTGCAGAAGCACACGAGAAGAAGATTAACCATGTAAGGACAGTTCATTCTCCATTTGTGACACTTCTGATAACATTCTATTGATCAGTGCAAGTTGCAAGATCAAACCAAAAGTTAAGGTAGCTATTAGTGGAAGGAATATCATCCCAGGACCCTCAAAATTGTCACTGAATCATGGCATCAGGTTCAAAACCCAGGTGGTTCTCATGGACTACATCAATTCTGAGTTTAGCACTTGACTTGAAAACCAAAGAACTAGAAAAAACAAGTGTTATGTCCCCTCCACATGTAACGCACAACAGTGGAACAGGGATAGGAGCCCTCTTTGAAAAGGGAAGAATGGGAGACACACAGTTGCCACTAATAATAGCAAGTCTGAAATTCTACTGGGAAAATAGTGTCAAGTGCCTTTTCCCTGGAGGTAAGTAATGTTCCTTCATCTGGCCCCAGTTCTGTCCCCCATGGGTCTCTCTTGTGTCTGTTGTTCTTGACTCCACCCCCTGGAAGTTCTTTTCTGTTCCAACATCCTCAATGGCCACTTCTGATGAAGACAACGGAGAACATACTTTTCTCAAGAGCTGAGCAGCTTTCCCAAACTGCTTCCTGTCTCTAGAATCTTGGGGGCTCAGAGGACAGTTTATAAGTTGAACCATCAATTGTTAAATGTCCAGCAGTGCTTTTGACCATATAGATCTCTCAAAAGCTGTGTGGGTTTTCTATGTATTTGATTCGCATCAACTCCATGTGCCAAAAACACACGCACAATTATTTCCAACACATGCCTCTCTCTATATATAGACTTAATTATGAGTACTCCTGCCTCATCAGACTTCTGTGGGAGTGTGCCCTGATCTTTCTGCAAGACTTCCCCTTCAGCTGCAAAGATTTACTAAGTGCTATATTATTTCTTTCATTAGTCAAAAGAGTGTTGTAGCCATTCCTCTGATTTGGTTTTCATATTAAGGACATAGCTTTCTGTCAGCACCACAAATTTGATGTTTTCACCGAGTCTCTATCATACTGGCCACATCTTCAATTTTGTAAGATTCCATTTTATTTCCAACATTAAGATTTCTGGACTTTCTATATTCCATCAATATGTTGTTGGTAAAAAATAGCCATATCTTTTCTGAGTTCTTCTCTTTCTCACAGCTCATCAAATGGAGTTGTAGCAATAGCTCAAGCTTTCAACATCTTGCCATAGATCTCCTCCCTCAAATCCACACATTCATTAGGCTCACCATCTATCTTCCAGATGATTGCAGGCAACAGTTCATCAATGTCTGCCACTGTGTAACATGGGTTCTCAGTTTTTCAGCCTCCTCTGTGAGGTTGGGTTGTCTGTTTACTTGTTTTTTGCTATCTTACTCTAGCTGCCCATAGTAGTTTGTATATCAATCACTGTCTGTTTCCCAAACCACTGCCACATATTTTAGATTTTTTTTAATGAGAGTAACCCATTTCCAGTACCAATTTCTGTATTCATCATTTATCCACCCTGATGCTCCATAAAAAACCATCTCAAAATTCAATGGTTTTTGAAACAATCATACGATGCTGTTTATGCATCTGTGCGTTGCCTGGGGGTTGGCTGATCCAGACTGGGCTCAGTTGGGCTCAACTCCAAGTTGGAGGTTGGGTCCAGGTCTGTTCTCTTATCCTCTTTAGATAGTCAAGCTAGCCAGGTGATGGAAAAAGCTCAACCACATTTCTTACGGTGATGATGGAAGCCCTGGCACAATTGCATCCTCTACTTTAATCTTCCCTTTTAACATCACTTTGGCCAAAGCAGGTCAGATGTTAGACCCTATAATAGCTTTCTATTGATGCCCCAGCAAACTGCCACAAACTCAGTGGCCTAAGATAACCCAAGTTTATTATCTCTCAGCTCTATAGGTCAGAAGTGTGACACAGGTCTTGTGGGGCTAAAATTAAACAATCAACAGGACTGTGCTCCTTACAAGAGGCTCTGGGGAAGAATCTGCTTCCAAGTTCCTTCCGACTGTTGGTAAAATTCAGTTCCTTGTGTTTGCAGGACTGAGGCCCCTGTTTTTCTTCTGACTGTTAGGCAGGGACCCGCCTTTCCTCCTAGAGGCTGCCCACATTCCTTCTCATGCTTTGAGTCTCATGCTTTGAGCTTCCCCTTGGGCTGCATTTCTTCTGACTTCCTCTTCTGCGACACCTCTCTGATGAACTCCACTCAGACAAATTTCTCTATTTTTAAGGGCTGTTGTGGTAAAATTGGGCTCACTGGATAATCTAGGATCTTCTCCTTCATTTAAGATCTATATCTTTAATTCCATCTGCAAAGTCCCTCCACAGGTATGCCTAGATTCATGTTTAATTGACTAGCCAGTGGGAAGAAATCTTGAGTTTGTTCTACTGCAGACCCTAAATCAAGTGGCATAGACGCAGCCTCTGTCCACCATGGTATGGCAAGCCAGCATCATGGGGTGGGCAAAAGTAGTCTTAGTAGAGATAAGAGAGAATGAGAGTGAATATATTTGAAAAATCAAAACCAGAGGTTAACAAACTTTTTCTGTCAAGGGTCAGATAGCAAATAATTTAGGCTTTGTGAAATACATGGTCTCTGTCATAACTATTTAACTCTGCCATTATAACTCAGAAGCAACCATAGGCAATGCATAAATGAATAAGCATGATTGTGTTATAATAAAGCTTTATTTACAAAGACAGATGGCAGGCCAGATTTGGCCCACAGGCTATAGTTGTCAACCCCTGATCTAAACAGCTACAGTTCCCCACCAGGCTCCTTCTTCTATAATAAAACACTTTGGTGATACATCATGTCTTGAAATATCAAGTGGGCCTCAAAGATAACAACAACAACAACAACAAAATATTAGTTCCTTATCAGAGATTGATTTTACCCTAGATCGCTTTTTCTCTAAAAGCTTCCTTCAAATCGGTATGTTCTATCATTTAAAGTGAGGTTTACAAACTGAAATATTGCACTTGATTATCTGTTAATAGGCTGCACCACACAAGATTGCACTGGGCACTTATGAGCGAACCATATACTGACTGTCCAGGAAACTGTGGACGTGTTATGTGGTATATCCAGCTCGGTGGCTAAGTCAGGGGTAATCTAAGGTGGCCAAGTCCCTTGTTGACAGGCGGAGGTTGTCAAACCAAATTTCCTGAAATTTGGAAATGCTTATCTTGTGGAGAGAATTTTGTCAGAAACCTTAAGAGTCCTCAGAATTCAGTTGAGTTCAGCCTAAACACTAAACATCTATGAACATCTACCTTGTGTCCACCATGGGGCTATAAAATAAAAATGACTGCTGGGTCCTCCGTGTGGTCACACTGGGTCCTGTTGGAGGTGCTCAGGCAGGCTGAACAGAGCCTCCTTGCATTCACCTTCCTAATCATTTGACTTTCTTGAGCATTTGCTTACAGAGCATTAAGCGTTTTCTTTGTAACAGCTGATTAAAAGATTGCTATTACTGAAGAAAACATAGATTTAAAAACAAAAGCAGTTAGTAGCTTTTATCCATCATCAAGGAATTAACCAATTGGCAACAAGTAGGACAGCTCAATTTCTTTAGATATCTGAGGCCTAAATAGCTTAATTGGGGAAGCATGTTAAAAGGGATGGAATGACATTCCTTATGGATTAAGTTAATACATTTCAGACCCTTCGCATGGCTTAATTTAACAAATTCCACATCTTACTGTTAGGCAGGAAATGGCATCTCATGAACATCATTACCAGTCAGTCTGACTTGAGTTAGTTGAAAAGTCTGACTCCATCTGAAAATGGTTAATCTTAATAATAGTGTACGTGGCTTTGGCAAAACCCTCTGTGTGCTTGGGAAGCTTAGGACTCTACTGCCAGCTTCCCCAAGGCCCTCCACTCCCACCACACTACTCAAAACCAGGAGAGAAGGAGTATCAGTCACTTTCCAGTTAAACCCATCTGACATGGAGCAGGGCTAGTCCACTGCTGGGAAAACTGGATGTGTCCTGCCATGACTACTTCTAAACCTTAAACAGAAATCCCTGAGTTATAACATGTACATCTTTCTATGTCATCAGATCGATTCTAGTCCTTTAATGTAGGAAAGGGGAAATGAGAAATCTGGTGAAAAATAATACAAATCACTACTACTTATTATTGACCACATACTGTGAGCCAGGGAATCTGCCTACACTAACTCATTTACTCCTCAAAATTACTGTGCAAAGTTGATATTGTGACTCCTAATTTGTTGGCAAGGAAATTGAGTCTGGATAAAGCTCAGTAATTTGGTGGTGGTCACGCCCTAATAGAGGCAGGTTTGCAACCAAATCCTATTGATTCCAGTTCTTCCGATTTATACCTTCCACTCCATCTCACGGGCTCTGGAGAAGGATTGGGGCTTAACTAGAACGTTTGAAGCAATCAAGCCCCCTTCAGGACTCTAACCAAAAGGTGTCACTTCCAACTTGCATGGATCATACTTGGTTGAGACATCTCAAATGCCACTTATTATTAGAAGGGATTCTCCCAACTTTCCCCCTCTACTCTGGGGGAAAACATGCATGAGGAATTCCACAAGTGTTCTCTAAGTTCTGTATGTGTCACAAACAGAAACAGAGGCAGGCTGCAGTTGCCCCTGTTCTAGAAGCCATGGGCCATAGGACTTTCTGGCCTAGCTTGGGGCAGCCCAGACAAAAGTATAAGGAAGGTATTGGGCATAAGGTAGGCTACAAGGATGTATTGTACAACACGGGGAATATAGCCAATGTTCTGTAATAAATATAAATGCAATGTAACTTTTAGAAACTGTATGAAGAGATTTAAAATTAAATTTAAAAAAAAGAAATAGGGGAAAACTCTAATTCAAAAAGATACATGCCCCTCAATGTTCATAGCAGCACTATTCACAATAGCCAAGACATGGAAGCAACCTAAATGTCCAACCACAGATGAATGCATGAAGAAAATGTGGTACAATGGATAAAGAAGATGTAGCACACATATACAATGGAATTACTCAGCCATAAAAAGAAACAAAATTGAGTTATTTGCAGTGAGGTGGATGGACCTAGAGTCTGTCATACAGAGTGAAGTAAGTCAGAAAGAGAAAAACAAATACTGTATGCTAACACATATATATATGGAATCTAAAAAAAATGGTTCTGATGAAACTAGGGGCAAGACAGGAATAAAGGTGCAGATGTAGAGAATGGACTTGAGGACATGGTGGGGGAGGGGAGGGTAAGCTGGGACAAAATGAGAGAGTAGCATTGACATATATACACTACCAAATGTAAAATAGATAGCTAGTGGGAAGCAGTCACATAGCACAGGGAGATCAGCTCAGTGCTTTGTGACCACCTAGAGGGTTGGGATAGGGAGGATGGGAGGGAGATGCAAGAGGGAGGGGACATGGGGATATATGTATACGTATAGCTGATTCACTTTGTTATATAGCAGAAACTAACACAACATTGTAAAGCAATTATACTCGAATAAAGACGTAAAAAAAAAAAAAAGAAAATGTGGTACATATATACAATGGAATACTACTCAGCCATAAAGAAGAATGAAATAATACCATTTGGAGCCACAGGGATGGATCTAGAGATTATCATACTAAGTAAAGTAAGTCAGACATAGAAAGACAAATATCATATGACATCACTTATATGGGGAATCTAAAATATTATACAAATGAACTTATTTACAAAACAGAAACAGACTCACAGACATAGAAAACAAACTTATGGTTACTAAGGGGGAAGGGGATGGGGGAAGAATAAATTAGGAGTTTGGGATTAGCAGATACAAAATAGATAAACAACAAAGTCCTACTATATAGCACAAAATATTATTCGATATTTTGTAATAACCTATAATGTAAAAGAATATATATATATATACATAAATAAAACTGAATCACTTTGCTGTACAGCAGGAACTAACACAACATTGCAAGTCAACTATACTTCAATTAAAAAATTTTTTAGACAAATGTATAGAAAAATTAGTATTATATATGGTTTATCATTGTCAAATCCTACTAAACATGATGATAAATTATAAAAACTTGCTTCAATGAACTAAACTTCTCCAAATTGTCTTACAGAAATAAAATATTGCATTAAAATATTTTTTTAAAGTATCAGGAAGGTAAAATTAGCCTGTGTTTCAGCCTTTCCTACTCTTTCTTAATTCCTCATGTATCAGTCTAACAGCGCTACATAAAAACAACCACAACATCTCGGTGGCCGCAACAAGAAGCATTTATTTCCGGCTCACTGATCTGCAGTCATTTTGGGTGGCCCTGATGAAGGTCCAAGTTTTGGCTGCTACTCGGCTGAGCTAGGCTGGTGTCTGAGCTCCAGCCCTGGTGTGAATCAGGGAGTCAACTGGATCATGCTGATGCCAGCGTGCCTTAGGTAGGTTTCCGGTCTGCTCCAGGTGCCTCTCATGATTCTGGGGCCAGTGAGTTATTTCTGCTCATGGAGATGGACTAAGTGTCAGCGGGGCAAGGGAAAGAAGGCAACGCTCTTAAGAGTCAGAACACACACATGGTCAATTCTTCCCACATGTCTTGGGTTAATCCCATGTCTTGGGCTGAACATATCACTGACCTGAAAAGGAAAAGGAAATTACAGTTCTTTTTGCCTCTAATGCTGGGACCCCAGAAGGTGGGAGAGGGGTCCCAGTCTTAACTGTCTCCTTTCCCACTCATCTTCCCACACTCATCAGTCCAAGGGCCTCCCCTGCCCTCAGACCCCATGCTGACCCCTCCCTCAGGCTGAACCCCCAAGTTTCCATATTGGGGTGGAACAAAGGTGCAAATATTTATAAATTTTTATACCTGTCATAAGACATGAGGGGCAGAAAACGGCATTTTTTTATACTGACACAGATGTCTATTTTGATAATGGCAATCCCAGGTTTAGTACTGTAACATAGAGTATTCTGCAGGCAATAAAGAAGGAAGCGTGGAGTCTGCCACAGGGAGGATGGGAATAACCTACGAAATGTGGTTTCCTAGCAGTCAACTAGGCAGAGGCCTCACCCCAGCCCCTCTGAACACCAGCCTGGATTCTGTGTACACTTCAGCTGCCTTGGTGAGTGCACTGAGCATTATTGCCAACCCCAGTGGGCCTCATGATGAAGTCATCCTTCTTGCTACCTTGGAGTGGCTGGAGCTCAGCATTACCCATGAGTGAGGGTGCGAGTCTGAATGGGCCCAGAAGCACGGTCCCTGGATGTGACTCTAGTCCAATTTCAGAACTCTGGGCCTTTCCCAGATGGACTGGCCTGGAGCCAACCATGCAGTTATAGAATACAGCCCTCACAGAGTTTCCAAGAGATCCAACTCACACAGACAATGCCCACACCTCATTTTTATCATCATAGTCAATGGCTATCTTTCATCCATTGATCAGCATTTATAGAACTTCAACTGTGTTTCAGATACTGCTCTAGGATTTGGAAGTAGGAAGATGCCAAATTCATAGATCAAGCCCTGTGGGAGATGACCGTCTAATTGGTGAGGCAAACACATGTAAAAGGATAATAATTTTTAGAAGAGCTAATAATTATCGAGCACTGATTACATGCTGGACATTATTCTAGGGTGTTTTTTTGTCATGTATTAAGTCATTGAATACTAACAACTTTATGACGTAGGTCCTACTACTATCCATATAAATATGTATATATATATATGTATGTATATACACACACACACACACACACGCATATAAATCAGATGAGAAACTGAAGCAGAGAGAAATAAAATAATTTGTTTTGGGTCACACAGCCATTAAGTAGGAGAGCCAGGATTTGAACCCAAGGAGTCTGGATCAGAGTCTATGTGCTTAGTCACAAGGATGAACTTCCATCAAAATGAGATCAGAGTGAAGAGACATTCAAACCTGGTACCTTTGGGAGCAGTGAGAGAGACAGCAGCTAACTCTGTCTACAGAAAGTTTTCACAAAGAAAACAGCCCTTGGAATGGGGTCAGGGAGGAGAGGATTTGCACATGTAGATAAGCAAGAGGACAGCGTTTCCATTAGAGAGAACAGCACGGAACAAGCCTGGAAGCAGGAGAAAGTGAAATTCAGAGTTCAATGTATCAGGAGCTGAGGATAATGGAGCTCCGTTTACCTAGCAAGATGAACTGGTTTGTGATCCTTCAGCCTTACAACCATTTATTGGAACAAAGTCTCAAATGCCGGAAAGCTGGAGAAAGAAGGAAACTAAAACATACAGATAATATTGAAGCAGAACAGTCCACCCATAAATGAATAATTGAATATATGTGGGAAATATTTTTGCTTCTGTGGAAATGTGTCCAAATTCAGCCTGTCTTGTTATGGTTAGATGGGCCTTAGCCAAGGATGGGTCTTGGCCAACCATTTAGGTCCAATCGAATGGGAATTTATTTGTGATTGAACAAAACAGAATAAATAAAATAACCAAACCCATTAGAAGGTACTTTGAAGAGGTTGAATCATTAAAGAACAGCGCTGAGTTGACTGCAAGGTCGAGAAAATCATCTGAAATGAGTTTCCACTTAGATAGAGATGAGCTAAATAATTTAGCTTATTTTGAGGTGACTTCATTCATTCATTAATTTAACAAATATTAAAAAAAACATCTATTGAGCACTTACTCTGAATCAGGCTCCATTCCAGCCTCTGGGTGCACAGTGGCAAACAGACAGACCAAGAGCTGCCTTCCCGGAACTTATATCTAGTGAAGGGGACAGAACTCAATGAGGAGGTACTCAGTCAGACACCCATCAGTAAGTGGACCAGATTCCATACACAGGTTTGTAAAGCACGTATCTTTCAGGGAGACAAATCTCTTAAGCTGTTGGATGAGAGAATACTTGTGTGAGAGCCTTCTGTGTGCTTTGAGACTTTGTGTGTTTCGGGGAGTGGGGCTGGAGGGGTTCCTTGCTCTAAGACTCGTATTCACTCTCTATTCCTCTCTCCCTGGCTACATGGATCTGGACCACTGAGAAACAGGTTCACGAAACTATTTCACCAAATTTGACAGTCAGCAAAACAGTCCTTCAGAGTGAGGGGGCCAAAGCACCTTTTAATGGGATCCTTCTCCAAATTCTAGACTGACTAAGAGACAGACACAGAAGTTAGGCAAATGGAACAACATATCAGCTTTGTCTCTGAAAAGGCTGTTTTGGCAACAACTGGGCTTCCTCCTATGTTCCCCTCTGAACTGAACTTACCCACTCAAGCTACAGGCTATATACACCTGTTTACCACCAACAGGGACAGCACCTGCATAGTTAGCACAGGGAAAAGAGAAACAAATTTTAAAAATGTGTGTACCCTGAGGACATCCCTCTTCAAAAGAGAGAGGGAACCCAGAAGGAACTGAAAGGTAAATACCTAGTTCCTTATTTCGTCCTCGGCTTCTGGCAGTTAGGATTACATATGTAACAGGAACTCCAGAAAAATCGTTTAACCAAATAGATGGTCTTGTTCTCACTTGACAAACTGTCCAGAGGTAGACAATCCAGAGTTAGAGCTGAAGGGCCATGAACCCTTAAGGGATCCCAGTGCCTTTCACCTTGCTGCTCCATCCTCATTAGTTTGTGTTCTTATCTTCATGGACACAACATGGCTGCTCCCCATCCAGTCATCACTCCTACATTCCAGGAAGGAAAAGGGGGAATAGCAAAAGCCAAAAAGATACTTGTCAGTTGAGTCTGCCCCCTTTAAGAAGCTTTACCAGAAGTCCCATCCAGTGACTGCCACTTACATCTCAGTAACTAGAACCAAATAAAATGAGTAGCTATCCCTGGCTGCAAGTAAGTCTAGGGAGGTGAAAATATTTTCCTGGGCATACTGACACACCCAAAAAAATCAGGGTTCTCCTACTAAGGAGGAAGAGGAAAATGTATATTATATAGGAAACTAACTCAATCTGGAGACCTAGGGGAGAATTCCTGAAGATATGTGGGGGAAGGCTGGAGCTATTTTGCCAGAGCTTTCTCTGTGAAGATTGTATGTTCCCCCCAGTTGATGAGAAGGTCAGAAATATGGGATAAGCTTCCCCCAACAGATTGGCCTGAGCGTATTCGGGAAAGTGCTATCTCTCTGGCATCCTGTCATCTCGTGCTCCACTTGTTCCCTCCCCAAATCCTATCCCCTCCACATCCCCCTTCTCCTGCCCCCGTTAGGTACCTGCATCTTGCCCCCTTCTTCTGTGGCTGCCTTCCAGACAGCACCCAGCCCTGGGACCCTTCCTGATCCTGGCTTTCCCCACTATACAATCCCAAGGTTATGTCCAACCATGTCAAGGCCTGTTCTCTTTAAATGGGACTGACTAGCAGCTCTGATCAATTACACCTCATGTGACAAGGGCAATGGCTGTGATGAAGTTAGTGGATTGCTCCTTCCAGACAAAATATTTTAATAGGAGATGCCCTCGGCCAAAGAAATATCTAATAGTGGGATTTCGGGCAATGGGTTAGGCAAAGAGTGGGGAGGGGGGGGGCATTCTGAGCTGGGACCTGTCAAAACATTTTACTTAAATGACTCTTACTGTACACCTAAGAGTATTTATACAGCTTGTGCTACAGAAAATAAAACTATAGAGGCAGACTTTTCGAAAGGCCTTTGTTATTTTCTCAGAGCTGTGTTTGCAGGACGATAGGAGAGCCGTGCTCATTAACTGGAAGCTGGGTGCCATGGATGATGTGGGCCTCACACCTACCTCCTGTGGTTCTCTTCGGGGGGACCCACAGGTTACTAGAGCCTGCTTCACCCACTTCACAAGAGACTGAAGTGCCAGGGGATTGACATCCTCCCTGGGGCATCCCTTAACCAATGACTGATGGGGACAGAAGTATGAAAGTCCCTGAATTAGAGCAGGACGATTCTGAGGCCTGACTTACCCTCCAGAACTCCCTGGACAGATCAGGATAAAGTCCTCCCCTGCGGGACTTTTCAGCTGAGACTACACACATATTGCTCAGTTTCCTCACTTTCCCTAACCTGTTCCTCCATTTCCTTACAGGTCCCCTGGGATCAATTCATTAACATATTAATTTTATTCAAATCTTCATTTCTGGGTCTACTTCTGGGGAACCCGACCTAAGACACTGGACAACCTTAATACGTTCTTTTACTCACCAATTTCAGACTTTCTTATATACACCAAGACTCTTTACAAAAATTGCTTTCTGGTCAATAGAAATGGGGCATTCTCTTATTCTCAGTGAAAGAAGTGGGGCTTGTGATACTCAGGGAAGGTTTTTTTGTGATAATCAGAGAAAGAAAGGAGAGACCTTCTAGTTAGAAAATGGCTAACTTCCAAAGGCTTTTGGGGAGAGTGCTAATAACAAACATTAGAGAGATAGCACAGCATTTTTTCCAGTAAAATATGAAGTATTCTGATTATAACACCAACTCCAATATGTTTTTTTTTTCTCCCACACCACCAGGCAACTCTCAGACACCAGCTGGGTGTCCTATAATTCAACTCAATCTGACCCTATCTACCTGGAGATAGCATCAGATCCCACAGATAAAGTTCCAGTGTCATAAGACTGCCCCTCCCTGCACTTCAGACATCAATCGCAAATCCAGGTTTCCACCATGATCTCTGAGTGGGCCACTCTCCCCAAGTCTCCACGCCTTCATCAACCCAGAAGCTCTGCCCTTCTGCGGGTTTTACAGAGGCTTGATTCCACTGGCACCATTGATTAAATCATTGGCCAGTGGTGACTGAACTTAATCTCCAGCCCTTCTCTCCGCCCAGAAGGTCAGGGTTGAAAAGCTCCAACCCTCTAATCACATGGTTGGGTCCTCTGGTGACCAGCCCCCATCCTCAGGTTACCCAGGGGCCCAAAGTCACCTCATTAACATAACAAAAGACATCTTTATGTTCTCATCACTTAGGAAAATCCAAGGGTTTTAGGAGCTCTGTGCCAGGCAGGGGGACGAAGACTAAATTTATATTTCTTATTATAAATCCTAGTATCATTTTGCTGTAATTTTAACCTTCTTTAGCTGGTAAACTAAAGTGAAGCTTAACTGTTACAGGGGGTGATTCACGTCTGAAGACAGGGCATTGGTCTATAAAAGGAGGGGATGTGGTCTTAGTACCTTTTGGTAGTTCTTCCATTCAGGTCATGAGCTTTGAGAGTCCCTAGTTTATTATAAATTGGCATGCAGCTCCTACTTTGACCTCAGCGCTGTCCTAGGCTCTGAATACACAGTGATGAACAGGTTAGACCAGAGTCCTGCCCTCACAGAGCATTAGATTTGACCTAAATGGTTTTCTCTTGGACGCCTCCTCTTTCCTATTCGTAGGAGTTGTAGGAGGTAATGCTGGCTAGAGCAGCAGGTGATATCAAGCACATCAGCAACAGGCAGAACATAGGAGGGAAAGAAGAAGAAGGAACTAGCCCCTCAGCCTAATATTGCTTCCCCACCAGATACACACAGTGACCTCCCTGCATTAACTACGAAGCTGCTCAGAGATGAACAACACGTGCAACCGACCAGGCAGGAAGAGCCTCGGAAGTTAATGGTGACTCTCTGGGCTCAGAGGCACGACCATAAAGCAGGTCACCAGCTGTCCCCCTCTCTGGAGGATGGGGCTGTATTTCTTGGTTTTTACAAGAAAACTCCCTGTAATCCCAGGCTCCACAGCTTTGTGGTACTACTCATTCCTGCAAAGTGTTTTCTTCCTTCTTCTAAAAGGTTCTCCACAGCTGTCTGGCACTGTGCTCTCCAAACAAGAGCCACATGTGACTGAAGGCAGATAGCTCCCTGTTTTCCATCAGCACGGCTAAGAGAGCTAATGGACTGAGGCACGGGATGGCCTGTCATCCCTAGCAAGCTGGGTCATTTCTAAGGGAGATGCCACCTGACTTCCAGCCTGTCTGGGATGTGTCACAGGAAAGCTTCAACCTGTAGAAATTGAGGTTGGTGAAAAGATCATCCTGAGGTTGGACAACTTTTGCAGAAATGGTGTTACTAGAGCCGAAAAAGCACTGAGTTGTAACACACCCTCTTAAGCATCTGATCGATTTCTTAGGACTCGGTGACAAGGCAAGAATGAGCTTCCCTGACAGCAGCTGACTGGGGCTAGCCCTGGATACAGCAGGGGAGGGCTGGCTGCGGACACTCAGGCTCATGCCAGATGGGCTCCAAATGGGGATGACAATACTGACACACCAGGTGGGAGCAGAAAGGACTGAGTTTCCAGTGGAAATCGTGAAGTCTTTGGGTCCGCCTTTGAGTAGCTTCCTGAAAACGAGGCATGTGGACTCTCAGCTGCTCTGGAAAGTGCCCAGTGGCTCCTGGCATCCACACCCGGTCCTTCTCCCCCGAGTCCCTCATTCCTCAATGGTCTCAGAGAGGGGTGGGGAGGGAGAACTGTTCCTTCACATTTGCAGGGGGGTTGGCTGTCTCTGTTAGCAATGGAGGGCGACTCCTATTGTAATCTGCAGTCATTCGTTTTGGGGAGTCATCATTTGCTTTTGTTCATTTCAGAGTTCATCCATCAATTTCCAAATAGAAAGACAGTGCTTACTAGTGAATGTTAGCTTTCCTGGGGTCACTATCCCAACAAAGCAATTGCCTGGAATTGGGAAGGTGAGTAAGGACCAGCTCCTCCCAGCTGAATTCTGAGATATAAGGCAAGTCTTGTTTCTATAAGTTACCCTCTGTTAAACCTTTTCTCCTCTCCTTTCCCAGCCCTAACTGGTGCTCTGCTGGTGCTCTTACTGCTTGTATGTACCTTTCACACAAGGCACTGTTCCTACTGAACTGTTTGAGGCACATCCTTTCATTCATTCATTCACATATATATATACATATACATATATACCATGTGCCAGTCTCTTTATAATTTATACAGATTAAGTTTAAATGCTTTAATAAAGTAATACAAAAGGCTCAGCAATGTTGGGTTTTCTTTGACTTATTAAATAAGAAAGGTCCAATGAACAAATTCTTTCTAAGGTATTAATTGATGGCTCTTTAAGAATTACCCTTTCAAGGAACCCTCCTACACTGTTGGTGGGAATGTAAATTGATACAGCCACTATGGAGAACAGTATGGAGGCTTCTCAAAAAACTAAAAACAGAGTTGCCATATAATCCAGCAATCCCACTCCTGGGCATATACCCAAACAAAACTATAATTTGAAAAGATACATGCACCCCTATGTTCATAGCAGCACTATTTACAATAGCCAAGACATGGAAGCAACCTCAATGTCCATCCACAGATGACTGGATAAAGAAGATATGGTATATGTGTGTATATATGTGTATACACACACACACACACACACACACACAATAGAATACTACTCAGCCATAAAAAAGAATAAAGTAATACCATTTGCAGCAACATGGATGGACCTAGAGATTACCATACTACTGAAGTAAGTAAGACAAAGACAGATACCATATGATAGCACTTATATGTGGAATCTAAACTATGACACAAATGAATTTATCTATGAAACAGAAACAGACTCACAGACATAGAAAACAAACTTACAGTTACCAAAGGGGAAAGGGGGTAGGGGAGGAATAAATTAGGAGTTTGGAATTAGCAGTTACAAACTACTGTATATAAAATAGATAAACAACAAGGTCCTACTATATAGCACAGGGAACTATATTCAGTATCCTATAATAAACCATAATGGAAAAGAATATGAAATATATATATACACATATATGTATTATATATAAATATAACTGAATCACTTTGCTATACACCAGAAACTAACACAACATTGTAAACCAACTATACTTCAGTTAAAAAAAATTACCCCTTCAAGAGTTAGGGGCAGGCTTCCCTGGTGGCACAGTGGTTGAGAGTCCGCCTGCCGATGCAGGGGACCCGGGTTCGTGCCCCGGTCCAGGAAGATCCCACATGCCGCGGAGCAGCTGGGCCCGTGAGCCATGGCCACTGAGCCTGCGTGTCTGGAGCCTGTGCTCCGCAGAGAGGCCACAACAGTGAGAGGCCCGCGTACTGAAAAAGAAAATTACCCCTTCAAGAGTTAGGGGCGGGCTTCCCTGGTGGCGCAGTGGTTGAGAGTCCGCCTGCCGATGCAGGGGACACGGGTTTGTGCCCCGGTCCGGGAAGATCCCACATGCCGCGGAGCGGCTAGGCCCGTTAGCCATGGCCACTGAGGCTGCGCATCCGGAGCCTGTGCTCCGCAACGGGAGTGGCCACAACAGTGAGAGGCCTGCGTAATGCAAAAAAAAAAAAAAAAAAAAAGAGTTAGGGGCATAGCCTGTGCTAGTTCTCTTGAATCACGAAGGTGTTTGATTTCATTGTGTCCAGCATTTCTGGGAATAATTACAGTATAGAAATGTTCTTGTTAGAAATTTGATGTCAAGAATACTAATTAACAAAAATACTCAGTTATTGGTATCCCAAGAAACTAGTAAATATAATAGTAAGTAGTCTATTAAGAATTTCTGTGCAACTTCAGTTTATGGAGCCCTCATTACTTTGCAAACACTGACAAGTGACTCATTTTCCTAAGTGGAGATTCGATGTCTTGGTGTACAGTGGTATCTATGTTCAATCCTTGAGTCTGTTCTGGGACTCTACAAAACTCTTTATCTCTTTCATAGCCGCATGATTCTTCTTTCAGGAAAATGCAACAATATCTTGTGGGTAAGGGTGTTTATTACATCGATGCTGTTTACATCAGATTCCATTTCTCTACTATGAAAATTAATACCTGATTCTTAGCAAAGATGATTTTTCTCTTCTATCTGGTTTATTCTTTTAAACTAACATATTGTAGCCATACTATATGCCAGGCATTGTATTAAGTGTCTTTCCACAGAATATATCATATACTCCTTCCCTTAGTTCTATAAGGTAGGTTTTATTATCCTTATTTTTCAGCTGGGAAAACAGACCCACAGGGATGAAGTCTCTTCCCTGAGGGTCAAGGGTCAAAAGTGGCAGAGTTGGAACTGGAAACCAGGTCCATCAACTCCTGGTCCAGAACATGCTCAGCTGTACCATGGCACCCTCTATAATTTGTGCTAGTATTTGATTTTCCCCAGAAACATTATGAGCAGACCTATAGCTTCATTTCCTGTGTGATAGCCTATATCCAGCACTGAGTGGTGGTACCTCGAGCTCCTATTAAGTCATCAGTTAGGACAGTACATGTAGGAAGAGGTTCCTTGAAAGAACTCAAGGCTTGCTTGCTCTGTCTTGCTTTATTTGAAAATGACTTTTCTCTAGTAGTTGGCTTTCAAGTAGCACACTGGACTTATAACTTCCTGAGCTCAGAGATGCTCTCCTGAGGACATGTTCTTTATTTTAATTGAAGTCTTCATCATTGGCTGACTTCCAAGTGGTCTACCAGATGTCTTTTTCTTTGCTATAGCTGAAACAGATTATGATGTTCCAGTTCATTTTTTCAATTTGCTGTACTTTGCTGGCAGCCTGATTTCTTTAGCAAACCACACTTGAGAGGCCAAAATCATGGAGCAAGGCAACAACAAACAAGTCTTTAGAATGTGTTTTCTTAGATAATCTCAGGCAAATTACATACACACACACACATGCACACACACACATCTTTTATTTTAGTGATTAGACCTAGATTTTCCTAAATTTTCACATACATGTAACTTTCTCAGGATGTGTGGCCCCAAAATCAATCCTCAAGGGATTAACTAATCTCCCAACTGGGACTTTAAGAAATCTCCTTTCTCAGAAATCTTTAATTTTCTGCTTGGAAGCTTGAAGAAAAATACCCACTGCCTTTTCCTATTCTTTTCTTCAATCCTATCCTCTATGTCCTGAGATGTTTCATACTTCAAAACGAATTGTATATACATTGTGTGTAGGTACAGGGAAACGCCTTGAAGTTCATTCTACTCTTTGAAGCAATACAGAGTTAATTCTTACTCACAACTATATTTACATCACCTAGAACAGTTTTTGGTACTTTGTAGTGTCTAAAAAACATATATTTATTAAATCATCTAACTGATAGTCAAGCATCAGGCTAAGGCAATTCAGGGAATTTAGTCATTTCTTATTTTTCACAAACTTCTAGAGTCTGTGGGCTTTACCTCTAACTTAAGTGGCAGATGATGAGGGGTTTCATTTTACTTTCCAGTTTCATAGAGGAGCAAACCAATTAGACATATAATAAAACAGATGGGAATTTGGGCTTTATAGGAATCTGGGAGGGTCCGGGGGCCTCCTGGGACCTGTGACTAGAGTGAGGACTGGCAATCTCCATCTCTTAGACAAGTTTTGTTATACTCGGGTGACAGTGTTAACACAGTGCTAGGCTGCCTTTCTGACAAAATACAAACAAAAACCAAACAGAATAAAAACAATCAAACCAACCCCCCACTGCCCCCTGGCCGACTGAAGCAGCAGGATTGTCGTGTTGTAGAAGGGACCAGAACAGGAGGAGGTGGCAGTTTCCTAACAAACTGTATTGTTTGAACCATTTTATTTAGTGTGGAAAAAAAATCCCTTGTACCAAAGATTTATTTGGAAGTTCTGGGCAGATTAACTTTTGGTAAGAGTCGGAACTAAAAACTTTATTGGGAATGCTATATACACTCCAAAGACCAACAAGAGAATTTAAGTTAGATGTGATTAGTATGAAGAAAGTTACATTTATTGTACTCTTATGTATAATTGATCACATGAAAGGCCTTTTGTAACTATAAAAGAGACAGCCCATTAAATTGTTTTACCCTGAGGATTATATGAATTTGCGGATATTGGATTGGATCACCAGCCTATTGGTTTCACAGCAATGGTAAATCATTAAGATGCTTATTTTTATTCATATATCTTTCTTGTTATTTATTATTAACCAAATAGCCCCTCCCAGTTTTAGCTTTATTTTCACACATCTGAACCAATCATTCTGTCTCTCCACCATCAGCAAATGATCAAACCAGTTGCTAAGAGCTCTACAGGTCACCTTGGAGGGATCTCAAAACAGAAAAAAATATTTGGCAAGAACATTCCTGTGTTATTTAGTCTTGGACAGACAATCCTATAGAGAAAGTCAGAGGCCATCTTATCTCTTGATTTGAGTAGAGAGACCATGACTCCGGGCACTGTTTTGTGCAAATTAGTTGAGCTCATTTCCAGCCCTTCCATTATCCAGATAAGAATGTGCTCAGAGAGCTAAAGGTTAAGATATGAATATTACCTGGCACAAGTAGGACAAGCAAATCGGCCCTTATGCTTCTGCCTAGAAAAGGTTGTTGAGGTTACTCCCCATTCCTTATTTATTTCATACAAGCCCACAGGTAAACATAAGCTCAGACTCCTCTTACAGATGTTTCAGGAAGGGACAACTGCAAATCACAGCCTGTATCACAGAATAAGGCTGAATCTAATTTGTCATTGTCAGTTCCCTTGATTTAGAGTTTTTGTTTGAAGAAATACACCTGGCAGATCTCAATCATTGGAAACAGGGGGAGATGAAGTCCGATAGTTGTGTTGACATGTTAAAGAATTTCTCTAGTTAAGCATTTCATATTTCATTGAGGTCTCATAATAGGGACCCAGCCTGGTATTTGGGGGGCACTGCAGAAGCTTTGGGATGTGCTTGCTACCAAGGACGTCTTCAGTATCTACTGTTCCCTTTGTCCCCAAAGCAATCCATGCCCTATGCTGATTTTTGCGTTGTAACAGATCAATTCCACTTTGAATTTTAACTGGAGAGGTCAAAAGGTGTGTGTGTATCTATAAATCTAGGGTTCTGTCAGCCTAGTGCAATTTGGTTGAGAGAGAGAGAGAGAGACAGAAGCAGAATGAGAGGTTGTGCTAAATAAATGGTATTCAGTTTTAAATGAAGTCTCAATTAGCATTGAACATTTCTTTAAACAATCAAGATATTAAAGCTAGAAAGAAGTTAATGAGCCTATGGAGAAAGTAACTTCTAAAGATCACTCTGTGCTTGGGATGGTAATTGCTTTATGACATTTTGATGCCATTACAACACGAAATTAGGAGGGCAAAATGTTTCCAGAGTGTTTCTTTGGATACCCTGTTAGGAAGCTATTAAAAGGCAAGAGTACGCTGGCAAAATGATTTCAGTGTTTCAGTATCAAAATGTTTCAGTATCCTTTGGATACCTGCTTTGCAAAACGTCATGAACTGAGGCTACAGTGCAAAATGATTACTATGTGTGTCATCCACTCCAGTGCTGTTACATTCAAATTGCCGTGGAAGATTAAACTTGGAAGCAAGAACATAGAGGTGTGGGGATGAGGCGGGGGGGTGGGGGGAATCAGTGGAGATTTGTCTCATTTATGATGGCAAAATGAAATGAAACAATCATAAGCATTAGGACTGAACTTCAAACCCCCCTGAACCAAGCACAGTCCAAGGAATGATGTTCATGAGACTTTCTACTTCTTCTCACCACGATAACAACGAAGCCCGTTCTTGAAGGACCAAAGCAGTTTTATCAAATAAGAAGTTGCAAAACAATATGGTTTAGGGTAGGGAGGAAGGTCAATTTACAGCTGGAATTCTAAAACTGCAAGAATGCAAGAAAGAAAACCTCTTTTCTTTATACAATTGAAAATTCAAAAATTCAAAACTTGAGAAGAAATACTGATGTACTTCTCTGCTATGCACCCAGAAATTAGAAATAATAATCTCCAAAAGAGTAATAATCTACCCAAGAATCACAACCAGGCACACACCAACACTCTAAGTCTCTCTCACAATCTCTCCTTTCTCTCCCAGATGTTGCCTCCTGCTGTGCAACCTTCACATCCAAAGAGGCGCTAAGAAGCAGAACATCTTGGACGCTCCATTATAGGAGTTAGTCCTCAGAGGAAAAGAGGGTTAAAACAATGAATGTTCCTTTCTGTCAGTCCATAAAACCATGCTTACTTTTCTGATATTGGCCAGTAAGTCAGAGTTTTGTAAAGTATAAGATACTTGAAAAGTCTCTTGGCCCACATCTTCCATGCTCATCAGTGAGTTAATTTGAACTCAAGGCTATGTTTGGTGTTGTGTGCATTGTTTGTATATTTGTATGGGCAGATATGTGTGTGCTACAATGACTTCAAAACCATGGTTTTTGTTAATACAGTTGTTATGGTAAGAAAATGTGTAACTCAATTAGCCTGTACTCAAATAAAGGAATAAGAAATTGGTTGAGATTAATATCTCTCATCACAAACACAGTGGGAAAGTTGGTTCTCAGAGGCCCCCGACAGCAGAGTGCCAATGGAACCATTAGGCACCATGCCCACCTTCTCCTCTCATGGTACCGCACACATTTTTCCCAAACCCTCTCTTCCTGTCACAGTTATATGAAGAGGCATGGAAGCTGTTTCATCAAACAAAGGAGAGATGACCTAGGGACAGATTTCCTTGACAATGGGCCCGTGGTCTTTCTACGTCAAAGACACTGAAGGCAGGGTGGTCCAAATATATTTTCTGTCTTACTCGCCAACATCCCTGCTCTTACCCAATTCTGTTTAGTTTTAAAACTAGATCATGCTGGGTTTAGATTAGCTGAACATTAATTAGAATAAAGAAAGAAAAGGAGTCCTATTCAATTTCAATTCCATTACATAATTTGGTGTATCTCTTAGTTTTAGGCTTATCGGGAGCGGCTTGGAGAGTCACTTCCGTTTGGGGGAAGATCCCCATCAGGATCTATTCATGGGGTTTCTCCTGGCTGCGTCAACCCCTTCAATCTTGCTCAGTAATGCCATCAAAGCTCTCAATGAAGTCTGAGTTTTAGTAATTTGCTATTTATGTATTTTTAAAAGCTCCTTAGAGAAAGTGGTGCTATAACTGTTCAGCGTTATTATTATTATATGCATATGCACTGCCACTTATTTTTGAAGAGTAAATATTTGTGCTAATTATATCAATGTCATCCACTGTGCTAATTATATCAATATCAACATGTTGATATTGATATAATTAATTAGTGCAAAGATTTACTCTTCAAAAGTACATGGCAGTTCCTCTGATTCATTTGCCATGAGGGGAGCATGAGTGAAGTACGGTTCTATAACACTATATTTAGGCTCTGATATGCAATCAGCTTTAATAATTACCTAATACTGTAGGCGGCCTTAGACAAGTAAAAAATTTTTTTCCAGAGTTTCCTGGGGACTGGATGCTAAGATGAAAAGCATCTGAGTAGCCTTCTTCCAACATTCTACTTGGTGATTAACCAACTACCCACGTATAAAGCTGTTCCTAATTAACCCTGAAGACCCCAACAGTAAGGTCAGTGGAGTGAATAAAAGTGATTTAAAAAATAGAGAGAAAATAATTCTCCTGAATTAACTATTATTATTAAAGGATTTTTGGCTTGTTACATTTTTATTGGGAAAACGTCTCAGCAATGAGAATCAGAAAGGGGTGGGGAAAAGGCATCTGAGTCATAAACCACCAGAGCAGTCAGCAGAATTTAATCTGAGGTTACTTATGTAGAAAGTTCCCAGTGATTGTATTAATAACAATGACGTTACAATGATAGTTTACATTTATTGGTTTTACTCTGGATCAGACATAATGCTGAGTGGGTTTTTTTGTGTGTGTATTATTGCATTTAATACATACAACCCTATGGAGCACAATTATTATCTTTGTTTCATAGATGAGGAAACTGAGGCTCAAGAAGTGTGAATAATCTGCCCTAATCACATAGCTGGTGAGTTGGGGTGGGTAGAAGGGCACCCAGCTCTTAGCCCCACCAATCACCACTGTCTTTCCAATGGACACGTGACCAACTACCCAGGAAGAGCTGGCCCAGGGGTGCTTGAGAGGTGGCTCCTTGTACTTATTTTATTAGGACAGGAATGAGAGAGTGCTTTGAACCTACTTCTCTCCACGAAGACTATATTGGGGCTGCTTAGAAAGAACCATAAATCTCAACCACATCTTGATAGGAAATTAGCAAAAGTAAGGCTTAAGTACAACCAATGCTATTTTTCCTGGAATCATAAGCCAATAAATGGAAAGCAGTTTTTTGAAACAGATATCAGGAGATAATTTAAATGTCAAACCTCTAAGTTTTTGTTAACAAGTTCCTGATGACAGGCCAATTTAGAAAAATAGATTTTTAGAATCAGATCTTTGGGATACGCTAGCCCTGATACAAATGGGGAAAATTGAAACCCAGAATCTGGTGACATGCCAAGGCTGAATATTCTAGAAGAGCAAAGAAAAAGAACCAGAGCTTTGGACCCCCATTTTTGTGTTCTTTCTACCATGCCCCTTGGCTTTTTCTTGCCTTGCTCTGCCGAGTTGGCCCAACGTGCAAAAATCTCCTCCAAATTTATGAGTAAACCTCAGTAATGCTCCAATGTTCTTAAATCAAATAACGAAAAGAAAGAAATTGAGAAATGTAACTCAATGCAAGAATCACTACTCTTCCCATTTATTCATCTGTTTGGCCATCATTTTCTAAGTCTTTGAATGATATCTCTCTAAGTAAAAAAAAGAAGAAAAAGACATGGTTCCATGTAATAAGCTTCCACCTTTGCTCATGACGTTCCTTTTTGCTTTTTAAAAATTTTGAATACTGACTCTTGTCATTTCAGCTAACTTTGAGTCAAAGAGACAGCCCCAGAGACAGCAGAAACGCAGAGAGAGACAGAAGAGATAAAGACTCGGAGAGAAAGGCCGATCCAGGAGTTAACAGTGGACTTTCCTATTTTTGCTCATTCGCAACCTCTTTCCTGGTTTTCCTAGGTCAGTAGTAAGACTTGGTGCTTGATGCCTGTACCTGTGGATTATGTCCCTTCTCTAGAAATCTAACCACTTCTAATTCAGCATGACACAATTCCTTTCTTCTCACGTGGCCCAGTCTCTGAGTAGCTTCCGTTTCCTTTTCTTGGAGCCTCACAATGGACATCTCACATGTTCCACCACCCCCCCGCCCCGCTTCTCCTGCCTGAAACCTTCCCTCCCCACCCTGTCCAGTGTCTGACATTAAAGAACAATCCTGTTGGTTCTGCCTGTGCCTCTCCACCTCCCAACATCTCCTGCTTACTTTTCTTTATTTCACTGCCAATGTGTCTCTATATTAGAGGGCACTGCCTTCAATGAGGCCCTTGCAAGCATTATAACACATTGAGTACATGGTGTTTGTTTTTCCCCAAGGAGTTAACAGCACTCATGGTCATCGTCAGACTCAGCGCTTAAAAGTGATTTTTATCTCCCAAGAACTCCTGAAATAGATGAGGCCCCTAAGGCGGGCTTCAAAATGAGGCTTTTCTGGTCAGGTAGCTAAATGCATTAATTAAGCTCCATGTGATTTGTTTCAGGAGAGGGTCACAGATTTATCACTTCCTTTGATTCACTTGGACCAGTTTTTTCCTCCTCCTTTCTTCAAAAGCTAGAGTCCACGACATACCGTTTTTGGGGAAGCCGACACTTGAAAGAAGTACATTCTTCAAGGTCAAAAATATTCCACTTTATGCCTTTCACTTTTACAATGTCTTTAATTCAGGCCTATAGAGAAGCCCTTCGGAGCCTTCACTGACCCAACGTTTTCTTTTTCTTTCCGCATCTTTCTTGTCACTGAATTTCTCTGGAACAAATTCCACTCTTCCTCTGCCCCGGGTCTGTAGAAACCCTCCCTTATACCTACCTCCACCTATTTGTCCCTGATTCAAGCCTTCTCCTCCTCACGGCAGGTCCTGGTCTTCTGCTTGTGGTCTTGGATTAGAAAAAAGTGCCCTTTAGAAAACCACTCCGGAGCAGCCTCTGGTCCCACAGTGGCAGCACAACGAGGTCCCCGCAGCATCAGTCTCCTGCCTTCCCATCTCACTCGGAGGGTGTTGCCCCCCCCCGACTTGCTCCCTCTCTTTTCTTTTGCCTTTTTCTTTATTCCCCTTCTGCCTTACACTCCTCCCTCTCCATTTCCCTTCCTCCATTGATTTCTTCCTTTTTTTCCTTCCTTCTTCTTTTCCTTCTGAGAGTGGAGGTCTTCCAGGTTCAGTAATTTTTATACAGCAAGAAAATGGTCAGACCAGGATTTGAACACCACACCAAAAGACTCAAAGACTTTTCTTTTTCCAATTTGGAAAGAAGCTGATGCACTAATATTTACAGGGCTTGAATCTTTGATTAAAAATTGAATATCTTAGGCGTTCACACAGAAAATCATGCCCCTTCCCTCATATGTCAAGGCCCCATTTCCTTCATAAGTGAAGCAGAGGGTTTAGTCTGAGCTCAGAAGATCTTCCAGTTTAACTGAAACCTGTAGGCATCAGAATTACAATGTGAGCCTCAGAATGTACATATATACAAGGATAATAATAACTATCTCTAAGTTTGGGGTGATAATTAAATTAGACAATGTACCTAAAGCCCAGCTTGGTTTTCTTACACATAATAACATATAGTAAGAGGGGGTTACCCTAAAAATAGAAGTACCACATGACTCAGCAATTCCACTCCTTGGTATATATCTGAAAAACTACCCCCCAAAAAACATCTGAAAAGATATATGAAGTCCAATATTCATAGCAGCATTATTTACAAATGCGAAGATACAGAAGCAACCTAAGTGTCCATCAACAGATGAATGGATAAAGAAGATGTGGTCTATATATACAATGGAATATTACAGCCATAAAAAAGGAGGAAATTTTGCCATTTGCAGCAACATGGATGGACTTGGAGGGCATTATGCTAAGTGAAATAAGTCAGACAGAAAAGACAAATACTGTGTGATATCACTTATATGTATAATCTAAAAAATACAGCAAACTAGTGAATATAACAAAAAAGAAACAGACTCTCAGATACAGAGAACAAGTTAGTGGTTACCATGGCGGGGGTTAATATAGGGGTAGGGGATTAAGGGGTACAAACTATTAGGTATAAAGTAAGCTGCAAGGATATACTGTACAACACAGGGAATATAGCCAATGTTTTATAATAACTATAATAACTTTAAATCTTATATATATATAACATTTAAAAATTGTGAATCAGTATATTGTACACTTATAACTTATATAATATTGTACAGCAACTATACTTCAATAAAAGAAAAAAATTAAATTAAATTTTAAAAAGAGGTAGTTACCATATACGTATTGTAAAATTACTAAGGCCAAGCACTGTGCTAGGTACTCAAACCATTAGTTCTTCATTTAGATAAGCAGAGAGAATAGAGGTCACCCACAGCCTCATTTATATTCTAATAAGTAATCTATCTTAACCCCCTAAAATATTCCTGAGAGATGCCTTTCAGCATAAGTAACTGAAGGCAAAGAGGATATTTTGGGGCTAGAATCTTCCCATGCCTCACAAATAATGCTTATAGGCAGTTACCAAAGGGACCCTTCTCATAATATCCTTTCCTGGAAAAACATCCAAGGTTGGACCATTTCCACAAATAGGACCAGGAAAATTCCCATGGTGCTGAAGCACTTGTTTCCAGGGGGTTAGTGGGTCAACTACTGCTCCCTTTTCCCAGTGGAAAAGTTCAAGTTATCCCACAGGCCACAGGGGTAAAGGAGGGCTGCTGTGGTGTGTGGGAAAGAGCACAGGATTGGATGGGAAACCAGCGCTGCCACCAGCCTGGTGAGATCCTGGGAAAACCACTTCACCTGCCTGGTTAGATGAGTCATCCATAGTCTTGTGCCCCAGAATCACCTGGAAAAAAATTTTTTTTAATTGCCGATACCTGGGCCCCTCCCCAGAGTTTCTAATTCGGTTACTCTGGAGTGGGACCCAGGCATCAGTATTTTTAGAAAGCTTGCCTCATGGTTCTACTATTCAACCTGAGTTGAAACCACTTGGTGAGCCTAAATTCCAATAGCTAGATTCATCTAAATCTGTTATTTGCTAAATATCTATAGGATTGGGAACAAAATCTGAGCCGAGATACTGGGTTCTAAGGGGATATTCTTTTTCATAAGCTATGTGCCAGGATTTCATCCTCGGCGGAGAACTAGCACTGATCCGTGCATCTGATAAACCTTTCTTGGGTACCTACTATGAGCAAGGTGCTTGAAGATGCCCTGAAGCAGCGTGATGCATGCAGACTCGGTTATTTAGAGGAGCAAAAGTCCTTCCTCGTCCCATCCACTTCACCCTCTGGGAAATGGTCAGAAGCTCTGAGTACTTTTGCATCTGGAAGAGCCACTTGGGAGAAGGCCTTTGCTGTCACAGCAGACGAGGAATTTGGCTGACCTCCCTGTCCCTGCTGATCACCAACCAGGGACTGGGTGAGAATCAACCCCCTTTGCACCCTCTATCCTGTCTGCTCCAAGTCCCCCCACACATCCAGAAGGCGACGAGAGAGCTGGGTGGAGTGAAACCAAACTAGAAATTGGTTCTCCGCTTTGGTGTTGACTTGAAGGTAGGAGGGGGGGACAGGCCGAGGTACTTAAATGATTTGCATCTGAATAAGAGGTAGTGTTGCATTTTTCAAAGAGATTTAATCTAGTGCCTCTGAACCAAACAGCCCACCTCTTTCCAGAAAAGGTTTGAGGCAAAGGATCCAAATTTGTCTCAACGCCAAAGCAGATCTCCTGCAGACAGAGGCCAAGTTGATGAGTCAGCCCACCTCTCTTTTCTAGAAGAGCAGCCATCTCATAAATGTCTGTGTCCCTTTCTAGACTCTCTGCCTAGGGTGCTAATTTCCCCTTCAGGGGCTCTCTCAAAAAACCAGGCGTTCTTGAGAGCTCTATGAATACTGTGGTGAGAGGGCTGCCTACATTGTTGGAACCAGGAATAGGAGTGTGCGGTGAAATAAGAAACAGAGACGCCGAACAGGGAATCCATGAGGAGGGAAATGGCCCCAGAAGACCACCCCATCCTTGGACCCCAGGATAAACAGGCTCTCCTTGGCAAATCAACTCCGACTGATGGTAAGAAATTTCAAACATTGTTTTCACATTAAAACAAACACAAGTATCTTCTTAAGTAAAATGCAGAAGTCACACAAATCATTATGACTGACAAATCCCAACACTTCAAGTGCATTTATTGCTTGTAGGGGGCCACTTATCGACACACCTCCAAACTCTTACTCCGATTATCATCCACTCTGCTCTGCTAGGAGGGGTACTTTGACGGAGAAGTGTGGAGGGCACTGAGAAAGTCTAATTACCCCATTTGATGGATGAGGAATCTGAAATCCAGAGAAGTTTGTGACTTGCCTATAAACACACTTGGCTAGTTAGGGGCAACGCGGAGACCAGAATGCATGTCTTCTGTTCCATATCTCAGTGCTCTTCTGGCATTTAAGGGAGTGTCACAAAGGAAAGCTGAGGGGAAGTATACATTTAATTATGAACTGGAATGAGAATTCTGGAACTGGAGTCAGGAAATGTATGCTCGAGCCCACTCTGTCACCCAGAAGCTCTGTGACCTTGAGCACATCAGCTCCCCTCACAGTTCTGGGATCAGCAACATCAGGTGAGGATGTAGATGATCGCTAAGTGTCTCCGGGATCCTTGTTCTGTGCTTGGCCCTTGTCTGGGTCTGACTGTCCCGCGTGATGTCAGACTTCTAAAAGTGATCCTTCTGGTGCTGATCTGAATAATAAAGTCAATACTGACTTGACTTGCCTGTGGTTGGCAATGTGTAGGAGCTTCAACCTTGTTTGTGTG
Organism: Hyperoodon ampullatus; assembly: GCF_949752795.1. Lineage (NCBI taxonomy): Eukaryota > Metazoa > Chordata > Mammalia > Artiodactyla > Ziphiidae > Hyperoodon > Hyperoodon ampullatus. Next base: position 42,122,377 of record NC_136926.1, on the reverse strand, counting down.
TGTTGGTCTTATTTCACTAACTAAATCGCTCCCTGAGAGCAAAATCCATGGCTTGAACTCTTTTGTGTTCCCAACAGTAGTAATGAATATTTGCTCCATGAATTAATTCTTGGCTTTGCTGACCCTCTAAGGGGAGTACAAAGAGGACTCCACAAGGAATACTGCTTTATCAGTTCAGTAACATCGAATTATTTCAATTCTGGTAAGCTTCAGAATGATGGCTAAAAGTTATTTGGAGGCAATTATCTGGATAATGGATGAGAGAGATGGAGAAAACTTGAGATTTTTTAGGAAAAGAGTACTTTCTGAAAGGCTAGATAATTTTTAGGAAGACACTCCCAAAATATTTTCTATGTTTCATAATGTCAGTTTTTCTTTTACTTTTTTTTTTTTTAACATACTTTTTCCATCTCCACCCATAAGTGAATAAGTGGTGCCTCTTCACGGAGTTTTTCTACCACCCCAGGAAAAGTTTTTTGCAAAAGACTTAAACAGTCAATAAAGAAAAATCTCTGCTCTTGTGGTAAATCTGATCCAAATCTTGTTACGGTGCTTTCCCACTGACACTGTTCTATCCTACGGAAATCCCTCCATAGCACTCAGCTGCTTTCTTCCCTTCCCTGTTTGGTGGATCAGGAATAAAATTGTTCATCCAGCATTTGGCACATTCTTCTTTCAGAAGATGGAAGGAGGTGGGGGCTTACGAATGTATTCCTTTAAAGAACAGAAATGCTTCACCTTGCATTCCTGATCTTTTAAATCAAGGTCACAGATATGGAGAGCTTGATTGGAAGCAACAGCTTTAAGAGTGGAGGAAAGTGCATCTCATGCTACTTTGAGCCTCTCCTCTCTCAACCCTAGATTTTGAGCCCATTGCACTCAGTGACGTGTGAGATCCCCAAATCTATCCTCCTGGCCAGATCAGTCCCGAACTGATCTCACCATCTTTTGAGTCAAGAAGAAAAAACTCCCATGGAATTCTGAGACCCTGCCCTTTGGACGCTCAACCTCCTCTGTGTCCTGACAGATGTTCTCTGACTGTGGAAGGTTCCTATTCAGCTCCTTCTTCCCTTTGCATGTGTGCAAAGGTCTTCCCCTTTCTTTACCTCTTAGGAACAAGCTTGACATTCAGGGGAAAAAAATGAATCACCTTCCTGCCAAGGACATGCTTAGAAAGCTAACTGTCTCCCAAGGGTCACAAGACCTCAGGAACCACTAAGGAAATACCACTGAAGAGGAGGGGAGGGCACCAGCCTGCGTGGTGTTCACACCCTCTGAGCTGAGTCAGCTGATGGGGCTCTCAGCCAATGCCAGATGAAGGGGAGTTTTATGACAGTGACACCTGGCAACTAAAACACACTGAGCTTGTCAGTTCATCGCTCTGATGCTGAACTCCAGGCAGGAGAACCATCGCTTTGGGTATTCATGGCTGCCTTGCAAACACCATTGACTGAGAAGGAGGCCTCTGATAACATGGAGCAGCAGGTCAGCTACTAGAGAATGTGGATGGACCCCAGGTCATTTCCACTGGGCACTGGAGTGTCCTGCTGCAATTGTCCTAGAATCCCCCTGTTTTAGACCAAATGACAATTTCAAACTCTGAATAACTTTAGGAGAGACCAGAGTGCTGGCTACATTTCCTGTTCTATGTCCCTGCAGAATGCCCCCTAGACTCCCTTCCTGAGAAAAGGTTCAAAGCACCAAACTAGTGTCCTGTCTTTGTCAGGTTCACGGCTCCCTAGGGATCTGAGCTTAAAAGGCCCTTCTTTTCATCCCCCTCCTGACTCAAGTTAACAAGGGTTTCATTCACCTCAGCAAATGGGTTTATTAAATTTGGTTAAAATGGTAAAGTAAACTGATTTTCCCGGTTGCTTCTCCTACCATACCAGATCATGGAGTTAGGAGGCAATGTCTGTGAGTCTCCATCAGGTGGGAAAATGGGGTTTCCACGTAGGCAGACACAGATCCAAAATGAGACACGGTCAATTCTCCAAGTGCTCATTTGAAGAATCATGGGCCCAAATGACCCAATGGTCTCTGGGCTGGATGCATCACTCCCAGATCCGTCCTCTGAAAATGCGCCCTTATATGTCTCTTATGATGTCATGTAAAGCGTCGTTAACCTGAAATAAGAGTCTGTCTGCAAACAGGGCTGCTTCCAAATGTGACCTCAGCTAACGTTTGCACAACCACTCAGCAAGAGGCTCACTCACCAGCCCCAACTGCCTAACCTTTCAGAACAGACCGCGGCTGCGGCTGCCGTGTGCCAAGTTGAAGCTCACGTTTGAAGCAGCGTGAATTGGAAGTGCACATCTTATAAATAATCCATGGCCACAGTCTTTGACGTGCATATACAGTCAGCAAACCAAAGCCAACAGATTACATTCAGAGTGGCTCAAGATGAAGGCCTGTGACATCTGTGGCCTCTCAGGGCTGGTGCAGATATGGAGGGAAAATGTCCACCAGGACAGGGTGCTTCCCGCCTACTTCAACTATACTTCCTCTCCCGTTAGGTTGTGTCCTAATAAAATATGTAGAATTCAGGGGTAGCTCTCTAGCCTTCCTTCCTTCCTTCCTCCCTCCCTCCCGCCCTCCCTCTCTCTCTCTCTTTCTTTCTTTCTTACTTTCGCTGGAAAAAGTGAATAGGAAGAAGAAAAAAAAAAGAACTTGGCTTGCATGTGTTTCGGGGGGCCAAAGCAGGTCTGAGTAATTGGAACCAATTAACTTAAGTGAAAATTTCTGGAGCTGTATTTCATTTGAGCATTTGGCATTTTCAGGAGAAGGCTGTAATTATGTTTCTTGGAAAAATAATTGGTGGTTTGGAGCCACACAGATGTACAGTACCCCTGAAAAGAGATGTGTTTTCTGAGAGTGATAGGAAATGTGGTGATTCTTAGGACCCATTCCCCAAATTCCTTTTGTACTTATTTTGTCTCGTGCATCTGTTCTTTTAAAACCACAAGAGCTTAGCATAGCTCTGCAGTGCTGTTCGGGGAGTGGGGTGGGGAGTTGGAGCTGAATTTTTCATATTCATGCCCTCAAATAGACCCTCAGAGGTCCCCTGTGGGAGGGAAAGAGAAACTCAAGCCCAGTACAATAACATACGCTTCTGGGGTCTCCACGCTCCTCAAATCTATTTTTAAAAGCATGCTTTAGTAAATTATATATAACATATAGCACATCATGAATGTATGTGTACAAAATGATGAAATGGAATCACTTCGGGTTGTGAATGTCATTCAGTTCCTTCCTTCATCCAAGTTAACAACAGGGTGAGCCACGCAGCCTTGCCTCGAATCAGGCCCCTCTGGTAGGTGGGTCTCTGCTGCTTATCTCCCAAAGGTTGTTTTTTCCAGGGCCATGGCATGGACCACTGGGCACCTGGAGACCACCATGCTGTCTAACAGATGCCTCGTCTGCATTCCTCAGCACTGAAAAGCTGTGGGCATTTAAAACGGTCTTGGTCGATCTATTCCACTATACTACTATCCTAGTGAAAACCTGGGTCTGATTTCTTCCCTCCTGGTCTTTTTTTTTTTTTTTTTTTTCCTTTCTGGGCATTTATTCAATATAACTCAGTAGGAAGGACAAGACGGGGTATCTCATCATAAAACATGGTATAACCTTGATTCAAAGCATGTACTATATATCTAGGTAATTGTGAAACTATTTTCCTCTAAGCTGTTTCCTCATAGATCCATCTTTTTTGATATTATTTTTTTAACAGCTTTATTGGAGTATAATTGTTTTACAATGGTGTGTCAGTGTCTACTGTATAACAAAGTGAATCAGCTATATGTGTACATAAATCCCCATATCTCCTCCCTCTTGCAGCTCCCTCCTACCCTCCCAATCCCACCCCTCTAAGTGGTCACAAAGCACCGAGCTGATCTCCCTGTGCTGTGCAGCTGCTTCCCACTAGCTATCTATTTTACATTTGGTAGTGTATATATGTCCATGCCACTCTCTCACTTCTCCCAGCTTACCCTTCCCTCTCCCCGTGTCCATTCTCTATGTCTGTGTCTTTATTCCGTCCTGCCCCTAGGTTCTTCAGAACCTTTTTTTTTTTTTTTTTAGATTCCATATATATGTGTTAGCATACGGTAGTTGTTTTTCTTTTTCTGACTTACTTCACTCTGTATGACAGATTCTAGGTCCATCCACCTCACTACAAATAACTCAATTTTATTTCTTTTTATGGCGGAGTAATATTCCATTGTATATATGTGCCACATCTTCTTTATCCATTCATCTGTTGATGGCACTTAGGTTGCTTCCATGTCCTGGCTATTGTAAATAGAGCTGGAATGAACATTGTGGTGCATGAATCTTTTTGAATTATGGTTTTCTCTGGGTATATGCCTAGTAGTGGGATTGCTGTGTCGTATGGTAGTTCTATTTTTAATTTTTAAAGGAACCTCCATACTGTTCTACATAGTGGTTGTATCAATTTATATTCCCACCAACAGTGCAAGAGGGTTCCCTTTTCTCCACACCCTCTCCAGCATTTATTGTTTCTAGATTTTTTGATAATGGCCATTCTGACTGGTGTGAGGTGATACTTCATTGTTAGTTTTGATTTGCATTTCTCAAATTATTAGTGATGTTGAGCATCCTTTCAAGTGTTTGTTGGCAATCTGTACATTTTCTTCAGAGAAATGTCTACTTAGGTCTTCTGCCCTTTTTTGGATTGGGTTGTTTGTTTTTTTTTTTTTTTTTTGATATTGAGCTGCATGAGCTGCTTGTAAATTTTGGAGATGAATCCTTTGTCAGTTGCTTCATTGGCAAATATTTTCTCCCATTCTGAGGGTTGTCTTTTCATCTTCTTTATGGTTTCCTTTGCTGTGCAAAAGCTTTTAAGTTTCATTAGGTCCCATTTGCTTATTTTTGGTTTTTTATCCATATATCTAGGAGATGGGTCAAAAAGGATCTTGCTGTGATTTGTGTCATAGAGTGTTCTGCCTATGTTTTCCTCTTAAGACTTTCATAGTGTCTGGCCTTACATTTAGGTCTTTAATCCGTTTTGAGTTTATTTTTGTGTATGGTGTTAGGGAGTATTCTAATTCTTTTACATGTAGCTGTCCAGTTTTCCCAGCACCACTTATTGAAGAGCCTGTCTTTTCTCCACTGTATATTCTTTCCTCCTTTATCAAAGATAAGGTGACTATATGTGCATGGGTTTATCTCTGGGCTTTCTATCCTGTCCTATTGATCTGTATTTCTGTTTTTGCATCAGTACCATACTGTCTTGATTACTGTAGCTTTGTAGTATAATCTGAAGTCAGGGAGCCTGATTCCTCCAGCTCCATTTTTATTTCTCAAGATTGCTTTGGCTATTCAGGGTCTTTTGTGTTTTATACAAATTGTGATTTTTTTGTTCTAGTTCTGTGAAAAATGCCATTGGTAGTTTGATAGGAATTTCACTAAATCTGCACATTGCTTTGGGTAATATGGTCATTTTCACAATGTTGATTCTTCCAATCCAAGAACATGGTATACCTCTTCATCTGTTTGCATCATCTTTAATTTCTTTCATCAGTGTCTTATAGTTTTCTGCATACAGGTCTTTTGCCTTCTTAGGTAGGTTTATTCCTAGGTAATTAATTCTTTTTGTTGCAACGGTAAATGGGAGTGTTTCCTTAATTTCTCTTTCAGATTTTTCATCATTAGTGTATAGGAATGCAAGAGATTTCTGTGCATTAATTTTGTATCTTATTACTTTACCAAATTCATCGATTAGCTCTAGTAGTTTGCTCTAGGTAGCATCTTTAGGTTTCTCTCTGTATAGTATCATGTCATCTGCAAACAGTGACAGTTTTACTTCTTTTCCAATTTGGATTCCTTTTATTTCCTTTTCTTCTCTGATTGCTCTGGCTAAAACTTCCAAAACTATGTTGAATAATAGTGGTGAGAGTGGGCAACCTTGACTTGTTCCTGATCTTAGTGGAAATGGTTTAGGTTTTTCACCATTGAGAACAATGTTGGCTGTGGGTTTGTCATATATGGCCTTTATCATGTTAAGGTAAATTCCCTCTATGCCTACTTTCTGGAGGGTTTTTATCATAAATGGGTGTTGAATTTTGTCTAAAGCTTTTTCTGCATCTGTTGAGATGATCATATGGTTTTTCTCCTTCAATTTGTTAATATGGTTTATCACATTGATTGATTTGCATATATTGAAGACTCCTTGCATTCCTGGGATAAATGCCACTTGATCATGGTGTATGATCCTTTTAAGGTGCTGTTAGATTCTGTTTGCTAGTATTTTGTTGAGGATTTTTGCATCTATGTTCATCAGAATATTGGCCTGTAGTTTTCTTTTTTTTTTGACATCTTTGTCTGGTTTTGGTATCAGGGTGATGGTGGCCTATTAGAATGAGTTTGGGAGTGTTCCTCCCTTTGCTGGATTTTGAAAGAGTTTGAGAAGGATAGGTGTTAGCTCTTCTCTAAATGTTTGATAGAATTCGCCTGTGAAGCCATCTGGTCCTGGGCTTTTGTTTGTTGGAAGATTTTTTATCACAGTTTCAATTTCAGTGCTTGTGATTCATCTGTTTATGTTTTCTATTCCTTTCTTGTTCAGTCTCGGAAGGTTGTGCTGTTCTAAGAATTTGTCTATTTCTTCCAGGTTGTCCATTTTACTGCCATATACTTGCTTGTAGTAATCTCTCATGATCCTTTGTATTTCTGCAGTGTCAGTTGTTACTTCTCCTTTTTCATTTCTAATTCTATTGATTTGAGTCTTCTCCCTTTTTTTCTTGATGAGTCTGGCTAATGGTTTATCAGTTTTGTTTGTCTTCTCAAGGAACCAGCTTTTAGTTTTATTGATCTTTGCTATAGTTCCCTTCATTTCTTTTTCATTTATTTCTGATCTGATCTTTATGATTTCTTTCCTTCTGCTAACTTTGGGGGTTTTTTTTGTTGTTGTTCTTCTTCTTTCTCTAACTGCTTTAGGTATAAGGTTAGGTTGTTTATTTGAGATAATTCTTGTCTCTTGAGGTAGGATTGTATTGCTATAAACTTCCCTCTTAGAACTGCTTTTGCTGTGTCCATAGGTTTTGGGTCATTGTGTTTTTACTGTCATTTGTTTCTAGGTATTTTTTGATTTCCTCTTTTATTTCTTCAGTGATCTCTTGGTTATTTAGTAGTGTATTGTTTAGCCTCCATGTGTTTGTATTTTTTACACGTTTTCCTGTAAGTGATATCTAGTCTTATAGTGTTGTGGTCGGAAAAGTTACTTGATATGATTTTAATTTTCTTAAATTTACCAAGGCTTGATTTGTGACCCAAGGTATGACCTATTCTGTAGAATGTTCCATGAGCACTTGAGAAGAAAGTGTAATCTGCTGTGTTTGGATGGAATATATAAATATCATTTAAGTCCATCTTGCTTAATGTATCACTTAAAGCTTGTGTTTCCTTATTTATTTTCATTTGGATGATCTGTCCATTGGTGAAAGTGAGGTGTCAAAGTCCCCTATTATGATTGTGTTACTCTCAATTTCCCCTTTTATGGCTGTTAGCATTTGCCTTATGTATTGAACTGCTCTTATGTTGGGTGCATAAATATTTACAACTGTTATATCTTCTTCTTGGATTGAACCCTTGATCATTATATAGTGTCCTTCTTTGTCTCTTGTAATAGTCTCTATTTAAAGTCTATTTTGTCTGATATGAGAATTGCTACTCCAGCTTTCTTTTTTTTTTTTGCGGTACGCGGGCCCCTCACTGCTGTGGCCTCTCCCACTGCGGAGCACAGGCTCCGGACACGCAGGCCCAGCGGCCATGGCTCACGGGCCCAGCCACTCCGCATGTGGGATCCTCCCAGACCGGGGCACGAACCCATGTCCTCTGCATCGGCAGGCGGACTCTCAACCACTGCGCCACCAGGGAAGCCCCAGCTTTCTTTTGATTTCCATTTGTATGGAATATCTACTTCCATCCCCTCACTTTCAGCCTGTATGTATCCCTAGGTCTGAAGTGCGTCTCTTGTAGACCACATATATATGGGTCTTGTTTTTGTATCCATTCAGCCAGTCTATGTCTTTTGGTGGGAGCATTTAATCCATTTATATTTATTTACTTATGTAATTTATAATTATCGATATGGATGTTCCTATTACCATTTTCTTAATTGTTTTCGGTTTGTTTTTGTAGGTCTTTTCCTTCTCTTGTGTTTCCAGCCTAGAGGAGTTCCTTTAGCATTTGTTGTAAAGCTGGTTTGGTGGTGCTGAATTCTCTTTGCTTTTGTTTGTCTGTAAAGGTTTTCATTTCTCTGTCAAATCTAAATGAGATCCTTGCTGGGTAGAGTAATCTTGGTTGTAGGTTTTTCCCTTTCATCACTTTAAATATGTCCTGCCACACCCTTCTGGCTTGTAGAGTTTCTGCTGAGAAATCAGCTGTTAACATTATGGGGGTTCCTTTGTATGTTATTTGTTGCTTTTCCTTTGCTGCTTTTAATATTTTTTCTTTGTATTTAATGTTTGATAGTTTGATTAATATGTGTCTTGATGTGTTTCTCCTTGGATTTATCCTGTATGGGACTCTTTGCACTTTCTGGACTTGATTAACTATTTCCTTTCCCATATTAGGGAAGTTTTGAACTATAATCTCTTCAAATATTTTCTCAGTCCCTTTCTTTTTCTCTTCGTCTCCTGGAACCCCTAGAATTCGAATGTTGGTGCGTTTAATGTTGTCCCAGAGGTCTCTGAGACTGTCCTCAATTCTTTTCATTCTTTTTTCTTTATTCTGCTCTGCAGTAGTTATTTCCACTATTTTATCTTCCAGGTCACTTTTCTGTTCTTCTGCCTCAGTTATTCTGCTATTGATTCCTTCTAGAGAATTTTTAATTTCATTTATTGTGTTGCTCATCATTGTTTGTTTGTTCTTTAGTTCTTCTAGGTCCTTGTTAAGCGTTTCTTGTATTTTCTCTATTCTATTTCCAAGATTTTGGATCATCTTTACTATCATTACTCTGAATTCTTTTTCAGGTAGACTGCCTACTTCCTCTTCATTTGTTTGGTGTGTTGGGTTTTTACCTTGCTCCTTCATTTGTTTGGTCTGGTGGGTTTTTACTTTGCTCCTTCATCTGCTGTGTATTTCTCTGTCTTCCCATTTTGCTTAACTTACTTCGTTTGGGATCTCCTTTTCGCAGGCTGCAGGTTCGTAGTTCTCACTGTTTTTAGCGTCTGCCCCCAGTGGCTAAGGTTGGTTCAGTGGGTTGTGTAGGCTTCCTGGTAGAGGGGACTGGTGCCTGTGTTCTTGTGGATGAGGTTGGATCTTGTCTTTCTGGTGGGCAGGACCACGTCCAGTGGTGTTTTGGGGGTCTGTGAACTTAGTATGATTTTAGGCAGCCTCTCTGCTAATGGGTGCGGTTGTGTTCCTGTCTTGCTAGTTGTTTGGTATGGGGTGTCCAGCGCTGTCATTTGTCATTGAGTGGAGCTGGGTCTTAGCCTTGAGATGGAGATCTCTGGGAGGGTTTTTGCCATTTGATATTACATGGGGCTGGGAGGTCTCTAGCAGTCCAATGTCCTGAACTCAGCTCTCCCACCTAAGAGGCTCAGGCCTGACACCTGGCCGGAGCACCAAGACCCTGTCAGCCACACAGCTTAGAAGAAAAGGGAAAAAGAAAGATAGAAAAAAAATAAAATAAAATAAGTAAAGTTATTAAAATAAAAAATAAAAATATATTATTAAAAATAAAAAATACAAAAGTAATAAAAAAAGAAAAGAAGAAGAGAGCAACCAAACCAATAAACAAATCCACCAATGATAACAAGTGCTAAAAACTACACTAAAAAAATAAATAAATAAAAGCAGACAGACAGAAGCCTAGGACAAATGGTAAAAGCAAAGCTATACAGACAAAATCACACAAAGAAGCATACACATACACACTCACAAAAAGAAAAAAAGGAAAAAAATATTTTTTTAAAAAAGGAAGAGAGCCACCAAATCAATAAACAAATCTACCAATGAAAATAAACTCTGAATATTAAACTAAGATAAACATAAAACCAGAAACAAATTAGATGCAGAAAGCAAACCCCAAGTCTACAGTTGCTCCCAAAGTCCACCTCCTCAATTTGGGATGATTCGTTTTCTATTCAGGTATTCCACAGATGCAGGCTACATCAAGTTGATTGTGGAGATTTAATCCGCTGCTCCTGAGGCTGCTGGGAGAAATTTCCCTTTCTCTTCTTTATTCTCACAGCTCCCGGGTCTCAGCTTTGGATTTGGCCCCGCCTCTGCATGTAGGCCACCTGAGGGTGTCTGTTCTTCGCTCAGACAGGACGGGGTTAAAGAAGCAGGTGATTAGGGGGCTCTGGCTCACTCAGGCCGGGTGGAGGGAGGGGTACGGAGTGCGGGGCGAGCCTGCAGTGGCAGAGGCCAGCGTGACATTGCACCAGCCTGAGGCGCGCCATGTGTTCTCCCGGGGAAGTTGTCCCTGGATCACAGGACCCTGGCAGTGGCAGGCTGCACAGGCTCCTTGGAAGCGGGGTGTGGATAGTGACCTGTGCTCACACACAGGCTCCTTGGTGGCTGCCGCAGCAGCCTTAGCATCTCATGCCCGTCTCTGGTGTCTGTGCTGATAGCCGCGGCTTGTGCCCATCTCTGGAGCTCGTTTAGGCGGTGCTCTGAATCCCCTCTCCTTGTGCACCCCGAAACAATTGTCTCTTGCCTCTTCAGCAGCTCCAGACTTTTTCCCGGGCTCCCTCCCGGCTAGCTGTGGCAAACTAGACCCCTTCAGGCTGTGTTCATGCCGCCAACCCCAGTCCTCTACCTGGGATCCGACCTCTGAAGCTGGAGCCTCAGCTCCCAGCCCCGCCCATCCCGGCTGGTGAGCAGACAAGCCTCTCAGGCTGGTGAGTGCTGGTCGGCACGGATCCTCTGTGTGGGAATGTCTCTGCTCTGCCCTCTGCACCCCTGTTGCTGTGCTCTCCTCTGTGGCTCCAAAGGTTCCTCCCCACCTACCCCCCGTCTCCACCAGTGAAGGGGCTTCCTAGTGTGTGGAAACCTTTCCTCCTTCACGGCTCCCTCCCACCGGTGCAGGTCCCGTCCCTATCCTTTTGTCTCTATTTATTCTTTTTTCTTTTGTCCTACCCAGGTACGTGGGGAGTTTGTTGCCTTTGGGGAAGTCTGAGGTCTTCTGCCAGCGTTCAGTAGGTGTCCTGTAGGAGTTGTTCCACATGTAGATGTATTTCTGATGTATTTGTGGGGAGGAAGGTGATCTCCACATCTTACTCCTCTGCCATCTTGAAGGTCCTCCCCTCCCTCCTGGTCTTGAGGGCAAGGGATGTGTGGGACAGTTTGAAACTGAATTTCCAAAGTCACACTGGAGTTTGTAGCAAAGCAAAGTTAAAACAAACAAACAAAATACCCCAAAACACAGAAGGGTATTTGATGCCTCGCTCCCCAGCAGCCCATAGGAAGGAAAGTGGATGCCTCTCCCAGCCACTGGGTTTATTGCACCTTCCTGAGGTTCTGGCAGTTTCCCCTGCAGAACCTCCCTCTTCACTACCACCTCCACGCAAGGCTTTGGTTATCTGAGGGCAGCTATATTAAATGGATTTGGAGAGCTCCATTCATCCATTCTCCTCAGTCCCTCCACAGCAGCAACCTGCATCCACAGGGGCTCACTCAAGCCATGGGAACAGAAATAAGGGAATGCAATGAGACTTTCATATTTGGACATTTATAGAGAACTGACTAAGGAGGCTGCAAAAAACTGAAGTCTACAAGGACTCATTGGTGAGCTGGGAAAGTCTTTAAATCCCCTCAAAACCTAGAAACTCCCAAAGCAGAGTCCAAACTGAAAACTCAGCCTAAGCTGATAGAAATGTTGGAAGGAAAGAGGCATCTCTGTCTTCCCTTCTTGCACAAATGGCTTCAAAGAAGATGAAGAAAGGACTACAAAGTAGAGAGGGAACCTGCCAGATGGAAGATTGGGCTGATGCAGAAGTTATAGAGTGGTGGCACCATTCGGGGTACATTTTCCTTGATGGGGGTAGCCAGAAACTACATAGATTTTGTGTAACCAGCCACAAGCCTTGGAAATATATCAGGAAAACCAAGCAAGCGGTGTTCCTGAGGTCAACAAGGCGATCAACATTGGTTTGCTACCTTCTACACAACAAAATACTGTAAGGCAAGACCATGAAGTAAAAGAAAATGTATGCATTTTGAAGCCAAATGAAATACTCTGGGCTAAGCTCCAGAGTATATTCCTAAATTCTTCTTTTGTGGGGGGAGGGAAGAAGGGGCTAAATTTCATTAGCTAAAATCTTTTAAAGCATCTTTTCTATTCAGCTTTTGAAAATGAAGAATTTGCCTTTTAATGACAAATCTGCATTTCATCATCAAGATGGAACATGACATCCTTGGCTTGGTTATTCTCCAGAGAAGCAGGCCCTTGTTTGTACAGTGTGCTTAGAATAGAGTAGAGACAAAGACTACAGCAAATCTATTTCAGGCACAAGAGGGTGGTTGCATACAAACATATGAAACTAGAGCCATGAACAATGTAGCTTCTATTCCAAGTGGTCTAAATCCCACTTAACAAAACTCTTGAAGGAGTTTCATTATTTTATTGTTTCCAATCACAATTCCAAAGACAGGACAAGTCACTAATGTAAGAAGTATTTTAGAATGACTGAAAAAAATATTATCAACCTTTGGATAATGTAGGCCCAGTATGTCAGAAGCACTGTGTTAGGAGTAGTTGTGTCAAAAGCAAGTTTAAATAACGGGCAATGGCAAAGGGTTGGGTATTATATGCTACTATTGTAACTGAAAGTGGAGGTCTGGCTGCCTGCCGCTCAAAAGCCAATTAAGAGGCAAGGTTAGTGGAAAGGAAAGTTTGCTTTATTTCAGATGCTGGCAACTAGGGGCGAGGGTGGACTCCTGTCCAAAGACTGACTCCCTCCCACTGACAACCAGTGGGCAAGAGCTTTTATAGATGGAGGGAGGGGACTACATGGAGAAACAGCACAGTCAGATTTGACAGTCATCTTGAAATTGGTCATCAGTGGTCTGACCAGTGTCATCTTCATTGTTTTAAGTACAGTTAATCTTCAGTTTCAAGGTCAGTTTGTTCCCATTTCTTTGAGGCCATTTCTTGGAATTGTGGCAGGTTATGTCATGGCTACAGTCTGGTCATCATGTAGTTAACTTCTTCCACCTGATGGGGGGTTTCAGTATTTACAAGACAGCCCACAGGATATGGCTCAGAACACTATCTATAGACCTTGAGAAGGAACTAAAGGTCCTTGACTTTGCTTAGTGACTAAACTATTATTATTTTGTCCTATTTGACTGCTTTCCTCTGCTTCTGCATTTTCTCGCTTCTCTGATTGAACTTATTCTTTGGCTAAAGTTTTTCCACAGACAAAAGGCAGGCTGAGGACATGGAGGGAAGGACCATAGGGTCCTGCTCCACTTCACTATCATGCTTCAAAACACAATGCCTTTACAACTACATAATGAAATATTATTTATAGCCTGATTTTATAGTACCTTTTTCAGATTGCAAGTGAAAGAAGTTTTGCTACTGTAAAGAATAACTAAACCAGACTGAAGAACACCTCAGGCATGTGTGTGGTCATAACACAATTATAAGCAGCTACATTCACAGCAACTCATCTTGAGACCATCACCCCTGTGGAAGACACCGAATTCGTATCCAAGAAGGAAAACTCCAGGAACATGCCCTCTGCAACTGTTCCATCCACCAGCACCAAGACTCGATGAGAAGGAGAGAAATGGAACAATATCTGTGATTGGAGCTGGATATTTTCCCATGAAATATCCAGATAATGTAGGCAAAGTTATCAGTGGTGAGACTGGCCCCTCTCCCTGGTACCAGTGAGCATATATTCCCCATCCCTTTTGTACTGAGGAGGGGCTTTGGGACCAAGGCAATTAAGAGTGGGTATATATGCTCTATACACTCTTTTCTCTCTTTTGTTTTCTGTGGTTACCTTGGAGGCCACGTGGTGGAGATGGAGGCGATAGAAGACAGAAAGAGACTGGACCCCGGCTGGTTTCACAGTTCAGAGCCTCACCCTTCCTCCCAAATCATATAAGACAATGATGGGAGGAACAAGAGACCTTTATTATGTGAAGGTGCTAGAATTGTGGGGTTCATTTTAACAGCATTGCTTATCCAAATACTGTATACTCATCCTGAATCAATGAGATAATTAATGCAAATAGCCTCTTTGCCTAAAACTGTGGACAGAGCCTGAGTGATATTGAATCCAAGCCAAGGGATATTTATCAAGCGCTACTCAATGTACAATCCAGCTGAGTGTGGCAACCATTTCCTCAGTTATCACCGGTCTGCTCCTCATGTTCTTTCATAGAGTAACGCTTACCTGTGGAATCTAAAAAAAACTGGCGCAAATGAACTTATTTACAAAACAGAAATAGAGTCACAGATGTAGAAAACAAACTTATGGTTACCAAGGGGGAAGGTGGGGGGAGGGATAAACTGGGAGATTGGGATTGACATATACACACTACTATATATAAAGTAGATAACTAATAAGAGCCTGCTCTATAGAACAGGGAACTCTACTCAATACTCCGTAATGACCTATATGGGAAAAGAACCTAAAAAAGAGCGGATATATGTATATGTATTACCAATTCACTTTGATGTACAGCAGAACCTAACACAAAAATCAACTATATTCCAATAAAAAATTAATTCAATTGTAAAAACAATTTTTTCATGAGCAACCTGGGCACAAGACAATCCAGATAACTACATCAAAGTAAGTCTTTGATTTCTCTCCAAATAAACTGGTGTGTGTATGCATGTGTGTGTGTGTGTGTGTGTGTGTGCACGTGGATGTGAATATGTGGTTTGACAATTCAAAGAGTCTTTGCTTTGGGACAAGGTTCATACATCCATGTAAGGCAGGACTCACCAGAGGAGCCAGTTAGAAAGTTCTAGGGGATACTTTGAGAAATCTTTCCCTGAATTAAAACATACGGCTTGACCAAAGCATCAGTGTGCAAACTAATAGAGGATATCAAAGTGCAATTCTTCTTACTCTTCTGAGAGGGAATCATATCACTTTCCTAGACAGCCAAGTTTCGAGATGACCAGTTGGCCAACAGAAGCCTCGTCCACAGCAAGAAGAGGGACTTGATCCTTGGTGGTGAAAACAACTACTCCACTACTACCCCTTGAACTAAAACCAGAACAAGTTTGCAGTTAGACCCTTCAAAATGCCATATACATCCAATCCTGTGCCTGGGCCAGGCAGCTCCCAGGCTAGATGGTGTGCAGTGTTTGAAAACTCGGTATTATTTCAATGAAACAAGCATTCCTTTGCTCTCAATCACACTGAACAATGAAGACTTCACACCCCACGATTCCATCAGTGGCGCTTCCTCTGTCTCCATTTGCAGCCTTGGACAGATAAATAAATACTCTTTAGATCAAGTTATCTGCCTGGTGTTGCTTAGAGGGATGGGGACTCTTAACGATGAAGTTGGTGTAGCACTGGGTCATCATCGTCTTCCTCTGAGACCTGCTGCTCCAGAGCAAAGTGTTCAATAGGCTGTGATATGACTTGAAGAAAGTATGAACGTGCCTAAGATGACTTGGGATTGCCAGCCTTCCGGGTTGTTGTGGAGGACATCGGAAGGCACCAAGGAACATTTCCGGGAGATTACAGATATCACAGGGGAAATTGTTAGTGAGCGCTGAGCACACAGACTGACTTACACACTTGCAACGATTGGAATCATTGCAAAAGAAGGAGAAGGAAAAGATAAAAGACAGCCAGGGTGCTGTACCCCATTCAGAATAATAGCACCCTCCCCTTCCAATGCCCCTCTACCATATTCCAGGTTCTCTGGCTGACTGGGAGTTTCAGTTCTGTCTGGCTCATACTGGGTTGCCCTCTTTGCTGAATAACCTCAGTGATGAGCTGCAAATGACTGGGATCCTATGCTTACGAAAAAGCAGGCTGAGAGGCAAAGAGCGTGGAGGAGGGGCAACCCTGCATCCCCCCGGAAACCATCCCCACATCCGAGAAGGACAGAACCTGACATTAACTCCTCCCTCGAAGGTCCACCCCCTCCTGCTTGACACTAGGGATGAACACTCCTACACTTTTGCCAATTCTTGAGAGGAAGCCTTACTCTCCAAGGCTTCCATGGGCGGCCACTGTGTTTGCTCTGAAGACAAGGAGTTCTGGGTAGCACGGGCAGAAGAGACAGGAGCCTACAAGACCCAGGCTGTGACAGCCGGGAAGCTAATGTGTGTTACCACGGAATCCACCAAGGGGAAAAACTTTGAAACATTTTAAAAATGCAGGTGCACAAATTACTCATGCCAGGAGCAGCGGTGGCACTTTGTAATAAAATCTTATGTTTATTTTTCACTGTTGAATACACATACCTTAGTGTTCCCAGAGAGAGAAGCCTGCAATGCTATCCAATGAACAGTTTGCAGATGGATTAAATACATGTACCAATGAAATAAAACGTGCAGATTTGGGGTTTTTTGCTTCCAACCTTAGCTCTGGGCCCAGAGCTCCCCAGTGATGACACGGGAGGTTTGTGCAAAGATGTGAAGTCTAGAAGGATTAGTTTAAAGAGTCAGATGGAAAAAGGACGCAAATGAAAATACTTCTGCATGAGCCTGAAAACCAAAACTTAGCAATGAGTGATTCTAGCTTTGGAGCCCGTGACCAATGATAGCAAAGCGAGGAAATTTCCAATGGTCTCATGGTGGGCAGGGCAATGACCAGCCAAGCACTGTGGGATTTATCAGTCAACAGGACTGCCGGCTCTTGAGGCAGCTTTGAGAGGGGAGAGCATGGGCCACATGTAAGCGTCTTTGTTTTTAATATTTTTTTCTGAGGCATAGAGTTTGCAGGGACAAGTCTTCAAGTTACTACTTCCTAAGAACTGATTCATTTTAGCCAAAATTTATTTCAAGCCTAATAGTTGAATAGCACGGTTATTGGCACTGCAGAGAGATGTCAAAATGTACAAGACAGGGTGCCAGTCCCCACTGCACTAATTATCTAGAGAATTTCGCCAATCGTAGGCTGTGTGGCAGAATTCTATGAGATATTCCTACAGTAGACTCCATAGAGAGAAGGGAGAGGTTCCTCTGGAAAGGTGAAAAGAGAGATTATGAAGCGAGGGCAGGCCAGGCTCCAGGCTGGCCTGGAGGTAAGATGCAGGCCATCATCCAGGTAAGATGCACGAACCAACGCTCAGGGAGAGAAGAGGTACCTGGGCTTGGGAAGGACAAGAAGACTTCCACAGCTGCACAAGGATTTGGTCAGGATGGGGGAAGTGAGCACCTCGGCAATGTCCATTGCCTGTGCTGCTCCGCTGGCCCAGAAGCATAAGCCATGACTTCTGGGGCCTCTTCGTTCTACAAACAGCCGTTTGGACCCTGGGCTTCTATTCTTTGGATGGGTCCAGCCCGCTGTCCCTGGGAGCCCCTCAGGTGACTACTTGAACTGGTAACAAAACTCCAGAAGACAGGTTGAGTAAACACCACGTGTGCACGACACACACACACAGACACAGACACACACACACACACACAGACATCCCAGTGCTACCCTGGCCACTCCCCATCCCCTCCCCCCCTCAGCGAGTCTGGGGCTGGGCTACTGTGGCAGCTGCCCTCCTTGAGGAGAGAGGATGGCAGATTCGGGCCCGCCGTGCAGGGAGTTAGCATTCTGTGTGCCTATTATCCTAGGAAGGAGGGAAGAGAGGCCACAAAACGAATCTCGATTCGTGTCAGCAATCCTAGCAAGGCCGCCCAATGGCCTGCTTTCCCCCAGCCTGCTGACAGAATTTGCATCTGCCACAAAGGGGAGCCCGATCTCCTGTGTCTCCAAAGCGTTCAATCTGTTCTGATTCTCCAGGGCCTCCTCGGAGGCGGGCGGAGGTAGAACCAAACGCTGTCCTCCTTGGGCATGACACGCCAGATGGTGCGGTGCAGGGAGGGGCTGGCCTCACCGTCGCCTCGCTCTCTCCCCCAGGGGCCAAAAGGGACAAGGCCATGGAGAAGAACCCAAGAGCCATTTCCTCCCTTCTCTGCACGCCGTCCTCAGCCTGCTCGAAATCAAGTAATTGGCGTGTGCAGATTGATCCGCAGCACAGTGTGGCTCGCTCAGCGGGCGGATCGGCTGCGGCATCTGGACAGCCGGGCCCCCCTGGCATGCAGGCGCGTCAGCCGGTGTGTAGGACCCAGCGAGCCACCCGCAGCCATCTTGTTTTGTTTTCTGCTTGTTGGTTGGTTGGTTGGTTGTTGGGTTTGTTGGTTTGTTTCAGCAACCACAGATGAGAAAGAGAAAGAAAGAGGGAGAATATACCTCCACCCCCCTTCTCACCTGCAGGTGTGTCCTGAGGTTTAGAATCTTCTTTCCCACTCCAAGCACTCTGAGCCATTTTCAATTCTATTTGTGCCCACTCTTCAACTGAGATGAGGTTGTCTTTGGCATCTGAGCCACCACCTGCTGGATGCTCTTTAGTTCCTGTTTGCTGTGAAGCTCGCTTTGAGTCTTGGTTGCCTTCATGGCTCATTCCGTGGAAGAGAAAGGAGCGTTTGGGTCTTGAAGTAACTCCTGGTAGGTTGCCAGCTTCCTCCCGATGGAGCTCTGACCTGCCGTAGCCTCTGTGAAGATCAGCTGTCTCCAGCTTTAGTATTTTTCTCTAACTGGCAATAGCCCTGAGAACGACTGTCTTGGAAGAGGGAGGAAGAGACGGGTCTGAACACTGCCATGCGGGGAAGGGAGCCATTTCTAAAGCCCTTCAGAAATGTGCAGCTGTGAACTCAAGATACAGATGGCTGTGGAGCTTCAGGCAGGTGAACACATTAGACGAAAGGAAATGGAGTAAGTGCTGACAGACTGGGGAATATGACTCAATCAGTGGTTAAAATCAATGGTCGAAGGCTGCCTGCCCCCAGCAAAAATCAATGGGAGAAAAGGACTACTGGCCCCGATTCCTCCTAGCTTTGTATATGTCCCAAGACCCCACAGAACTCTTCCTGCTCTACTTGTGCCCTGCCTCAAAGGATAATTTAGGCTATAACTTAGGCTGCTCTGCGAAAATATCCTGGAAATCTAGCTTCCTACCCTGGATTAAGAAAGAGGCGACTACGGTTGTAATGAGCAACCTCCAGTATCAAAGGATGAACACAGTAAGACTTCAGGTCTACCGGACTCAAAGACCAAGATGGCATCCCTCCCCTGGCAGTTTTCCTGGGTGGCCCTTTCCCAAGCCATGACTCAGCATCCAGGCTTCTCCCACCTGGAGAAGCTTCCAAATTTAATCCAGGGCCTGTAGAAGCAGAAGAGAGGGTTGGGAAGGCACATTGGGTACTTAAGCTTCTTGGCCTCGAAGTGACGCTTACGACTTCTGCTCACATTGTATTTGTCCTCTGGCCCCGTGTAGATGTGAGGAGTCAGGGAAATGGAAGCCCTGGTTAGATATCTTTGGAGTTTGGATATTTGGCTCTGCCACATCCTCCTCAGATACCACTTACATCCCCTCACAAATAAAATTCAGAATCCTAGACCCACCTATTGAAAATGTTTCCATATTGCTACCTCTTCTGGACCTCCTCTTTGTTGCTTCGGGAACCCAACCATCACTTCCACTTGCCTTGGTCCAGTTTAGCCTGTTCTGCCATCTCTTCCCTCTTACTGCCTAACTTTTATTAAACTTCATGGGACCTATTTTCCTTTGTCTTTATACTTTTTGGTTGTTCTCTGGAACTCCTCCAGTTTCTATGCATGTAGGGTTGGTTCTTGTCCTTAAGGTAAATTATTTGCCTTAGTTGTTACAGAACCACTTCCCATTGTGAGCAGCTTCAAGCTGCAATTTAACAAAATTCCTGAGATTAGAACTGTAGCTGATATTAAAGTGATTATTTTTTATTCCTGCCTTCCAGGGCCCCGGGAGGTTTTTCTGAGATGCCATATGAAAGCTCAAGTTATCCAATAGCAGATGCCCCAGCTGAGACACAGTTTGTATCACAGTGCCCATCTCAGATCTTACCCGTGATCTGCTGAAGATCTCTATTGAAGTTAAAGATGCTGAGATGCCATGGAGTTATTATCAAAGAAGTAAGACATTGTACTCCTCCAGGGAGAATCTCCAGCCTTCCTACCTACTCAACAAATCATCCTTAGACTCCTACTTTCCACTAATGTTTTCTCTATAAGTTAACTTAAATGGAACCATAATGTCATCCCCTATTTAAAAACCTGTATGGGGCTCGTTGATAGTATCAGCAAGACCACATTCCTCTGATGTTTAGGGGACTCCATAAACTGAAATGCTTTGCTCATGCATCATTCAATCACCCACCCACCAAAGAAATGTTTACTGCCCACTACGACGTGCACTGTTTGAGGCATCAAGGAAATAAGACTGGATCAACATGGTTTTTTGACCTCAAAGAGGTCCTAGTCTCATACAGGAGATAGGTAGAAATGAAGACAACTGATTTGACTACAGTGCAAGCCCTATCCTTTTGCTTTGTTCAAGACATCAGGTTGGTGCAAAATGAAAACTTGCTTAGCTCTGTTTTGGAAGGGAAAAGATTGGAGACAGTTTTGCTTCAAGGAGAAGATAATACTTCCATTGGGTCTTGAGAGATGAGACAGAATTTTCTTTATAAACAAGAAGGGAAAGAACAGGTAGGAAGAGAACAATCCAGTCTACAAGAATAGTCTTTGCAAGGAAATAGAGGCATAAATTTGTAGTGCATAATGTAAAAAAATCTCAGCGAGATAGGAGCTTAGAGAGTATATGAGGATGCAGGTGAGAAGGAAGTGGGAAATGGCAAAAATAGTTTTAGGTAGAAAAATCTAGAATCCTCATTGCTGTGGCTTAGGATCTAACAAGGCTTTAAGAAGAAGAAAAGGAGGACAAGCTACTCTTCTGAGTAGCTTTCACCGTGAAGAGGAAGTCCATCAGTTCTACCATCCAGAATGCCCATGGTGGTCCAGCCATTCTGCTCTCTGCCCACACATTCATAGCTTTCATTCCAAAAGCCCTTTCCTGCTCTGTGCCTTTGAAAATGATACCTTCTCCACATCCCAAACCTTGCCGAGTCTTTCTCAAACACTCCATTCCACACTGATTGCAACCAGAGTGACCACAACCATGCATAATGGCCCTACACCCGAAATCCCCGTTCATGTGGCATCAGCCTCATGCCATTTGTTCCTGACTTATATCTAATACTTTCAACTTGAGAAGCTTTCCTTTCCCTAACTAGATTGCAATTCTTCCATGGGCTGGGGTGAGTTATCTTCTACCTGTGGTGTCTCCTGCTACACTCAGCAGAGAGCTGGCCAGATAGAAATTGTAAATATATATCTATTGATTAATTGAAAGGGAACATTTGTAAGGTCATCTTATGCTCACCTACATTAGAATTACCTTGGGTGGTGTTCAAGTGCAGATACTGGGAGCCCAGTCCAAGATCTGCTAGGTCAGCTGTCTGGAGGGGGTAATTTGAATATTTAATAAGTGCCCTAAGTGATTTTTATGAACATGGAAATTTGAGAACCAGTGGCCTAGAGCAGGGGTTGGCAAACTTTTTCTGTGAAGGGCCAGATAGTAAATAATTTAGGCTTAGTGGACCAGATATGATCCGTATTGCACATTCTTCTGCTTTGCTTTTTTTCCAACCCTTTAAAAATGTAAAAACCATTCTTAGTTTGTGGGCTGTACCAAAACAGGCCACAAGATGTAGTTTGTTCACCTCTGGCCGAGAGGATGGATTCCTCAGTCTCCTCGAGAGTCTTCAAGGACATGTGAAATCCAACGGCTCCAGGTGTGGACAGTCCAGAGAGAAAGCTCCACTTATCTTCCTTGCAGGGAGCGGGGCCTCCTTGCCCTACAAACTTTCCTTGCTCCCTGGAATCTTGGGAATGTGTCCAGGCTTCTT
The DNA here is from genome assembly GCF_949752795.1 of Hyperoodon ampullatus. NCBI lineage: Eukaryota > Metazoa > Chordata > Mammalia > Artiodactyla > Ziphiidae > Hyperoodon > Hyperoodon ampullatus. The sequence continues at coordinate 42,100,428 of NC_136926.1, read as the reverse complement.
GGTGGATGTCATCTAGTCCAACCAGCACCATGGGACAGCTCATTCCCTCTGCCATTCCTGGGGCCCACACCCCTTGGCTCACTTACATTAGGTCTTCTCAGTACTGTTACATTAATAAGGCATAGGATGCACAGAAGCCACAAAGGAGATTGCAGGTCCCAAACCCCCTATATCTCCCAACCTGTACTTAGCAGATCCCTTTCTGCAGGCATCTGAGTATAGTTTCTAAATGGCCTCAGGACTACCTGTCAAATCCACCCTCCACCATTCCCTGCTTTAGGTCCTCCATCAGCTGTTTCTTTGGGGAAAGCAGAAGCCCCATACCATCCTGCCATGCACAGAGTTTGACAGTGGTTAAAAGATCACTCTCCTCTTTCAGCTCCTCAGTGAGGTGTGAATTTGCACAAGATGATTCAGTATGTTTTCCTTGTGTGTTCTTCAGTATATTCAGGCTGCTGGGTGAATTTCTGACAGTTTAGTGTGCTGCTGTCAGCGGCCTGTGTTAGGGACCTGCCCCTGACCCTGGGTAGGACTTTTAAGCAAGAAGAGCCAGAATAAACACACCCAAATAATCCTTTGTAGCGTGTGTCTGTGCCCAGGTAGCCCTCGGTTATCTGCGTGTTCAGTACTCCCGAGGTGCTGATGAAAAGGGTAGTGAGTCCTCCTTCCAAGGTGGTTGGTAAGCAGCCCTGCCTCAGGCTGGAGGTGGACAGGATGACCCCTATGGTCCCATCCAGCCTTGGGATCCTATGATTTCTCACCTGAGTCCATTTCATGCCCTGGGCTTATGCACATCAGTTAGAAACACACAGTTGTTTCTTCTAACAGGAGGGAAGAAAATGAACTATAGCCATCTTCCTATCCGAACCAGACCTCATTTTTCCAAGTCACCACCTTACTCTCATCTGTAAAGCACTAAATAGCCTGAGATCCAGTTATCTTTGTGACAATCTCTCCCCAGGTGCTCCGTGGTGGTAATTATGCTCAGTGGGAAGGCTCTAGCTGCCCATCTCTGAAGTTAAACTCATTAAGACAAGAGGCTGAGAAATCTCCACAGAGGGTCCCCGCCCTTGAAAGGATAGGCATTCCCCTCCCTCGGCTACCGGGATTGGGGGTTGGGGGAGTTTGGGGTCGGGTGGAAGGCTCTGGATTGCCACAGAGCTTGCTTTAACCTGGATTTGCTGCTCTGATTTGTACTTTGAGGAAGAGCCTTCCTATCGGGTCAGGATAGAGAAAGAGCAGAAGGGAGGCCATGAACAGCTTCTGTTTTATGAAAGGAAGTGTGGTTGAAACAAAACGATCAAGGTTGCTTATTCCAAACACTGAATATGATGAACATGTTAATTTTTCCATGTTTCTCAAAGAACTAACTAAAAAGGAGATTTTCCTCTGTGACATTTCAGAGGATGGCACATTTCCCCTCTACTCTGTGAACAGAGTAAGTTTCAAGAACGCATGTCGGGTAGATGGGACTGGTGGCAAGGCCATCTAGGGCTTGGGAGGAAGGAGAGGGCTCTGCTCAGAGAAAGGCAGCAAAGGACAGAGCAGGACACAGAGGTGCTCCCTGGGCGGAGGTCCTGAGCAGGCCAGGGACTGGACTGGACTGGAGTTGAAGAGAGGGAAGGGGAGGGGAGGGAGAGCAGGAAGGAGTGTGAACAGCCAGGGGCCAAAATGGAAACTCTAAACTGAACAGTAGGAACAGTTCGGTTGATAAAGGATGAACACTCATTCTTAATGGATTTGTGAGAAGGAAAGGAAGTTTCTGAAGGAAAAACAGTGAAAGTTCAGATACAAGAAAATCAGAGCCTGGCATAGGTCCTTCGTTATGAAGAAAGAAATATGTTCAAGGAAGAGGAAGAAAGAGGGGAACTAGAGGAAGATCTAAGGTATTCTCTAGGGGGAGAAGAATGTTCTGGTGTCTCAGATTCTGATGGGAGGTTGGGTAAGACTTTTTAAGAGAAAATTTTTAAAATTTTTCATTTGTCTTGTCTAATGAAATGAAATGTCAGGGATGACCTGTGCTTAAAGATAAGAAGTGACAAACGTCTCTGCGGTTGTGTAACGTGCAGCTTTTCCAGTCAAGAATAAACGTCATAAAGACCACATCCTATGTGTCTAGGTTGGACACCAATACTATTCTTATAATGGTCAAGAAGGGACCACTCTACTCGAATATCCATCTGTGACAATACCTGGAAGAATCCCTCTACACTAGACTTTATGAAGACAATAAAAACATTAATTGAAATGACTGAACATATGCTATGAAATGAGAACTATATGCAGTAAACTATAAAGTATAATTATATGCAAGAAACCATAAATGAATCCATACTGGAAGTCTGCTATCAAGTTCCATTTATTCCACATAAAAGAAATAGTTACAAACAACAACAATAACTTCATAGATGGTTGTGGATAAGACTAGTCTTTGTTCTGATTTGGTTGAGATTTCTTTTCTTTTGCATGTCCAAGGGTTTCTAAACCTCTTGAATGTGTCCCATAAAAGTCCTCACTAGAATTATTGCAAAGTACTGGGTTTACTGGGTTTTAAATTACTCTGGGTAACTTAGAGCAGGAAGAAGAGAACCCAAGGTATTTCTTCCCTGTCTTTCTGCTTCAGGTGGCTTTTCTGCCATCACCTCTGTAGTCCCGGATCTTTGGGACAGTCCCTCCCTCTGTGACTCCAGTCACTGTTGACCTCTGGGCTCTGGAAACACTGCTGCCTCCCTCTGACCTTTAAGACCTAGAGGCTTCCTGATGTTATAAATCTCTGGTTTGCTTTCCCATCACCTGTATTTTTGGTTTTGTTTTTCAAATCTTCCAATCCCTTTGTAACCAATACCTCACATAAAATCCCTCTACTGCACTGATGCAAGCTTTGTTCTTCTGACTGGATTCTGGCTTGACATAGACACTTAGTGCTATTTGCAGAAAATGATTTGATAGCACATGTGACTTTTCAATTAAAAAATCAGGAACTATACTCATTTATTGCTAAAGAGCATTTGATTTTCTCCAATGCCCACTTCAAAATACGTGCTGCCAGAGAAATATTACTGGAGAATGGTTTTTTCCACTTTGGGGATGGCTTGTCTGTCACCTGAGCTGTATCAAGTGAAGATGGATCTATACTGTTCTTCCTGTTGGAAGAATAACTTCTAGCAAGGACCAGGACTCACAATGCTTCCCTCATTGAGCAGAAGTGCTGAGTCTATGGCATCCCCTATGAATCACTGTTAAAATCTTCCATGGCTAAACGATTGGAGTTTTACTGTCTTGCCATTTCACACTCAAGGTGGGCATAGAAGCCACTTGGATAATTTGTTGAGCAAAAGAAACAGAGACAATTTCCCAGTGAGAAAATATGTGTGTGGGGGGGAACTTCCCTGGTGGCACAGTGGTTAAGAATCCACCTGCCAATGCAGGGGACACAGGTTCGAGCCCTGGTCTGGGAAGATCCCACATGCTGCGGAGCAACTAGGCCTGTGTGCCACAACTATTGAGCCTGCACTCTAGAGCCCGTGAGCCACAACTACTGAGCCCGCATATTTAGAGCCCATGCTCTGCAACAAGAGAAGCCACCACAATGAGAAGCACGCGCACCACAACAAGAAGCACGTGCACTGCAACAAAGAGTAGCTCCTGCTCGCTGCAACTAGAGAAAGCCCATGCACAGCAACGAAGACCCAACACAACCAAAAATAAACAAATAAATAAATAATAATAATAATAAAGAAAATGTGGGGGGAGGGAAGAAAGAGGGCCCACCCCCAGAACCTGAGAACATTTTTGAGATCCCAGGAGAGCAGAAGACACTGACCACCTGAAAGATATGCTGGTGTGTAGTGAGTTCGGAAAAGGTAATGCTTAAGAGGCATTTTACTAAGGCATCCCAGGGGAGATGGACACAATCAGAATGAGAAGGGATGATCAGAGGACCACAGTCAATAATTCTAGTCAATAAACACTTTGAGAAACACCTTCTATATGCTAGAGATTGTGCAGCTGGCTCAGGGAATAGGGAGAAATAAATGAAACTGTTTCTGCCCTCATGAACTAAATAAAAACTGAGTTGAAAGGGATAACAAAGAATTAGGTGAAAGCATACAGATGGCTGTAACATACTGTGGAAGTCAAGGTGTGAAAAAGAGAGAGGAACTGAGGAGACAGAAGCAAACCTGGGTATAATGAAGACTTTAGAGAAGAACAGAAAATAGAAGCTTGACTCCTCCCAGCAAGATGGTCAGGAGAAAGATTCTCATTCTGACACTGGCACGTCTTGTACATACAAAGTCAGATGTTTCTGTTTGCCCACGTGGCCATTCTTGTATAGCATCTTGCCAAGCATCTTTGTAGTGCATTCTTGTTCCAAATGGAACTCGATGTGGAAGGATGTACACAGAGGGGAACTGGTTTGTTTGGGGTTCAAAAACCCAAGTTTTGTTCCCTGGTATCCTACCCGCCAAGAAAAAAATATCACGAAAGTCCTCACGTCCACTAGCTGTTCTGTGTTCTTGGACACGTACCTCATATTGACATTGTCGGTAATTAGAGTTAGATCCACATGGAAATTGTGTGTATTTATCAAGGACCGAACAGAATAGAATTTGCTCTTTAGTACATAGGCACGGTAGGTCACCATCTCCATACATACAACTCTGGTTTGCTTTGTGTGTAGATTTTAGAGATTTAATTCTTAATTATGAGTTTCTTTACTTTGCCAGTTCTTCCTCCTACTGTGAGGACCTTTGCATGTAGTTTGCATAGACTATTTTTGTTATTGCAGACTTACATACTTAGGAGTTACTTGTTTCATAAGACAATCGAAATAGTGTAGTCATGTGTTTTTAAAGCTTAATGATAGACCTTTATGTAGGGTGACACAATTATGACATCTAATCTGGTTGTAAAGTTTCTGCTTAAAATTTCAGGAGGGAAAAAAAAAGAATTTTCCCCTTGAGTTTCAGGGTCTCAGGTGTATTCATATTTCTTGGGCAAATTGCTGAAAGGAACATATCTGCTTTTGATACTCAATAAATGGGAATTTTGAAGAGCACAAAAGGGGGTGAATGTTCGATTTTCATCTTATTTTTAATTTATATAGCTGAAAAATGACAGAACTTTCCTTGCATTTAAATTCACTCCCCCTTGAAATCATAATACAGGATGTCAAAGTCAAAGAGTCTAGCGTGAACGTTCCTGTTATCTGAGTTCATTATTGAGATGGGATAGTTCCTTATTTCTTCCTAATTTATACCCCCTTTGGAATTTGCCTTTGCTTTCACTTAGGTCTAGACTACAAATCAGCAATACAGATACAAGAATAACAAGAACTACCATCGTTGAGCCTTTACATGTTCCAGGCACTGTGTTTTAGGGATGTTATCTCAAGGCTCAGAGAATTCAACACTTTAAAATCTGCAGAGTTGGCCTTTGGGCACAGTTCAGACTCATCTCCAGTTACGCCTGAACCGGGGAAGAGACTGTATTTTACTGATGTGTGATTCTCAGACAGCCCCACTGTTTACTTCTCATGACGGAATTGGTATTTAACATTCTCGGCACAGGAATGCCAAGTGAAGTCATGTTGCTTCAGTGGCTGATTCCCCTCACTCTGTGGAAGGCCTTTGTTAGAGCTTATTGACGCTGAAGGAAATTTGCCCCAGTGGGGGCTTTTAGGGAGCAGAGGCAAGGGGCAACTGCAGCCTGAGTGCAGGAAGTCATGAGGATGCAGTCGGCAAAGACGTCACGAAATCCATCACCAGAATGACGGTGTCCTGAGCTGGTGTCAGGTTATCTTTTAGGCTGTGGGTGGGTGGCTCTCAGAAATGCACTTGGCCAACTGCAGGATGCCCAAGCCCTCACGGATGGGAAAGTATAATCCCCGTGGCTCCTCGTGAATCAGCCATGTAGTTAGCACGATGGCTCTTCCTCTAAATCATGGCTGCATTATGTCAAATAGAATTTGCCGGCCATCAGCTTGCTGAATGCAGTAATTGATCATTATTCCCCAAGAAAGGTAAAAAAAGCAACAATTAAAGAAGCCATGCGAGAATTTATTAAAGCAAGGAGGAAAGGAAATCTCCAAAAGCCTTTCACCAAGTTAACTGCAAGGAGACAAGGAGAAATATAGAAATGGTACTTCAGGTCCTTCATTGATTTGCTCGGAGGCAAAGCCCTGAAAAAGACAACTGATCAATTCAGGGAGGGATCGGTTCTGCTGGATGCCTGGTCATCGTTCCCCTGTGACTGGCAGCATATTAACTGCAGCGGTGTTGGCTCTGAATGAATTTCTTTAATGTTCATTCATTCATTATTTGTTAATTCATTATTAAGTGTGTCGTTCGATTATAGGGGCTGGTATCACCTAGCTACTGTTGCATTCTGTTCCACCGGTACCACTAATGCTGGGTGGGCTCAGAAAGAAGAAACAGAGAAAACGGTGCACTGAATTTTCTTACAGTTTTAGATTGGGGTGTAATATCAATAACTTTAATGGAACTGGAGTTGGTGCCCTGATAGGAGCCCTGCTGCTCCTCAAATAAATGGCTTCGCTCCACCTCAGCATTTATCTGCCAGGGCTCGGCTTTATCAGGGCACCAACTCAGATTCCATTAATGTTATCTCTTAATTAGCTATGCGATTAACCTGTGTTACTCCTGCACGATAATGAGCCGAAGACAGAACCAGTGAAGTTCAGCTGCCTTATAATTCCCCTTCCAGAAGCCAAATCATTCTGGAAACCATTCCAGGAAAACAAACACAAAAACAAAAAAACAACTCAAAGCCGTTCTGATTCTTTCTTGTCTTGGATACAAGGGCAAATTTTGCACTCTTTGGAGGGGAAAGCAATTGGGATTTTAGCTAACATTTATGACACTTGGTAGCAGACACTGCTCTAGAGCTTTCTGTTGATTATCTCATCTACTCTTTACAGCAGGTCTGTAAGGTAGGTACTATGACTATCCCCGCTTTACGGAGGAGGAAACTGAGATAAAGAAAGGTCAAAAAATCTGTCCCAAGGTCACACAGGTGGGAGATGACTGAGCCAGGATCCAAATGCCGGCAGGAGACAGGACGCCTGGGCACCCAGCCACTTCTCTGGGTTGCTGAGTACAGAACTCAGCAGGAAAGGAGTCAGCAGCAGCAAATGCAGCCCCCACAGCCCCTTTGATGCAGACTGTCCCCCAGGACCCCCTAGGACATCTCCCTCCCTCAGGACACCTCTGCATCAGGCACACTCCCCGCTGCACAGGGCTAAGAAGAGCCCTGGCAGCTTAGATTTTCTGCCTGTAGAAATTTCTCTCCAGTACATCTCAGGGGAGCCAGGGCTTGCACTAGTGGACTCGGATGGCCCTGAGCAAAATGTAAAGATGGAAAAATACCTTGGCTTGCCTGCCTTTCCCCTCTTTTTTCTATGTCGTTTGTCCCCTCAAAGTCAGATCCCCTCCCTCTGCCGTCTTCTCCCTCCTCTCCCCCTCCTCGTCCCACAAACCCAGGCCCCGGCCCTCTTTTCTGCTGAAATTACCCAAATCATCAGAAACGTACTGTCTGGACAAGTGAAACTGAAGAGATCAGGACCTCATCGACACGGCCACTGGTAAGACCAACCTGCCCCCTTCCCTCCGGCCTCCTCTCCTCGGTGAGGGGCAGGGAGGGGTGTGAACAAGCCTTTACAATATGAGCCTTATGTTGGTGGAGGGGACCCTGGATGAAGCCCCTAAAATTATACCATTGCACTGCCCCTTTCCCCTTCCTAGCCGCGCCACAGACCCAGGCCCCTGTACCTAGAACAGGACACTTTGGACGTGATGGAGACTTGCTCTGGCCAGAGGAGAAGAGGCTCTGTTGTCACCTCTCCCTCCTGCTTCCAGTCCTGGTCCTGCTTCTCCATAGTCCTAGCCCTCCCCCATCCAGTGGAATACCATCAAGTGGTTTTTCCAAATACGTTTTAGTACTTGAAGCCCCTTTGTTAGACCACTGACCTCCCTTTTCTCCCCACTTGGAATATCCCAACACTTCAGACCCTTCCAGAATCCTAGGGCTTCTGATTATTTACAACTCCCCCTATTAAGGTCAGACCTATAATACTCTAGATCAGTCCATCATATTATAAAGAGATGTGATGGGTGTCTGAATGTCCCATTTTATGAATTGATGTCAATCCACATACAGGCCCTTAAGATGCCAAAGTCAGAGATACAAAGGATCGGTTCTTTCTACAAGCAGGTTTCATGTAAAGTGCATTGCTTTTAGGAGATTGCTGTAGTATTATTTCATATAAAATATAAAAATTAAAAATAACCATCCCTTGGAGCCATATTAAAAAACAATGGCCCTAAGGGATACAAAGATCTTTCTTTGTTGTTGTTCTGTTTGAGGAAACACCCAACAGTTCTGCCAGGAATTTATCTAACCCTTGACTAGACCTCTGTGGCCTTCCCCCACTTTTGTTCCCAGGCTGGAAAAACATGAAAACAGCTTCTGTTTTACAGTTTCTATATGCAGCCTTCTAGGCAAAGCCAGAAAACACTGCTTCTGTAGGAATTAAAGGAGGAGAAGAAGATGAAGATGAAGAAGAGGACAGGGAGGAAAAGGAAGCCGCCTCCATCACGTACAGAGAATATTAAGCACAAAAGGCACTTTAGTTCACATTTTGATTCCATTTCTGCAAAGGGTGGGATAGAGAGGGAGGGTGGATGCATTTGACCGCGTGGTCAGGACAGACCAAATTCATCCCTTTTCAGCTAATGGAGAATTTCGAAGAAGGTAAATGCTGCCTGTCTGATATTTACATAGGGCATTAAAACCCACAAATCTCTTGTGTGTGTGTTTTTCCCAAAGACTCAAAGACCAGTTTATCATCTAAGACTGGATTTATTTTCAAAATAATGTCTGCCTCTGTGAACACATTTTCTCTCTGAGAGCTTGAGCTTGTTTTTAAGGCAACACTAATGACTAACGGTGAGTCATCCAGTTTTGTGGCTTGGTACAGTAGTTTATATTTATGTAATAGCTTAAAATTCAACTTTGAGCAATGTCCACAGCAGGGAAGGACAATTAGTAAATTCATTAATTGTGCTTTTGTGTACACTTTTTATTCTCAAGGCTAATTATTTGTTTAAATTATTTTGCCTCTATCAAAATTGTTACCACATGAAAATACTTCAGCTTAGGTTTCTGGTATGAAATATAAGGCTTGGGAAGTTCAGACATTCTTCTGAAATGTAATCAGCTGGCTAATGACTGGTACTCAATATGGAGCCTTTTATTTAAGCACAGAAGCAAGTAGTTTGGGGAATATAAGTGCACAAAGAATTATGATTCACGCCGCTGCCTGTCCTCCTCTGATGTAGACAGTGGACATCTTCCATGTTTGATGTTTAAATATAGTCAGACTCTGGTGTGCCATATGCTGCAATCAAGCAGTCTTGTGCAAAGTAATCTACAAAACAAAATGCATCAGTTGCCAAGCCAATACACCAGTGTACACAATAAAAGTGAGGCTTCACTCTTTTTTTTTCCACGGAGAGGGATGAAAACCTCCACCTCTCTTTTCTAAATTCTCCGAAGGTCTGGGCTGTAGCTATAAGATGAACCAGCTGCCACTGGAGCTGATGCTTTCCAGTTCCCAGTTCCAGGTGTGTGGCCCGAAAAGAGATTGATGACGTGGTGTAGGCACACACAGTTTTCTCCACCAGGTAGAAGGGAGCCACGGTGGAACGTAAAAACAGGCAGCCCTTGCTTCTCAAGCATCTTCCCAGCCTGGCTGAGTCCTCCGGGAGATGCACAGTCCAGGACGCGCAGAAGGAGACAGATGATAAGAACTTGCTCAGCACCTGCTGAGTCCTGGTGCCGGGCTCAGCATTTGACCGACAGGTATAATCATCACAACCTCCCTATAAGGGGGGCATCATTGAGTCCCATTTTCCGAAAGAAGAAATGGAGGCCGGAACATGGATTGGAACCAGAACGGTGTGACTGCAAATCCCATGGCCTTTCCATCATACCGTGTAGCTTCCCTGGCATCTAGCACGTACCTTGTCAAAGTACGTGCTCCATTCATTCATTCATTCAACACACATTTACTGAAGGCAAGCTACATGCCTGAGGATAGAGCAGTAAACAAGTCAGATAAAGATTCTTGCCTTCAAAGATTTTAGTGATAACTAGATGGATGTATCCCACTCTAGTGATAAATGTGTGTTGACTGAGGTTTGGACAACTGCAGGCCAGGCCTGTGGCAATAATACTGTAGCCTCATTACCATATCACAACCGTCTGTGCCCCTGCTGTGTCAATTGTTTTCACTCCAGCTGAGAAAAGCTGAGGACTCTTATCAAGCCCGTGGACAAGCGGGAAGTCTGCGGCCCTGTCCCAAGGGCCCCAGTTACATGGAGGGCCAGTTAATGAAAGTGCCTGTGGCTGGGTGTGGATTCACTCCCCCTTCACGTTCTGGCGGGACCCAAGTGCCATCACCTGGGCACAGTGGGCTCTAGAATGGGCTTCTGCCATCACCACAGGAAAGCAGAGCTTCCCCCAACCAAGGAAACTAAGGAAGGGATGCGGCCCACCCCAAACATCAGAGAGAACAGAGGCAGATTTCAGGCTGAAGTTATAGAGAAGGAGGATGTGTCTGTCACCCCACAAGGGCTGGCTTAGGTGTTCAATGTTTGTATTTTGAGTCTGGTCACCCTCTAAAATTGGGTCCGATATTCACCAGAATAAAGATAGGAAGGACCTAGGAGGTCATCTAAGCCGAGCACGGCCTGCGGAGGGTCCGTTTCCACACAACACTTCTGGGGCTCTTTCTCCGCCTGGTTTAGATGTCCCAGGGGTTGGTGCTTCTCCCTGTACCCCGGGAACCAATTCCACAATCCACCTGTAGTAATCTGAGACCGAAGATGTGGCCTGGGTGGGTGTCTACTTCTATTTTTCCGAAGCACGGAACAGAAGCCTGGTGTCATGAACATTTCCTGCACCCTCCCCTTCTCCCCACGGCGCTGTCCCACCCTGAGCCGCGGCTCTCAGCCGGGACGCCCCAGCCAGGTAGCCAGGCTCAGAGCAAACACAGTGGCGCCTGGTGGTGTCAGTTCCAACGCAGCTCAGCAGGGGGAGCCACGGGCTCCGGTCGGTCCTGCCTTCTAAGCCCGGGCAACCAGGAAAACAACCTCTCAAGCAAGCTGCCATCCACGCGGCTCCCACAAGGCTTACTTCTCAGCCCAGTCTGCACACCCTTCCTGGAATTAGAGTAATCATGTATGTGCCCAAGGATTTAGCTACAAGATGTTCATCACAGTATTGTTTATGTCTGTGAAAAATTCAAAACCCAACCACCATGCGCAGTGATAGAAGACTTTCAATAAATCATGAATAAGCCATATGGTGTAGGGCAGCGGTCCCCAACCTTTTTGGCACCAGGGACGGGTTTCGTGGAGGACAATTTTTCCACAGCCCGGGCGGGGTGTCGGGGGGGACGGTAACGTGAGTGATGGGGCTCGATGGGGAGTAGCAGATGAAGCCCCGCCCCTCGCTCGCCTGCCACGCACCACCTGCTGTGCGGCCCGGTTCGTAACCCGCATGGGTCTGCGGCCCGGGGATTGGGGACCCCTGATGTAGAGAATATTATGAAGCCATTAAAAACAACACACCAGAAGAGTACTAATGATATAATGTTTTCATCATACTACTAACTGAAAAACATAGGTTACAAAGAGTTTCTGTAGCACACTTACTCTTTCTCTAGTTTTTTATAAATGTACGCACAAAGAACAGAATATTGACATCATTATCTCTTAGTAAAGGTCTGACAGGTAATATTTTCTTCCCTGCTACTTTTCAACCTTTTCTACAATGAATACGTGTTACTTCTGCAATTAGATATAGAAATGTTATTTAAAGACATTAAAATGTCCTTCCTCTGGAAATGCTGCATTTCCCACAGTCCTTAACAGAATCCCTATAATCAGAGGAAGAAATGGGAAGACAATTAGCCCCTTTCTCCTAGCTGGCTGCTGGGTAGCCTGGGTGTGAGGATGTCTCTAGGAGGACCATGCTGATGACAGCTGCAAGCTGAGAGTCAACCACTCAGCAGCTCCAGCTTCATTTACTAAATGGACTCCTGGAAGGCCCTTCCCGCTGCAGAGAACATTAGGACTAAGGAGTTTCATCCTCATCTGAGGAAACAAGAACACTGGCCCAGGTTTTCCTGAAGTTGCATCATATGTGCAGAGCCAGATGGGACTTATTGAAGATCTGTCGGTAGCTTTTGTAGCATACTTTCCCTGAAAAGGGGAACCTGAGCCAGTGCCTTATCCTTGCACATACAAGTAACATTGGCCAAGCCAGAAGAGGGGCCTGAGATTGATTCTAAACTACCCCTGTCCCCAATGTCCTGTCCCTCCCTTATTTGACCACCAAACTCCTACTTATCCTTCATGGCCTGGACCAAGCATCACCTTCTTATAAATTCTCCTCAACTCCCTAAGCAGAGTTGGTCTTACCTGTCTCTTCTCACTGTCCCTTATATACAATCCAATTGTTGCATGTGCTGTACTACGCTGTCATTATTATTTGACCTTGAGTCTGGCTCTCTTACTGGACTTGAGGGTAGGTGTTCTCTCTTATCTTTGTATTCCTAGTGACCGGTGTATCGCAACCATTTAATCATAAACGCAAAGGTTGAAAGCCATTACAAAGCTATAATCTGCCACTGTTTCTAAGAGTGGGGAGGTGGGAGAAGAAGAGATTACGTGCTCCTGACTGGGAGAGGGTGCACCCGAGTGTCCTGGAGTCATGTGCACTGTGGTCAGGGGGCTGCCTGAGGGGATCTGGGGGCAGAAACCTCTTTCCTGCTGCTACAGGAAGATGAGGGTTATAGAAAGCTGAAGCTTTCTGATAGAGGACTGCCTTGGAACTAAGTCATTAGGAATATGATGGGGTAGATGGGTAGTCACATGACATTCTAGAAAGATCATAGCTTTGGAACAAGATGCACCAGAATTTGAATTCTAAATCTGCAACTTAGTATGACCCTGGGCACATTATCAAACTTCTTTGAGTCTCAGTTGTCTCACCTGATACTGTTATTTACTTTGCAGGGTTGTTAATATTATTAAAGATCATGGCTGCAAAATCCCTGGCACATAGTAGGTACTCACTAACTAATGGCCTTCATTATTATACCTCCTTGACTCCACAGTAAATCAGGAGCCACATACAGTGCATACAGAGTTGTTCCTCTAGGCAGAAGCCAAGGTAAGATGGCACAAGAGAGCCGCAATTGACCCTCAAAGAGAAGGGAGCCCAGGAAAGAACTCTGGACCCCTTGAGTTCAGGTGAATGAGCTTAGCACAGCACATTATTCTTCTCACTTTTCCAGAAACAGAGAAAAGGATGGGAGTCTCCCTAGTGATGCTGACCTGCTTGCAGCCACTCAGGAGACTAAGGCAGGGAGTGAATGATTTCTCTGAAGAAGTGTCAGCAGCAAGGTGGCCCCAGAGCCCAGGGGTGGTACTTGGGCGGTACAACGGCACTGCCCACCTGCATGCAGCAGAGTCCCGAAGGCCCCGGCCACTGCACTGGGCACTGGGCAAGCCACAGGCGGGAGGTGGTGTAGACCACTCACCGCAGGAAGGATGCTCAGCCCGTGTCCCGCCCTCCCCAGGGCCCGGAGCGCCATATCAGCAAGGATGTCAGCGGCTCATTCAGAACCCGCGTTTTCTGTGTCAGAGCGGCCCCATCTCACAGCCAACGGGGAGCAGGCGGGGACAGAGGTTTGAGGAGGATCTTCAGCAGACAGGCAAGTGGACATATCTCTATCTTTTTCCCTCTGGGCCAGTCCCTCGAGTAGGACCTCCATCCTTCAGTCTCAGCTTGAGTAGCACCTCCTTGCGGAAACCATCCCTGACCCCCTAAGATGGGAGTAGCTTTCCTTCTTAAGCCACCTTTGATGACTATTGCATCTGACACCTCCACTGTAACAGTCTGTTTATCTGCCTATCTTTCCTGCTGAGATTGTAAACACATACAGGCAGGTACCGTGTCCGTATCCCTGATACCCACCACAGTGCCTGGTACATAATAGTCACCCAATAAATATCAACTGAATGAGTGAGTGAATGGTGAAAGAACTTTGTAAATTGAAACCTACCACTATATCTACTGATAATACCTATATATTATCAGTATATATAGTGATTTGGAACATTATAGCACAGGGAGCAAGCATGCACTTTTTCTTTTATTTCTCTCCATTCAGACACATATACACATGTACCCACATGTACCCATGCAACCACAGGACCAAAAATTTAAGAACACTTCAATTAAATTAAACTCAACAAATATTTATTGGGCATCTACTAGCTGCCAAGCACTTTTTTAGGTACCTAGGATACATCATTGAACAAAACGACAGGCACGCTGATAAAATATGTCATTCTAATGATTTCTTTGAAAACCTGCCATACAGCCAGGACAATTATCTCCTACTTTAAGTTTGTATTTAGAGTTAGACTCCTTAAGGTTCTGCTTTGGTTCAGACATTTCTAGGAGTAGAGTTCATGATGGAATCTTGAAAAGCAGACCCATTGGGAGATGATTTGTCCTTCACTAAAGCAAAGACAGTGACTTTCTGTGGATGACACTGATCGTAAAAATCCCCAGGAGGTGCCTCTTTGCAAAACCATTCATTGGACATACCCCCTTGACTTTCAGTGTTCTCCTCTGATATGAGCATAAGCAAATGGCTTCCGGTTTTACCTCTGTGCTTAACTTTTATTAAGTGAGGACTGAACTCATCTGTCTTCTTTTCCTAACAAATGGAAATACAGCTTCTGTGAAGATCGTCTTGAGTTTATCATTCAGCTTCTAAAGAAACCGATTGACTCTCATATTTTCCCCTCTCCCAGCTAAGATAGGACAGATGCCCATCTGTTGCTGTCTTTCTGTACAGCAGGTCCATCTACTGACATCAAGAAATTGCTTTCAGTGAGTCAGTTAGCTTTGTGTACAGATGAAAATTCTATTGCACTCCTGCTGAATGAAGATGTAATCCAATCACTCATGGTTTACATGTAAGGAACTAGTCAAAAGGAAGAATGGGATTAAAGATTATAGGTGCTCTGTGTCCACTTTGATCACTACTAGGAAAATGATTCATAGTGCCTGCTCTGTTTTTGGCAAGTGAGTGATACTGTCCTCCTGTGTAGACTCAAGTCATCAAGAATTTGTTGTTAGTAAGTGTCCAAACCTGGGGCAAGCCCATGCACTATAGGAGAATCAAAAGAAGATAACACAGCACCTGCTCTCAAAAAGGGTGTCACACTTCGACTGAGGAAGCCAAACTTAAATAGTTGAATAACTAGGAGATGCTTAAAGATATATGGATCTGACTGCAAGTATTTGGAGAACTAGAGGAAGAAGAGATCTCTTGGCTGAGGCAAATCACAGAAGACTTCACAGAGCAGATGGGACTTGAAGATGCACCTTGAAAGATGGAGAGGTTTGGATTGGAGTGAGTTTGAAAAGAGAACAAGCAAGAGCATGGTGAGAAGAGTTGTCAGATGGGGAGAGTGAGAACATCATCCAGGCTGCTGTGGATGGTCCCTGTGCAAAAGGAATCAGTAACAAGTTTAGAAAAGACAGTTTAAGTCAAACCATGGATGTTACTAAATGCTGGGCAGAAAAGTTTAGATTTCATCTGATATGCTATAAAAAGCTGATATAGAGTCATGAATGGAGTAGCCATATGATGAAAGTGGCTATAGAAATATTCAGTAGGCAGCAGCCTTCACAATGGACTAGAAAAGAGAGTGGAGATTTTTTTAAAAAGTCAGTCAGAGGGAAAAGCTGTTGAGAAGTTCAGTTAGAGTCACAGCATTGTGATATGAAAGAGGAGTTGACACATTTAAGAAATTGGGAAGGAACAGGATTAAAAATTAGGATTGCTTAAGGATATAACAGGGCAGAATACAACAAAGTTCTAGAAGGGCAAACAATAAACTCCAAAATACAGCACTTACAACATTCACAAGATAACCTCGGTAAAGTGTACTGAAAAACAAAACAAAACAAACAAAACAAAAACCCCTTACAAACCAACAATGAAAATGTAAAACATATTAGAAAAGTGGACAAAGAATATGAACATAAAAATTTCTAAAAAAAATCTAAAAGGCTATTAAATATATGAAGTCATGTTTAACCATACTAAAGAATGCAAATAAATAAAAAGATATTATTTTACCTATTGATTTGGATAAAAGTAATAATAATTTTTCTATTATAACACCTAGTGTTTGCAAGGAATACACTGTTCATGGGAAAACTGATGTACACCTCTGCAGAGCAATTTGACAGTATCAAAAAAATCTAACAAATATGCTTATTCATCTTGAGCCCAGGTTTTCTACTTCTCATGAGTCATTTCTCATGTATGTATATCAAAGCCTTTCTCATGGGTGATATATTTGAAAATAAGCTAAATGTCTAATAATAAGATGTTGGAGGTAAGAAGTATGGAATGTTGTACAGACCTTAAAATCATTGAAGAAAAATATTTAATACATGGGAAAATGTGCATAAGAAGTTAATTTAAAAGGCAGATTATAAACAGTTTGCACTATATGTTCCTAATTTTAAAAATCTTGTATATATAAGTCAAATAAAGTATGTAGACTTTGGATTCTAAATCAAACAAGCTAACTGTAAAAAGACATTTTGGAGACAGAGAAAATCAAACATGGACTAAGTATCAGATGAAACTGAGTATTTGCTATTAGTTTTGTTAGGTATGATAATGACATTTCAGTTGTTTTTTTAAAAAGTGTTCAGTGTTAGAGACACATACTGAAGTGTTATAGGGTGAAATTATATGAAATCTGGAATTTGCTGCACAATACTCAAAAATAAATGAATTAGATAAAAAAAGAATGACAAAATGGTGATAATTATTAATTATATAGTTTTCTCTATTTTGAAAATTCCCATAACAAAAAGAAGTCCGAATGCTGCAACTAAAGATCCCGCATGCTGCAACGAAGACCCCACATGCCACAATTAAGACCCAGTGCAGCCTTAATAAATAAATAATGTTAATAAAAAAAGAAGGCAGAACGCTGCCACACTTTAAAAATAATGTATGTGCACGCATAGAAAAAAATTAGAATTGTTACCAAGTAGATACAATGAGTATTGCTGGTTAGACAATTAGCTCATTTTCACTTTCTTGTTTTTTTATAAATATGTTTTTCAAATTTCCACATATAAAAATTTTATAATCAAAAAAGAACTCTATATGTGCCTTTTAAAGTGTATTTTGTTTTGACTTTAAAGAGGTAAAAGAGGGCTTCCCTGGTGGCGCAGTGGTTGAGAGTCCGCCTGCCGATGCAGGGAACACGGGCTCGTGCCCCGGTCTGGGAAGATCCCACATGCTGCGGAGCGGCTGCGCCCGTGAGCCATGGCCGTTGAGCCTGCGCGTCCGGAGCCTGTGCTCCGCAACGGGAGAGGCCACAACAGTGAGAGGCCCACATACCGCAAAAAAAAAAAAAAAAAAAGAGGTAAAAGAAATGGTGACACCAATAGCTGAAATGGAGAAGATGAGAACCAGAGAGGGTGTGGGAGGGAAACATACTCCAAACAGAACTTGTAGAAGCAGCAGTGTTGGTAGACATCTGGATAGAGCCCTGAACTTAACTGGAAAAGGGAGCTGAGATGATGAAGGAATTGAGAAGGCAGGGACCCTGAGTTTAAATCTTCAAAGTATGTTAATATTATACACAACAGCATTGCAAATTTACCTTGGAAATAATGATTTTGAAAACTGAAAATTTTTTTTCTCTCATTTATTTATTCTACATGATCCAGGTACTGTTCTGGATGCTAGGAGCACAGTGGTGAAATAGAGGGTCTTGAAAAAGTCCTCATGGACTTACAAACTAGCTGCAGAGAGAGAGAGAGATTAAACTAAAAGCTACACAAATAGTCAATTGTAATAGGTATTACAAAAGAGAAGTACAAGAGGCCTTGAGAGCCCATAACAGAAAGACTCACCCTACTTTTTAGGCATTCTGGGAAACTTTCCTGAGGAAGCCTTGTTCCTGAAAGATAAACAGGAGCTCAGCAAAGAGTGGGGTAGCAACATTCAGACCAGGGGACAAGTTTACCCAAAGGCCTTGAGGCTAAAACAAACATGATCATTTGAGGGACAAAGAGAAAGCCAGAGTGTCAGAAGCAGAAAGTGAGGGATAGAGGGGCCTAAGATGAAACTGGAGAGGGAGGCCACAGAGAACATGCAGATGTTTCTGGCCATGATAAGGATCATTACTTTTCCCTTGTTTTATTCTAAGCATACGGGAAGCCATTAGAGAAGGTCAGGTAGAGGGTGGTCACTGCAGTGCATACACCTGAAGAGAGGTCTTTCCAGGAGTATTCAGAGGCCCATGAACAGTCAAGGTGGAAGAAGTCGATGCTTTGGACTGGGATATTGGCAGAGCAGGTGGAGAGAAGTGGGTAGTTTAAAGAGACTTAAAATTTCCAGAAGGAGCAGGTACACTGGCAAAGGGGACTGGGAAGTAGCTAGAGCAGTAATAGAAAGATCTGGAAACCAGCATCAAGGAAGGCCTGTTTTCTGGAAGGAAGGCGTGGTCAAATGGGTTGGACGCTATAACACTGTACAATGGATAAACCATAAGCAGATCCAATGTCAGGTGGACCCATTGCTATGAAATTATCTATGGATATATATTTTGGTGACATTAGGGTATTAGTACTTGCAAAAATATGGCTATTCTCATGAAGCACTTGTAGTTGGATCCCAGCTCTAGCACTTCCTGTTGGTATGACTACCAACTATTTAATCTCTGGACAGTTTCCTCATCTATAAAATGGGTATAATAATCCCTACTCATAAGACTGTTGGGAGGGTTAACATAATGTATACCACATTCCTCCTGCACTGATGGTGCTTAATAAATAAGCATCATTTCCCCAGCCCTTCCTTTTCTCACTGTTTAGCCTGCTGTTATCAGCTCCCCAAATAATGTGACCCCAGGGACTCTTCACTCATTTCTTTTCTACTGCCCTAGAACAAAGGGAACATAATCCAGAGTGGAAATATTATTTGATATCTGCTTCAAAAACACACTGTGTTTGATGTGTGATGCGGATGTGTAATACTCAGTCTATTAGATATGAATATTAGACTGCTGGCTTTGTGCTGTTTATATTGGTAACATGACCCTGACCAGATTCCCAGCTGTGAGGATTAAAATGTGGGCTTTCAGTTGTTATGGGGCTTTTTCTTCCATCTACTACAGCCAGGATGAGGTTGAATAAGTGTCCAATGTAACAGCTTTCAGCTGAGTTTTGCTGAGTTTTTAAAATTCAAGAATCGGGTCTCTCTTGGGAATTTTTTGTACCTCAGGTGGCTCCCGCACATCCAGGCTACCATAAGGAGCTCCTTGGATTCTATTTCTTAGCGTGGGGTCACCATCCGCACCGTGCACCTGCCCCCTCTGAAAGCTCTCCAACACCTGCTTCCCGATGAAGGAAGGGAGGTTAGGCAGGGGAAGACGGGAGAGGAGGAATTGCAGAGGAGAAAGGGGCTGGGTTATGGTTCCCAGGGATAATGGCGGGGAGAAGAAATAAGAGGAGGAAGAGGAGGAGTGAAGTGGGGAGTGGGGGAAAGAGGGGAAAGAGAAGAAGAAAAAAGAAAGGGATATGAGGAATTAATGTATACTGAGCAATTGACTACTGCTCATCTGTTCTCAACCATTTCATTTCATTTCCACAACAGTCCTACAAAGTGGGTCCTTTGGTACCATAAGGATCGATCTCCTTTCTGTGACTCCTGTCCTTTTCCCAAGAAATTCTGGGCATCAAACCTATTTTCCCACCCCACAGAATGAAATCCAAACTCTGTAGGATGCCATTCAAGGTTTCATAGGAACAGCACCCCAAAGGTGAGGCGACAAAGTAATACCAGCCAAACCCAGGCTCTTTTGAGAGTAAAAGCAGGTGCCATGCGTAATTACGCTGGGAAGACAGATGAAAACTGAGGTTGTCATGAGCTAACTGGGATGTATGGTCAGCCCCACCCCCATGTCCATCCTAAGCCACCCACTTTGCCGAGCTACTGCCTTCCCCAAATCTCCCATGCTTTGTCATGTGTGTGGAAAACTAACCAAACCCCATTCACCCCACGCCCACCTGGAAAACTCATTCTTCAGCAGGGAGTTCAGAAACAAATGCCTCTATGATGTCCATCTCAAGTTCTCACAGCCAGTTTTCAGAGTGCTTAGAGCCCAGACACTGTACCCCTGTTGAACCTGGGGGTTCAAATCCCAGGTCCACAACCTGCACGCTGTGTATGTTTGGGCAAGTCACTCAAGCTCTCTCTGTCTCGGCTCTCTTCTCTGTACTATTGAGATAATAGTATCTCCTTCATGTGGTGGCTATGAGGACCAAGAAAGTTCACAAGTGACAGGGACTGGCTCTGCATGGGACTTCAGGTGGAGTATGTGATGCACAAGGATCTCGCCAAACCTGTGGGCACAGGCATGCGTATACTCATCTGCACACCTGAACCCCACCTGGGAGGCATGTATTTTCTCCTTTGAGGAAAAACAAAACAAAAATTGTCAAGTGCAATGTTAAATGCTAAAAAGTTCACAGATC
Source organism: Hyperoodon ampullatus (assembly GCF_949752795.1). NCBI lineage: Eukaryota > Metazoa > Chordata > Mammalia > Artiodactyla > Ziphiidae > Hyperoodon > Hyperoodon ampullatus. Next base: position 42,079,746 of record NC_136926.1, on the reverse strand, counting down.
ATTTTGTCTGTAATAACCTTTAGTTTTTCTTATGATGATTTCAACATCATCTTAATCAATACAACATGTTAAAATTTCTAACTTCCCTTCCAGGACTCAAACAATTCTCTAAGCTATCCCACGTAGGCTTCTTACTGGCAGGCGTGTGGCATGGTCTCGGAGTGCCTTCAGTAAATAAGCAGAATAGGCTTCCATGCGTGTGATGCTGTTTCAGAGTCCAGTAACATTTATTTTACCTAAGATTTGGCTTATTAAAGTGCAGATACTCCTGAGATAAGTAACTGATCTTTTCTATCTTCAGTCATTTTTACCTTCGTGTGAATACATTTCAAATCCTTAGAGAGGAGGCGTGAGAGAAGACACTGGATATTCCTAAGGGGTGGAAGCAGGAACTACAAAGGCTAAGAGGGCGTGGAAAGGCAGGACTGCAGATGCCTAGGATGAAGTCTGTCCATGTCACACTTTTCGCTCAGAGCAAAACACCTTCGCAGGGGGGCTAATGTTTAGTGCACGGGCTGGGCTGAGCCTTCTGCTAGGAGGACCTGGAGTTAATCCCTCCAGCCCCCGCCCCTGACCTCAATGTACCCCCCAACACACACACACTCACTTGACTCATTTCATTGTCATGTGCCTGCCTAAAGTCTAGGTTTACAGTGACTTTTGTTATTATTGTTGTCGTTATGCTCTGGCTGTCATTTTTGAGGTTTTTCCCCCCACAGATTTTAATTGAATGTTCCAGAGGGGAGAGACTTTAGCATTCATTTTGAATTTTTGCTTCATATTGTGACCAATTAAAATATGACTAACCACAGAATACACTTTTCTTTTTCTTCAAGCATCACCCCGAACAGACAGAATGGACTTTGAACGTCATATTATTATTTTCCATGCTGTTTTGACTTAAGAGAAAAGGTGTTTTGTTTTGTTGGGGTTTTTTTGGTAAAGTTCTTTGAAAACTTTTTGACAACCCCAATTGGGTTTCTTCCCCCCATTCCATGTATATCTTGGGTGGAATTCTCTATAGCCTGCTTTCTCTCCAATCCTCACATCAAACCTCCCTTGCGTAATGTAAAGCAGTGATCCCCACTGCATGACTGTAAAGCAAGCTTTGCTGGATGACTTTAAAGGTGATACCAATATGCAGATAGAGAGTGCAAATCCATCTGAACCCAGCCTGGCCTGCAGCCCTCCATTTCTGTTCCCTCGTGACTTTTCCCCCACAAATCTGTGGCAATTCCTCAGGCTCCTGGCCACCTCTCAGTGCAGAGCCTTGCCTTCTATTGTGCAAAGAAGATAAGAGCATATTGTTGGCGAAGCGCCCTCTCCTCGTCTGAAATGGATCCGTAACAGTGCCCTTTCCTCCCTCGGAACCTCATCCTCTTCGGGAATACCTCCCCCTCCTATGCAGTTGATTCCTTTCCTCTCTTGCTTCTCTGGCATTCCTCTTCTGTCCAGCACATTTTTATTCTCCCTCTCTTCACCATCTCTCAAACTGAAAATATATGCACGATTCCTCCCTCATCTTAACAAACCTCCCTGCAACCCCTCCCGCTGCCCCGTGGCTGTCTCTCTCCTCCACCACCAGATTTCTGGAAAGAAGAGTTCTTGTTTTTCACTGCCTTTTCACCGTCAGTCACACACTGACGCACTGAAATTTGGATCTCGCCAGATTCCATTCTAGTGATGGTGTGATGAAGATTCAGACACTCAGACCAAAGTCAGAAAGACCCTTGGATTCAGGCAAGGACTTTGGTAATGGGGACAACATAGTAAAAGAAAACAAAAAAGAAAATGTAGCTTAAAAAAATTATGTGCCACTTGTTGAAAAAATAAAAAATTTCAAAGCAGTTTGTATGTTTCTTGAGCCAAAACTGGTCTGAAAATGCCTAGACCCAGAGACGGCAAGAAATAGTACACCTCAGTCCGGGGCAGGGGGAGGTGTCAGGGTCCACACTTGTCCTTGACATTGACCCCATGGGACATAACAAGAGCTGTGGATGGAGACCCTGCCTTCCTGTAAGAGCACGGAGCCAGCTGGGAGAGAATCAGACAGAAGAGAAACATCGGGACATCCTACCGCTTGTTCTCAAGAATCTCGCGTGAATGTTTATGTGTGCAAAGAAGAAAGGGAGGTCTCCTCCTCTGAGTATGTTCACGCCCACGCATCCCTCTTCTGCCCCCCTTCCTGTGTGTTCTCCAGTCCTCTCCTCGCTTTAGCTGAAAGAGCAAAAGCAGTCTCCTCTGCACAACATGACCCACATCATTTACTACTGGCAGTTGTCTTCTCGCCTCTGTTGGATAAAGTCCCCAAAGTGAATGACAAACCAGGAAGTCCACCGCTTCCCTGGGTCTGGAAAGAGGTATCTTCTTTGTAGTCAAGAAGATGGAAGGTTAAGACAACAACTCTCTCTCTTTCTTCCCAAGTAACTCATGCCTTTCTCCCTCGCCCCGCACACATATTCTCTAGGAGGCAACGTCAGTAAAGCTGAGCCCTTCCAACTAAGGCCTCAGCCTCTGTGCTGAGAATGCCAACCAGTGTCTGGCAATGCCCTTCCCACGCAGACTGGCGAGTGCGCTGAGCCCATCAATCCATTTGTCATGAACCATGCAGCAGCCAGCAGATGGCCAGTATCAGACTTGTCACTATTGACCCAGCCTACCTTTGAACTTTTGACCTGTAGGTCAAAAGAGCTTTATGTTGCAATAATAATGCCTGAAGTGTCTAGGGGCTCTCGGAATCCTTACTGTTTAAATGAATACCTTGTCATTAGTCACTGAGGGAAGAGAAGAAATGAAAGAAGAAATGAATTCAACACCTGATGTCTTTAAGAGAAAGAGGAAAACAAGGGGAGGAGAAACTTGGTCTCAGTGGATGAAGCTGTTGCTTTTTGAAGCTGTTGCTTTTTTGGTTTGTTTTTGTTTGTTTGTTTTGTTTTGTGATACACGGGCCCCTCACCGCTGCAGCCTCTCCCGCCGTGGAGCACAGGCTCCGGACACGCAGGCTCAGCAGCCATGGCCCACGGGCCCAGCCGCCCACACGGCATATGGGACCCTCCCGGACCGGGGCACGAACCCGCGTCCCCTGCATCGGCAGGCGGACCCCCAACCACTGCGCCACCAGGGAAGCCCAAAGCTGTTGCTTTTTGAAGCTGTTGCTTTTTCAAGCCGGGTGCCATTTGAAAGGTGGACACATCTTGCCATCACTCTGCAGTGCTATTTGAAACACCTGCCTTGGCCTTAGCTCTGCTTCGCTGGTCGTCTTCATTTGCTTGTTTAACAGCTGGATGTGTTTCTACCTTCGTAACAAAACCACTTTCCACAAGTTAATTCTCTTATCCCAAAAAACTCTCAAGAGTTTAAGCCCACTGCTTTGTTAGTTCACTCTACCCAGCTCCAAAGTGGAGAATAAATACTCCTGTGCCCATCTTACATATAGGGAAAGAGGAAGGTCAAAGGCTTAATGCAAACCTGGTTTCCCACGTATCAAGAAATAGAGTCTTGGGCCTCCCTGGTGGCGCAGTGGTTGAGAGTCCGCCTGCCGATGCAGGGGATACGGGTTCGTGCCCCGGTCTGGGAGGATCCCATATGCCGCGGAGCGGCTGGGCCCGTGAGCCATGGCCGCTGAGCCTGCGCGTCCGGAGCCTGTGCTCCGCAACGGGAGAGGCCACAACAGTGAGAGGCCCGCGTACCACACACAAAAAAAAAAAAAAAGAAATAGAGTCTTAGCAATTGACAAACCCTGTGGCCTCTGGAAAGCTATTCATTCTAAGATTCAGTTTCCTCATCTGCAAGTAAGGATTATAGGATGTTTGTGAGGATAAATGAAATAATACATATAAGATCATTGCACAGGGGGCTTCGCTGGTGGCAAAGTGGTTAAGAATCCGCCTGACAATGCAGGAGACACAGGTTTGAGCCCTGGTCTGGGAAGATCCCACATGCCGTGGAGCAACAAAGCACGTGCACCACAACTACTGAGCCTGCACTCTACAGCCCGCGAGCCACAACTACTGAGCCCGCGCACCTAGAGCTCATGCTCCGCAACAAGAGAAGCCACTGCAATGAGAAGCCTGCGCACCCCAATGAAAAGTAGCCCCCACTCGCCATAACAAGAGAAAGCCCACGTGCAGCAATGAAGACCCAACGCAGCCAAAGATAAATAAATTAAATAAACAAATTAAAAAAAAAAAGATCATTGCACAGGACCCAGCTACACAGGGCTGCTGCATTGCACAACTCCACCAACATGGTGTGGCCAGGCATATAAAACACAATATGCACAAGGCCCCCTAGGGTTGTTCAGTCAACAGCCGGCCACAGTCTGACACATCATACTTTCTCTGTAGTGTTAGCCATCATTATTAGTTTGGAAGTTTTTCTTCTGGTAACAGCAGAGTAGGTGTTTCAGAACAATCCTCTCTCTGATCATAAGAAATATGTGAAAAGAAACATCAGTTTAATGACGCTGACAAGTTACCAAGGCAGTAAGAAATCACACTGTCAAATCCCAGAGAGGAAGGAAGCCCATTCAAGGCTGCCTTTCCTCTAGAATGGTGGTTCTCCAAATGTGGGCACTGAGTAAGCAGCAGCACCTGGGAACTTGTTAGAAATGCACATTCTCAGGCTCCACCCCAGATCCACTGGGTCAGAAACTCTGAAATGAGACCCAGAAATCTGCTTCAACAAACCATCTAGTTGATCCTGATATACCCTAAAGTCTGAGAACCATGGCCCATCAGGCAACTGTAATTCTGAAAGCACATTTGAGAGACTGAGAACTGGGCAGGAATTCTGCCAGTCTCCAGGGTCTGGGGACTCAAAGCTTGGAGCTCAAGGCCTGCTTGGTAAGCACCCCAGGCAATTAGTTGGGATACCAAAGGGCCATACCTAAGAAGTAAGAGTGAACTGGAAATATATGCATCTTCACAGGGGCTAACGTTTCGTATCATATCCATTCCTGATTGGATGAAGGACCTGGGATTGCTAGTGCCCTTAACCCAGCTCCTTTCCAGCAACAATGACAAATCCTTTCTGAAGGAAGAAAACATTATCCAGTGTCTCAAATTTTCTCTGTCAAACACTCAATCAAAAATAAGTGAGAACTGGGCTTCCCTGGTGGCGCAGTGGTTGAGAGTCTGCCTGCCAATGCAGGGGACACGGGTTCGTGCCCCGGTCCAGGAGGATCCCACATGCCGCGGAGCGGCTGGGCCCGTAAGCCATGGCCGCTGAGCCTGTGCGTCCGGAGCCTGTGCTCCGCAACGGGAGAGGCCACAACAGTGAGAGGCCCACGTACCGCAAAAAAAAAAAAAAGTGAGCACTCACTTCCATCTTGCTCCTTATGCCATTCACTCTGGGAAGGCAGATTCTGTGTCAGAGGGCTTTCAAACAGCTCTCTGGAGAGTCCACGTGCTGAGAAACTGAGGCCTTGGCCTTCTACCCACAGCCACATGAATGCACCAATTTGGGAGGGGATTCCACAGTTCCAGCCAAGCCATGAGATGACTACAGCTTTAGCCAATACCTTAATTATAAACTCATGGAAGTGCCCTAACTAGAACCATCCACCTAAGCTGGCCCTGAATATCTGACTCATAGACACTGTGTGATAACAAGCATTGATTATTTTTATTTAAACACTGGGTACTCAATAAAAAAATAACTGGGCATACAAGAAGATAAGACTTGACAAACAACCAAGATTTTTCTAAGTGGGTGATATAAACAAACCCATAGACAATAGAGTATTTAGGGAGAATTTTCAAATAACTGTGCTTAATTTTTCAAAAAATTATTACTGTTTCACTATAATTTCATGACCATCCACCTCAAATGGGTCACGAATGCTGTATCCATGATTCCATACATGGTATATTGGTCAACTCAATCTCTTACTTTCTGTGACTAGCAGATCTCCTCCACTCTCTTCCCCCACTCATAGCTTCCCCTTCACTTTCAGCCTATGATCTCATCCACTTCACACAGGAAATTGAGGCCATCCAACAAGAACACATTGGCCTTCTGATCTACAAACCTACACCTGTGCTTCCTTCCCTCCTTTAAAGATGGAAGAGCTATTCATCCTCCTACCTAAAGTCAATTCTTTGGCTACACTTTACCTGTGACCCCCTCCCATCCCCTTAGGAACCTCACACTTAACAATAATTCTTTTTCTTTGATATATTCAGATTCTTCTTCTCAAGCAAACCCTTCCCATTGGACTTGTTAAATCATCTTAAATCACATTTAAAATTACTCTTCAACTTCAGTTCTGCCTCTCTTTTCTTCCCTTCACACTAAGTTCTAGAAGAATTTTTCTTAAACTTACGGTTTCCTCTTTTAAACGCCTTTCACTCAATACTCAACACACTCCCACAGGGTTTCTGCCCCATCACCCCAGTGGTAACACTCTTGTTGAAGTCTCAGGGACTAAAGTCAGTGGATGAACACTTTTCAGCTCTCTTCTTCCCTGTCTTGGCAATGTTTCACAGAGTTGAGCACAACACTCTCTTCTATAAGCCTTTCCTCCCGGCTTGCACGATATTCTCATGGCTTCCTTCCTATCTCTGTCATTTCTCATTGTTATTCTTCTTATCAGGCTCATATCCCTCTACCTGACCATTAAATGTTAGTGTTCTGCAGGTCTTGGTCTTTGGCTGTATTTTATATAAACTCTCCCCAAATAAGCTCATCCAAGCTTACATCTTCAATTACCATGTATATACAACTTATTTACTAATTTATATATCTCTAGCCATGGAGAAGCTGGGGAGAGTATGCCCAGAACCTTCTCCCAAGTTTTCTTATCAGGTAATTCACACTTTTCATGGAAAGGAAAGAGTAAGGGTGGGAAGACAGGCAGGAATACTGCTTTGACAGAAGCCCTCTCAAGGAAACATGAAGAGAAGGGAATGGAGTTTTCACTAACAAACAGTGAAATAAAATTAATATGTAAATATTAGTGGGACCTTATTTTCACCTAAAAATTTGGTTATTTAAAAATGTGATCCAATGTAACTTTTTTTCCTGGTGAGTGGGATTAATGTACTCTTTTTACAATTTCCTTTGTTTATCTTGCTCAACTGTCCTATTATTTAATTAATTGTTATGGTTATGAATTAGCACTTTAGAGTTTGTCATTGAGAGGGTTTACTTCTCTGGTAAATGGAGTGTACTTAGATGCATATGCATCTGATGTTAATTTCCTGAAAGTTTTTTTTTTTTAATATGACAACATCTGCCCCTGTACTGGTTCAAGGCATTTGGTTAGATATACAGTGTTCATGCATTGTTTAGGGCTCTCGAAATATGCATATGATTGTACAGGTTAGAAATACTTTCAGCTGCAAGTAACAGAATATCCAACTAACAGTGGCTTAAATATTCAAGACATTTAATTATCTCACATACAGGAAGTTAAGATGTAGTTGCATGTTGATGTACTGATTCAACAGAGACATGAAGCATCCAACTTCTTCCTGTTCTTCTGTTTACCATATTTAAAGTGTTGACTTTTCATTCTCGGGCTTGTTACCTCATGGTTGCAAAATGGTCAATATGGGTCCCAAACATCCTAATGATGTTCAAGGCAGGAAGAAGCGAAAGGTTCAACAACAGTGCACTTTCTCTTCAAACACTGTGCCTTTATCAGGAAACAAATCCCTTCTCAAAGACATCTGGCACACTTACCAGTACAGTGTCACATGGCCCCTCCTGGCTGTAACAGAAGCTGAAAAATGGGAGTATGTGTGTTATGATTATCTTAGATTTAAGATTAAAGAGCTATGACTGGGCATGTTACTGTACTGAATAAAATAGGAATCTCATCGGTAAAAAAGAAGGGAGACACTGGATGGGCAACTAACAATGTCTACCATAGTATGTCTGACTCAAATCCATCCCTGAAATTGTTCATTATACTAACAAGCCTCATGAATTCTGCTGCCGGCAATAAATAGGGGAAATGGTAGAGTGAAGTCTTGGAGCCATAAGTAATAAGCTTATCTAGCACTTGCTCAAACCTGGCTAGTTGTGAAAGTGTTTCAGGGTAATAAGGACTATAGAATATCTGGGAGAAGGGAGAACAGATTGTGAGGATGGCAAGCCTGGCGGAGGAGGCTACATGGTTGAAGGGAGCCTCCAGCGATGGGTCGGGTAGGAGAGCCAGAGACGCAGAGCAGAGCAGAGCTGAGGGGCAGAGAGAGAAACGTGTAAGGAGCTGCACGGGGGGGGGAAACAAATTCTCACTGGAGAAAAAGGGGAAGAGAGGGAACACTGAGGCCTGAGGATGGAGCATTGGAATGCCTGGCTGCATACTCTGGAGCTTATTCATTAGGTAGAGAGGAGCCCCATGCAGTTTTATGAGCAGAGTGACAAGATGATGAAAGCAGTATTTCAGAGAGATTAATTTGGTGGGAGGGAACAGGATAGATTAGAGGGAGAGAGACAAGTGGGGAAGCTACTGCAATGCCCAGGAGGTGTTGGGAGCTTCAGTGAGAGCGTTATCATTGGCTATAAAATGGAGCAGAAAACGTGGGTATAAGAGACATTTTAACCTCATTTAGGGATATCCCCTCGTAAAATACAATAGAGGCAATAGTGAAAAACGCAGACCCTCGTAAGTGGCAGTAGTCAAACATTTAGTCGCCATGCTCCCCATTTCAAGGGCTCACCTGAAAAAAAAGTTAATTTTAAATAATGAAGGGAACCATCAGGGGGTTTCACCAATAGTAATTTTTTAATTCTCAAGTCACTGCTCTTCTAGTTAGTTACTCATGGCCTGGTTTCGCAGAAATGGGCTGCAGGCATTCCAGGAAATGAAGAGTTGTTATAGGAAGAGCCAAGACTCCTCCAATTTCACCACTCAGAGGGCATCTGTGTTCCCCCTCCCATGAGGAGGTGTTTCACCTTGAGGGGTGATGATAAATCAAAGCTCACACAGAAGCTGAGAGCCTCACACCTCTCCCTGCTTTTGGTGCCACCTGGAAAAAGCCTGAGAAAGTATAGCCCTTTCAGTTGAAGATTCTAAGGGTGGTTAATGCCCACAGACGCACAGCAGAATCACCACTCCCAGAAAGCCCATTGCCTGCAAGGTGCTGGGGGTTGGACATTCTGTTACTTGCCACCAAAAGCATTCCTGACACAAGAGCCTTTGTTCTCCCTTCTCCCACGGAATTCACACCACAGCTCAAGGGGACCTGAAGCAGGGGGCATGCCCCAGAGATCAGGTGATTAACGCATAAGTAAATTAGTTACAGGCACCTTCATCATTCCTAATCCAGGGTAGTAAGTAAACGATGGGCTCTGGAGCCAGACGGCTGCCACTTAACCACTCAGTGACCTGAGGCTTCTTTATGCCAGAGCCTTCTCATCTGTAAAACGATAACAGTTCATAATCCATAGGTATGTTTTAAGGGCTCCATGAGATCATGACTATAAAGTGCTCAGCTCAGGCTTCCCTGGTGGTGCAGTGGTTGAGAGTCCGCCTGCCGATGCAGGAGACACAGGTTCATGCCCCGGTCCAGGAGGATCCCACATGCTGCGGAGCAGCTGGGCCCGTGAGCCATGGCTGTTGGGCCTGCACGTCCGGAGCCTGTGCTCCGCAACGGGAGAGGCCACAACAGTGAGAGGCCCGCGTACTGCAAAAAAAAAAAAAAAAAAAAAAAAAGTGCTCAGCTCAATGCCTGCTACAGGGTTAGCACCCAATAAATGTTAAGCACCGTATTCTTTTACAGATGAGGAAACAGTAATCCAGAAAGGCTAGAGAACTGGCTCAAGGTCACACAGATAAATGCTGTGCATGCTTATTTTCATGGACATGTCTTTTCTGAGCAGCACGTCAACAAGTCAGCAAATATTTATTAAGTGGCCATGAGGTTGAGTTCTGAACTAAACATTCAGAATTTATGCTCAAGGATGGGTATAGTTCTTATTCTAGTGAAATTTACTGTCAAGGATGTTTCATTTTTCACAGTCAGCCCAGCTGCACACAAGGCTGGCCTTACAGATGACAGACGGAAGCCTCTGTGGTCCTGTTTGAAGGGTCCTAGGAAGGCCACTCGAACAACACACATCAATTGGCAGTGGGATAAACTCAACGTAACAGCTTTGTATTGGCCTGAGCTTTGTCTTCTTAGAGAATGGATTCGCCAAATCTACCCATCTTTCTCCCTCCTCCTTTTTAAGTCCCCTGCAGGAGAAATAGTTCCCCCATAGGCCCTTAACTGATGACTGAAGTGTCTCCAGCCAATGCTAGCCCCTTGAGTGTAGCATTGCTTCTTATCACCTAGAATCTTTAAAACTGCAAAAATCCCTGGCTGATATCAATAACATATATTTTTAATAAATAGATAAATATTTATTTATTTTGACATGAAAGAAACACACACACGTGTGTGTGTGTTTCTTTCATGTCAAATGAGTTTCCTTGAATAGAGGAATGAGGTCTCCCTCTTGGGCAACTAAGATAGTTTGGTCATTAGGACAAAGGCAGCACCAACAAGAGCAAAAGGAAGAAGCAGGAGGCGGGAGGGATGCCACGGTACCTTGTGGGTCCAGCCTGCACTCTCCTCTCTTACCAAGGGAGTCAAGCCTCTGCCTCTCTCTACAAGCCTTGGCCTTACTCTACAGCTGCCACCAGGCTCTGTCCCCTGGGGCCACACACCACACAGCCAAGTGGCAGAATAGGATACAGTCTTCTCAGAAGCCCTCTTCCTTGCAAAGCTGACAACAAGCATGAGGCCCCCTTCTCCTGAAAAGCTCTTCTACAAATCACCCAGTAGAGACATACAGGGGGATGGAAACATTCACCATGCAGGGATGTCATAAAAGTCTCAGAACTTTATAAGATTCTTACAGGCTATGGATCCCAATCTTTTCCTGATTTTGTTTCTGGAGAATGAGCTCATCAAGCAAAACTTCTCCTTCTGACCCTACTTTGAATGAGGCCAGCTTATGTCCCCTCCCCCTCACAAAGGCAGCCCAGCCTTGCGGTCATAGACAAAATTTGCCTTCTGAGTATCTGCGGAGTGACAACACCTGAAAACAAGGCCACTGCTCATCCTGGAGCATGTATCCCCTCGGACATTTCCTCCCTTCCCAGCGGTAGGCAGGGCCAAGTCCTGGCAGGCTGGCTCCAGGAACCCCAAGCATAGATAGCCTTGACAAGTTCACTCATACGCAGTTTTCCATGACTTTAAAAATATTTTAAAATATGATCATAAAATGATAGCAGTGACTTTTAAAATATTTCCCCTCCCCAAAGAAACTGCATTCTGAGCACAATTATTTAACATGTTTTTAAAATTCTCTACCAATGGACTTTCTCTACACGTGGGCTGGTTTGAGGGAAAGGTTTGTGCAGGCCACGGGACAGGCATGATTGGCGATCTATTCATGCAAAGACCAGCACTCATGGCTGCCTCCGAGTGCCATAAAATGCCTGCCTACCAGGCACCATCTAAGTGGATTTTACCAAAGGGCAACTCACCAAATAGCCTGACTGGAGAAAAAGAAGCACAGTGGAGACATGGGAGAAGCACCTGTTCCCACCTTTGGGAAAGCAATCACCTGGTTGGTCGCCGAGATGCGATACATACCAGCCCTTCCTGTCAACGGCTATGCCGTGGTCAGAAACATGAGCTTCCACTGAGCCTGCCTCCAGGTTGCCAAAAGCCTGCACCTGACAAGCAACCGGGGGTGTGAGTCCTTCCGACAGCCAGCCAGAGTGAAAAGGAGAGACTGTGTTTGAGAACAAGCCTGACCCTGTTGGTCCTTTTGAGAACAAGGACCTGGGAAACCACTCCTGCCTAGGAAAGACAGAAGGAGAGACAGAGTTCTGACCCCACTGGCTCTTCTGATGGGTCTAAAGGTCTCCCACCTTGTGATTCTGCAATACCTCTGCCAGCCCTGGCTCTGTAGGAAAAAATTACATTTGAGAAAAATGGGCACAATAAAATCAGAATGTGTGCCTTTAAGGAAGAGTCCCTCAGATAAGCGTTGCTAAAGCTCCAAATATACAGCCCATAAAACACAGAGGATATTTGTACTGTGACTAAGGTTCAACATTGATCATCACTAAATGATCATCACTAACAAATCAACATGTGACATTAGCCAGAAGGGCTACTGGATGTTAAAGAAACTCAAAAATCCCAGGAAACAGCCACTTGATGAGCAAACAGTTTAATTTAGTGTCACTCACAGGAAATAGACAATAGCGTTATTAAAATTGCAACAATGTAGCCATTTGCAATTCATTCACATTTCACATTAGATGCCCCCCTCCTTCCAGCTAATGTTGACTATTACCAGTAAAATGCACAATAACAACCATTAATTGAGCATTTTCAGTGTGCCAGGCACTGTGCCATGAGCTTCAAAAGCATTCTGTGACTTAACTATAATATGGAACACTTAAATAGATCTTGCTAATGTGCCAGATATTGTTCTCAGCATTTTATATGTCTTAACTTCCTTACTCCTCACAAAGACCCCATGAGGTAAGTACTATTATTATCAGGTTTTACAGATGAGGAAACTGAGGCAAAGTGAGGTTAAACAATTTTCCCAGGATTACATATCTAATTAAGAGGCAGGGCAAAAATCCAAAACCCATGCAGTCTGTTCCACAGTTTATGCTCTCAACTCTTACCTCATAATTGCATCTTCAAAACATCTCCAAGAAATATATGTTGCAATCCTCTCTTTTCATAAGTAAGGAAACTGAGATTTAGAATGATTAAGTAATTTCTTTAATCGCACAGCCAGGAGGTGGCAGAGCCTGGACCAGAACTCAGACCTTTCAGGTACCTAAAGCCTAGAGGCCAGAGGTTTCTGTTATTTCTTGTATCCATTGTCATTCGTTGGCTCTGAGTATATAATCATTCTTCCTACTTGAACATCAGGTTAGTGTATTTGAATGGCTATTGGGTTCTAGACACTGTGCTGCCAAAGATTAGGTGGTCCCTCCCTTCTAAGAGCTTACACTCTAGTTTTGGAAGTGCTGATGCTGAAGCTGTCATTCAAGTATATGGAGAGGCTGAAAGAACGACCTCTTCCCCATGCTCTTTGTCACTTACAGACTCCTTGTGGTTGGTGTCTGTAACTATGGGTATAAAAAAGAACATTGATGATGTCCCTTACTCAGTCAAAAGTATCTCTCATAACAAATCAATGCTTTTGTTGAAGCTAATTACCAAATTCTCTAAGCCATCTCAAGTTGCTTGAAGCTACTGTCAACATATTTTTGTGGTGGTCTCACTTTCTTCTGCCCATTCTGAGTGAAGGTCCTTCTGCATCTCCCCACTCTGGCCTTTATGGTTACGGCTGCTATGGGCCATTGAGTTGTGTTGCATAAGGTGTCACTTCTAGAAGTGACTGTGCTCAGGACCTCAACAACAGAACTGAGGGACATTAACAAAACTTCTAAGGACACTAACAGTGTCGCATTGGGAACCTCAAGAATAACCCTCCTGAATCTGCCACTTATTGACCATGGGATCTCTAGCTACCCAATTTCTGTATCCTCTTGTATTATGTGGATAAAAATAGTATCTCTCACTAGAGTTTTTGTGAGTATTAAATAAACGGTATCAGTGTCCTCTTGTATTATATGGATAAAAATAGTACCTCTCACTAGAGTTTTGTGAGTATTAAATAAGCTAATACATGTAAAGCACTTAAAACAGTGCCTGGAGGATTAATGCTCCATAAATGTTAGCTGGTACTGTTGCTTCTTCTCTTCCCCCTCCTCCTCCCTCCCCCTCTTCCCTCTCCTCCTCCTCTTCCTTCTTCTTCTTTTTCTACTTCTTTTCTTCTTCTTCCCCTTCGTCTTCCTCTTCCACTTCCCCTTCTCCTTTTATTCTTCCCACTCCTCTTTTTCCTCTTCCTCCTTCCACTTGTTTCATTATTATCAGCATCATAATCATTTTTCTTCTTCTATAGGAAATTTTCACAAGCTTATATAAGGGTTTGGTATCATAATAGCTTTTTTTTGAATTTTATTTTATTTTTTTATACAGCAGGTTCTTATTAGTTATCCATTGTATACATATTAGTGTATATATGTCAATCTCAATCTCCCAATTCATCCCACCACAACCACCCCCCACCCCGGGCACTTTCCCCCCTTGGTGTCCATACGTTCGTTCTCTACATCTGTGTCTCTATTTCTGCCCTGCAAACTGGTTCATTTGTACCATTTTTCTAGGTTCCACATATGTGCATTAATATACGATATTTGTTTTTCTCTTTCTGACTTGCTTCACTTTGTATGACAGTCTCTAAATCCACCACGTCTCTACAAATGACCCAATTTTGGTCCTTTTTATGGCTGAGTAATATTCCATTGTATATATTACCACATCTTCTTTATCCATTCATCTGTCAATGGGCATTTAGGTTGCTTCCCTAACCTGGCTATTGTAAATAGTGCTGCAATGAACATTGGGGTGCATGTGTCTTTTTGAATTATGGTTTTCTCTGGGTATATGCCCAGTAGTGGGATTACTGGGTGATATGGTAATTCTATTTTTAGTTTTTTAAGGAACCTCCATGCTGTTCTCCATACTGACTGTATCAAATTACATTCCCACCAACAGTGCAGGAGGGTTCCCTTTTCTCCACACCCTCTCCAGCATTTGTTATTTGTAGATTATCTGATGATGCCCATTCTAACTGGTGTGAGGTGATACCTCATTGTAGTTTTAATTTGCATTTCTCTAATAATTAGTGATGCTCAGCAGCTTTTCATGTGATTCTTGGCCATCTGTAGGTCTTCTTTGGAGAAATGTCTATTTAGGTCTTATGCCCATTTTTGGATTGGGTTGTTCGTTTTCTTAATATTGAGCTGCATGGGCTGTTTATATATTTTGCTGAATTCTTTTAGCTTTTGCTTGTCTGTAAAGCTTTTGATTTCTCCGTCGAATCTGAATGAGATCCTTGCTGGGTAGTGTAATCTTGGTTGTAGGTTCTTCCCTTTCATCACTTTAAATATATCATGCCACTCCCTTCTGGCTTGTAGAGTTTCTGCTGAGAAATCAGCTGTTAACCTTATGGGACTTCCCTTGTATGTTATTTGTCATTTTTCCCTTGTTGCTTTCAATAATTTTTCTTTGTCTTTAATTTTTGTCAATTTGATTACTATGTGTCTCAGCATATTTCTCCTTGCATTTAACCTGCCTGGGACTCTCTGTGCTTCCTGGACTTGGGTGGCTATTTCCTTCCCCATGTTAGGAAAGTTTTTGACTATAATCTCTTCAAATATTTTCTCAGGTCCTTTCTCTCTCTCTTCTCCTTCTGGGACCCCTATAATGTGAATGTTGTTATGTTTAATGTTGTCCCAGATGTGTTTTAGGCTGTCTTCATTTCTTTGCATTCTTTTTTCTTTATTCTGTTCTGCAGCAGTGAATTCCACCATTCTGTCTTCCAGGTCACTTATCCATTCTTCTGCCTCAGTTATTCTGCTATTGATTCCTTCTAGTGTATTTTTAATTTCAGTTACTGTATTGTTCACCTCTGTTTGTTTATTCCTTGAGTCTTCTAGGTGTTTGTTCTTTAATTCTACTAGGTCTTTGTTAAACATTTCTTGCATCTTCTCGATCTGTGCCTCCATTCTTGTTCCAAGGTCCTGTATCATCTTCACTGTCATTATTCTGAATTCTTTTTCTGGAAGGTTGCCTATCTCCACTTCATTTAGTTGTTTTTTTGGGTTTTATCTTGTTCCTTCATCTGGTACATATCCCTGTGCCTTTTCATCTTGTTTATCTTTCTGTGAATGTGGTTTTTGTTCCATAGGCTGCAGGATTGTAGTTCTTCTTGCTTCTGCTCATCATCATTATTATTATTACTATTTATTATAATCAAATTCAGTGTTTGCCAGGAGTTTTCTTTTTCTTAACAGTTGATAGTACACTGGTAGTTCTGTCTTTCAAATGGAGAAAGAACATGCTGGTCCTCAATTTTATTTTCATCAACTCTTAGCATACCTGAGCAGAATTTAATTTAAAAAATATTCTTATATTTTACATTGTCTAAGTAATCATTGGTCTGAATAATATTTGACTGTATTCCATAACACCTCAGTAGTGTAAATGGATCTAAAAGGACTCCTTAACTGTGTTTTGTTTGTGGAAATATGATCTTTAACCAAAAAAATACAGAGAAATTCAAACTTGCCAAAAGGCAAAATAATAAAATAAATGGCCTGTCTTTCATTTAAAACTCTAGGTTCCCATAAATCTTCTGAAATCAGAAAAAAAAATGGGTTGAGAAGGTGTGTTATTGTTGGCATTGTTGAGTGTGTTGATATATTCGGGTGGTGAACAGAAAAGGTTAAAGTCACCCAACCCAGTAGCATCTATCAATCTCTGTTCATGTGTGAGCAAATGTCAAAATTAGCTGCTATCTGGTTTTGAATTAGATGTTTTTCTTTGATCTTCTCATTAAAGTCTTTGTCTTTGGTCACACTGTGTTTACTGAAAAGCCTTTGGTTCTTACTGACCTACATTAACTTTATTACTTCATCCCCCATGACTCCAGGCTGTGTTCTAAACCACAAACCCATTGCTTCACATCGTGAAAAATGTTCTTGACTATCACAACCTGAGGTAAGAGAGAGGCTTAATATCATTTTGATATGATAGCACCTGATAAAGATGCCATTAGTATGTATCAATACTAGAAAAGTAGCAAATGCACCATGGTTGTGGTTCTTTTGTTTTCTAAATTAATTGACTGGCAAAAAGGACTACAATATTGGACTCTAAATCAAAAGGAGGTAGCTCTAAGAGGTTACTGACAGCACGGCTTCTGGTAACAGGGAGCCTGAAGAGAAATAAGTGACAAACCTCTAGGAGGTCAGACTGAGCCTCACTGAATGGGACTCAGCAATGAAGGAGAAGAAGAAGAATATATCACTTATCTATAGCTTAGTAACAAATTACCCCAAAAGTTAATGACTTAAAACAACAGATCTGGGATGATGGCTTGTGATCATGCACTTACACGACCCTAAGAGTGAGTGCCTCCTTAAATTTTGTACCCTAGGCTTGCCTCACCCTGGCCCTGGCTGTCTAACACAACAAAAAATATTTATAATCTTTCACAGTTTCACTGGGAGCAACTCAGCTGGATGGTTTTCACTCAGGGTCTCTCATGAATTTGTAGTCAAGATGTCAACTGTAATTGCAGTTATCTGAAGGCTTGACTGGGGCTGGAAGAGCTCTTCCAAAGTGTGTCCCTCCCATGGCTGGCAAGTAAGTGGCAGCTGTTGGCAGGAGGCCTCAGTTCTCTCCCCTTGGGGCTCTCCATAATCTGTTGGGTGTCCTCGTAATATGGCAGCTGAGTGAGCCAAGGAGGAAGGTGGAAGCCACAAGGTCTTTCATTATCTATGCTCATAAATTACACACCATCATTTCCACCATATTCTTTTGGCCACATAGGCCAACGCTGATGCAATGTAGGAGCGGATTATGCAAAGGTGTGAATAATGGATCCTTGGCAGCTATTCTGAAGGCTGCCTATTTTATAAAGAAAGAGTAGGAGGAGAGAAAGGGGAAGAAAAATGCTTAACTGAGAATCTTGCTTTATAAGGATGGCTTTGGCTTGAGCTTTTGGATAAAGATTAAGTCAAAATAGCAAACTGTGGAGGAGAACTAGGACTGGCTATATTATTGAATAATCCAACTCCTTACTCAAAAGCTGTGTACATGTGTAGGGAGTGCTGATTGGTGGGAGGGCTGAGCACAAGGCTTCATGGCAGACACAGCCTTTCCATCACTTGTCCACCTAGGAAGGCTGCCAGTCCATAAAATCCCAGCTAGTGTGGTACTGAATGATCTGGGCAGTAGAGGGGATATAATAAAGTCTCTTGGGCTTCCCTGGTGGCGCAGTGGTTGAGAATCTGCCTGCTAATGCAGGGGACACGGGTTCGAGCCCTGGTCTGGGAGGATCCCACATGCCACGGAGCAACTAGGCCCGTGAGCCACAACTACTGAGCCTGCGCGTCTGGAGCCTGTGCTCTGCAAAAAGAGAGGCCGCGATAGTGACAGGCCCGCGCACCACGGTGAAGAGTGGCCCCCGCTTGCCACAACTAGAGAAAGCCCTCACACAGAAACGAAGACCCAACACAGCAAAAATAAATAAATTAATTAATAAACTCCTACCCCCAACATCTTCAATAAAAAAAATAATAAAAAAAATAATAAAGTCTTAAAAGATAGCTTATTCCATTAGAGTGGCTTTGTTCACAGTGTCTAGGGCTTCATTTACTTATTCCTGGGTGATCTGTGCTTAAGTCCAGTCTCTGTGATGGAATGATATCCTTGTTCTTCACTTGAGTTAAATACAAAGTTAGCATAAATAAGTACCACAAATTTTCCTATTCCCCCAAAGATTAATTTGATTATTTCTAAAAAGAAGCCCTTTTTGATTTTTTTCAATTCAACACTTTCTATCAGTAAGGAGAACACAGGCAAGCAGATCAGCCTACTCTCTTCCTTGTGTGGTCAACATCTCTCCCTCAAACACCAAACTTCCCAGAAACTACGTGGTACCTTCTGCCAAACGACGACCCTGAAGTTAACACATGGATCTTTCTTTTCACCCAAGAGGGCGGTGATTTTTTCAATGCAGAGAATGCTGTGTGCCAGGGACTTCACTCCTGAAGATTCACCTCATCTCCAGCTCCTGCTCTCCTTCTCCTCCACTGAGTGGTCCCCAGCCTCCCTGATGGGGGACCTGCCCTCACACCCGGCACTGCCCCTGGCTGACGCTCCCTGGAAGCCCTCTGTAAGAATGAAGGGAATGTGTCATCTTTAATACTGAGATTGTCCATCAGAACCAAGCGTCAGTGTGCAGACACCCTTCCCTGCTCTTTTGTCCCTGTGTCTTATCATGACTCTCCAGCAGGGCCTTTGATTTGCACACCTCACTGGGGGAGTCTGGGCTACTTTTTAGCTTGCACCTCTGTTTGCAAAGATATGTATCCAATTCTGCACACAATGAAAGAATAACAACAACATGAATTACAAATGTTATGATGCATTATGCTTTGATTAAATAAGAAATGTGATCGGCTGAGGCCAAAATGATAGAACTAGAATCCCGTCAAGAAAAAAGATGAATGAACAGAACTACAGTGACATCTGCTGGTTCCTGCCATAGAGTTGTTGGTTTAAGTGTCACCAGAAGTGGGTGGTGGAAGGAAATAATAATGATGATAATCTCGTGCTTTAAAAATAAATCGTTAAAATGTGCTTTTATGCAAAGATGTGTTAAGTTCAGCTGTTTTAATCTGTATGTTGTGAATGAGAAAACAAAAGTCTTTGGAATAGACGGTGAAAATTGTTTACTCTGCAGTTGCTCATGACAGGAACGGAGAAGGCCACTCGTGTCATCATTTCAGCACACGAGCCCTCACACCACACGTCGCAGCAGGTCGACTTGTCAGTCTGGAGAAGAAGGTAAGTATGCAAAACAACAGGGCTCTACTCAGAAGTATCTCCGAGTCTTAAAACACTGGCTTCCTCTTCAGATGTTCCAGGAGAAGCTGAGGCTCCAGGGGACACGAATGACCCTCCCCGCCCACATGTACACCATGTTGCATGGTTTCTCTGCAAAGAAATGTCCACGACCGCAATGCTGAGGCACATTAGAAAATCATTAAGATGTAATCAGGCACTCCCTGGGGGCTGGGGCTTCAGGGGAATCAATAAACTTTGCCACCCTGTTGGCTTCCACTCAGGAAAATCTTCAATTATCAATGTTCGCTGCCCCCTTTGCCAAAAAAATGAAGCAAGATCCTGCTCTGAGGTCCAGCATCCTGAACACAAAATGCCCAAAGCTGCCTCCTTGGAGCCTAAGTCTCAGCAAAGCTTTCCCTCGAGCGTTTCTCGGCCAGTGTCTTTTGTAGAAAGGGCAGGGTTTTTGTTGGACCCCCAAAGCAGTGTCACAAAGGGAGCTGTCATCTGGACTCTGGATAGTGACCATTCTGTTTTCAATGAAATACAAACCCACATGGATATTTTTTTCCTAAGCACAGCCCTAAATGCCTTCAGTGTACGGTGTCCACAACAACAGATTGTAAAGCTTTGCTAACAGCCTTACTTACCCCCCAAATTAGGAGAGATTATGTTTTTCAGAAATTATCCAAATCATTTTAAAATGGCCTGCATGGACCTTAGCTTTGGGGGCCCGCATGACAAAAGATGAACACTGCATTAGGAACAAAGGAACTTTTCGCTTCTGTCTCGTGCTTGGGCTCTGAGTGCGGAGGCATGGCTGTCATTGTGCTGTGCTAAAAGCATCCTTATCCCGCATCTGAATAAAGGACAAAGAGGCCCCCATCCAGGCAGCATGTGGGGATGTGCACATCTAACAACAACCGTATATTGTGTGGAAGTACAAGTGTGGACAGTCTGCACTTCTTAGAAGCTGAGCCGCGTTACAGCTATCTGGGTTCCTTTTAATGACTCTGAGGGACAATGCATCACCTACAAGTCTAAAGCACATTCGATAAAACATCGTGGAGCCAGTGCCTGTGGAATTCATTTTCCAGAGACAGCCAGGCTTGGGGATTTGGTTTCCAAGTTTTTTTTTTCTTTTTTTGTGTGTGTTTAAACTGCAAAGCTACTTTTTTCCCCCTCTATCATCCTTTGGCCCTGGTTGAGTCTGCACAATTCATCATTGTTTCAGCAGGTTTTCTACAAGGGAAGATTATTAAACTAATTGATTATTAATTGATTATCATAATAGTCGCATTCTATTTGCAGTGATTCCTGAAAGCAAGGTATGCCCCGGGTCGTTCTCAACAGTCAGGGATTTGCAGACCCGGAGCCAGGCTGGAGCATCCCCAGGGACCCATCCATGTTGCTCTGACGGTGCCACATCCATTATTCCCACAAATAATGCTAAGGGAGGTAGTACCGGGTGGAACTGAGAGTATCCTTTCCTGCAGTTTCTTCCGTTTGCAAGAAGTCGGGCGCTTCTATTTTCTGAATAACTCCTCTTCTGAGAGAAGAGGAGGACCTCTTTTCCAGAATCCTTCTCTACCTTCCTGTGGCCACAGACTCCGGGTGCTTTGGACTCAGGGGGCTATGGTCATGGTTCTGTCTCCTGACACATGTTTCAGCTTGTGACTCAAACTCCGTTACTATTAAAGAGTGACACTGTCACATGCATTCATGCAGCCCTGCGTTGTGTCATCAAAAGCCCTTTCCTGGGTGCCCTCCATGCCTTAGTCCCTTGTTCAGGTCCTGGGGACACAATAGTGCACAAGGGGTGCCCTCGGGCTCATGGGGCAGAAAGACAATTATCTCGACTAGACACCAGGGTGTCATTTGTGCTGTGGCAGCACAGAAAAGGGGGGCAGGAGTCAGGGAAAGCTTCCCAGAGGAAGGGATATTTGAGCTGACTTTTCAAGGATGTGGAATTAACTGGGTACAGATGGGACAGTATGTTCCAGGCAGAGGGAGCATCAGAGAGGAATGAAACCACAGCTAAGTTCAAATAAACAGTTCTTCCCAAGTGGCCAGAGGGAAGGTGTATGTATGGGGAGTCTGGCAGTGATGAGGGGAGCGTCAGGAAACAGGAAAACCCCCATATGTGGGATTGTTGGTCCTCAAAGGTGTAGCTTCATGGCACACTTTAGTTAACGTTTGTTAAGCACCTACTGTATACAGGGAATGGTCCTACATGCTAGGCAGGATTGGGAGGAAAACCATCTCTGGTCTCAATAACGAACACACATTGAGCGCCCACTGCATACCAGACCAGTGGTCCTTTTGCTGTTCTATTGAATCCTCACAACAAACCTGCAAAGTAGGTACTGTCATCCCAGTTTTGCAAATGAGGAAACTTGAGCCCTGAGGGGCAAAAATGACGTGTCCAAGATCAAACATGTGGTTTGCAACTCAGCTGGGCTACAACTACAGATAAGTCACAAGAAGCTTGTGAGCAAAAGTTTCCAGTGACACAAAACCACGGAGGAGAGGGAGGGGAATGCAAATATTTGGGGAAGATACTCCCCCTGTCCAAGTCAACATATCCCGTTGTACCGTAAATGAGCCCCAGGCTCAGACTTTCCGGAAACCCCTGTGTGGATTCTCCAGGCAGGAGAGCTCTACAGAGATGGCTTCTTTTCCTGTAACCCCTTCTCTCCACCCCAAGCCACTCTGCCTTTGAAACACTTCCCTCTCTCCTGATGTAGCCCCACCTCTGACCTATCAGCTGCTGTGCAAGGCATAAGCCCCCTCTTGGGTACTGTAAATTCCCCCGGCCTCTGGCATGGGTGGCAATTCCCACCAATTCCCACTTCAGACATTTCTCAAGCTGGTCAGAGGGAAGCAGAAAGATTCATAGCCAAGAAAAGGAGAGACGATTGGGATGATTCTCAACATGGGGCTGTGGTTTCCTTTATAGAACTTTTATTTAGTATCAGTTCGCCCTGGTTACTTTTCAAAATATTAAAATCCATAAGTAAACATCTTACCCTGTTAAGGTTAGTCTCCTGCCAGGAGCCCTTATCAGGCTTATAAATTCTATTTTTATCTCCCCCACCTGCTCCCCACTATTCTCTTAAACTGACACCAGAAGGTCTAATAACCAGTCACCCAATTCCTCGGTTACAGCCTCTCCAACAAGGGGAGAAGGGTAGTCTCACTAATACAGAAAGCAAAGAAAAGGAAAGAATGATCAAGGGCTTCTTAAAGCAACTAAAAGTGGCAAAGCCTGCTTAGAAACAGAATGCTTATGGAGACATAAGAAACAGCATGTTTGAGGGTAGATCTTCAAGATGGCGGAAGAGTAAGACGTGGAGATCACCTTCCTCTCCACAAATACATCAGAAATCCGTCTACATGTGGAACAGCTCCTACAGAACACCTACTGAACGCTGGCAGAATACATCAGACTTCCCAAAAGGCAAGAAACTCCCCACGTACCTGGGTAGGGCAAAAGAAAAAAGAAAAAACAGAGACAAAAGAATAGGGACGGGACCTGCACCAGTGGGAGGGAGCCGTAAAGGAGGAAAGTTTTCCACACACTAGGAGCCCCTTCGCGGGCAGAGACTGCGGGTGGCGGAGTGGGGAAGCTTCGGAGCCACGGAGGAGAGCGCAGCAACCGGGGTGCGGAGGGCAAAGCGGAGAGATTCCCGCACAGATCGCTGCCGACCGGCACTCACCAGCCCGAGAGGCTTGTCTGCTCACCCGCCAGGGCGGGCGGGGCTGGGAGCTGAGGCTCGGGCTTCGGTCGGAGCGCAGGGAGAGGACTGGAGTTGGCGGTCTGAACACAGCCTGAAGGGGCTAGTGCACCATGGCTAGCCGGGAGGGAGTCTGGGGAAAAGTCTGGAGCTGCCGAAGAGGCAAGAGACCACTGTTTCGGGGTGCGCGAGGAGAGGGGATTCAGAGCACCGCCTAAACGAGCTCCAGAGACGGGCACGAGCTGCGGCTATCAGCACAGACCCCAGAGACGGGCATGAAATGCTAAGGCTGCTGCGGCAGCCACCAAGAAGCCTGTGTGCGAGCACAGGTCACTATCCACACCTCCCCTCCTCCCGGGAGCCTGTGCAGCCCGCCACTGCCAGGGTCCCGTGATCCAGGGACAACTTCCCCAGGAGAACATACGGCGCGCCTAAGGCTGGTGCAACGTCACGCTGGCCTCTGCCGCCGCAGGCTCGCCCCGCACTCCGTGCCCCTCCCTCCCCCCAGCCTGAGTGAGCCAGAGCCCCTGAATCAGCTGCTCCTTTAACCCCCTCCTGTCCAGCGGGAACAGACACCCTCAGGCAACCTACATGCAGAGGCGGGGCCAAATCCAAAGCTGAACCCCGGGAGCTGTGCGAACAAAGAAGAGAAAGGGAAATCTCTCCCAGCAGCCTCAGGAGCAGCGGATTAAATCTCCACAATCAACTTGATGTACCCTGCATCTGTGGGATACCTGAAGAGACAATGAATCATCCCAAATTGAGGAGGTGGACTTTGGGAGCAACGAAATATATATATTTTTCCTTTTTCTCTTTTTGTGAGTGTGTATGTGAAACACAAAAGAAGAAAAGGACTTACAAAAACAAACCCATAACAATTAAGGAAATGGTAATAGGAACATACATATCAATAATTACCTTAAACGTGAATGGATTAAATGCTCCAACCAAAAGACACAGACTGGCTGAATGGATACAAAAACAAGACCTGTATATGTGCTGTCTGCAAGAGACCCACATCAGACCTAGGGACACATACAGACTGAAATTGAGGAGACAGAAAAAGATAGTCCATGCAAATGGAAATCAAAAGAAAGCTGGAGTAGCAGTTCTCATATCAGACAAAATAGACTTTAAAATAAAGACTATTATAAGAGAAAAAGAAGGACACTACATAATGATCAAGGGGTCAATCCAAGAAGAAGATATAACAATTGTAAATATTTATGTACCCAACGTAGCAGCACCTCAATACATAAGGCAATGCTAACACCCATAAAAGGGGAAATCGACAGTAACACAATCATAGTAGGGGACTTTAACACCCCACTTTCACCAATGGGCATATCATCCAAAATGAAAATAAATAAGGAAGCACAAGTTTTAAATGATACATTAAACAAGATGGATTTAATTGATATTTATAGGACATTCCATCCAAAAACAACAGAATACACTTTCTTCTCAAGTGCTCATGGAACATTCTCCAGGATAGATCATATCTTGGGTCACAAAATCAACCCTTGGTAAATTTAAGAAAATTGAATCATATCAGGTATCTTTTCCAACCACAATGCTATAAAACTTGATATCAATTACAGGAAAAAATCTGTAAAAAATACAAACACATGGAGGCTAAACAATACACTTCTTAATAACCAAGAGATCACTGAAGAAATCAAAGAGGAAATCAAAAAATACCTAGAAACAAATGACATTGAAAACATGATGAACCAAAGACTATGGGATGAAGCAAAAGCAGTTCTAAGAGGGAAGTTTAGAGCAATACAATCCTACCTTAAGAAACAAGAAACATCTCAAATAAACAACCTAACCCTACAGCTAAAGCAATTAGAGAAAGAAGAACAAAAAATCCCCAAAGTTAGCAGAAGGAAAGAAATCATAAAGATCAGATCAGAAATAAATGAAAAAGAAATGAAGGAAACAATAGCAAAGATAAATAAAACTAAAAGCTGGTTCCTTGAGAAGATAAATGAAATTGATAACCCATTAGCCAGACTAAACAAGAAAAAAAGGGAGAAGACTCAAATCAGTAAAATTAGAAATGAAAAAAGGAGAAGTAACAATTGACACTGCAGAAATACAAAGGATCATGTGGGATTACAAGCAGCTCTATGCCAATAAAATGGACAATCTGGAAGAAATGGACAAATTCTTAGAAAAGCACAACCTTCCGAGCCTGAATCAGGGAGAAATAGAAAATATAAACAGACCAATCACAAGCACTGAAATTGAGACTGTGATTAAAAATCATCCAACAAACAAAAGCCCAGGACCAGAGAGCTTCATAGGCAAATTCTGTCAAACATTTAGAGGAGAGCTGACACCTATACTCTCAAACTCTTCCAAAATATAGCAGAGGGAGGAACACTCCCAAACTCATTCTATGAGGCCATCATAACCCTGACACCAAAACCAGACAAAGATGTCACAAAGAAAGAAAACTACAGACCAATATCACTGATGAACATAGATGCAAAAATCCTCAGCAAAATACTAGCAAACAGAATCCAACAGGACATTAAAAGGATCATACACCGTGATCAAGTGGGGTTTATCCCAGGAGTGCAAGGACTCTTCAATATATGCAAATCAATCAATGTGATACACCATACTAACAAATTGAAGGAGAAAAACCATATGATCATCTAAATAGAGGCAGAAAAAGCTTTGGAAAAAATCAACACCCATTTATGATGAAAACTCTCCAGAAAGTAGGCATAGAGGGAACTTACCTCAACATAATAAAGGCCATATATGACAAACCCACAGCCAACATTGTTCTCAGTGGTGAAAAACTGAAAACATTTCCACTAAGATCAGGAACAAGACAAGGTTCTCCACTCTCACCACTATTATTTAACATAGTTTTGGAAGTTTTAGCCACAGCAATCAGAGAATAAAAAGAAATAAAAGGAATCCAAATTAGAAAAGAAGAAGTAAAACTGTCACTGTTTGCAGATGACATGATACTATGCATAGAGAATCCTAAAGATGCCACCAGAAAACTACTAGAGCTAATCAATGAATTTGGTAAAGTAGCAGAATACAATTTTAATGCACAGAAGTCTCTTGCATTTCTATACACTAGTGATGAAAAATCTGAAAGAGAAATTAAGGAAACACTCCCATTTACCATTGCAACAAAAATAATAAAGTACCTAGGAATAAACTTAACTAAGGTGACAAAAGACCTGTATGCAGAAAACTAAAAGACACTGATGAAAGAAATTAAAGATGATACAAACAGATGGAGAGATATACCATGTTCTTGGATTGGAAGAATCAACATTGTGAAAATGACTATACTATCCAAAGCAATCTACAGATTCAGTGTAATCCCTATCAAACTACCACTGGCATTTTTCACAGAACTAGAACAAAAAATTTCACAATCTGTATGGAAACACAAAAGACCCCAAATAGCCAAAGCAACCTTGGGAAAGAAAAATGGAGCTGGAGTAATCAGGCTCCCAGTCTTCAGACTATACTACAAACCTACAGTAATCAAGACAGTATGGTACTGGCACCAAAACTGAAATATAGATCAATGCAAGAGGATAGAAAGCCCAGAGATAAACCCATGCACATAGGGTCACCTTATTTTTGATAAAGGAGGCAAGAATATACAATGGAGAAAAGACACCCTCTTCAATACGTGGTGCTGGGAAAACTGGACAGCTACATGTAAAAGAATGAAATTGGAACACTACCTAACACCATACACAAAAATAAACTCAGAATGGATTAAAGACCTAAATGTAAGGCCAGACACTATAAAACTCTTAAGAGGAAAACATAGGTAGAACACTCTGTGACATAAATCACAGCAAGATCCTTTTTGACCCACCTCCTAGAGAAAGGGAAATAAAAACAAAAATAAACACATGGGACCTAATGAAACTTAAAACCTTTTGCACAGCAAAGGAAACCATAAACAAGACGAAAAGACAACCCTCAGAATGGGAGAAAATATTTGCCAATGAAGCCACTGACAAAGGATTAATCTCCAAAATTTACAAGCAGCTCATGCAGCTCAATATAAAAAAAACAACCCAATCCAAAAATGGGCAGAAGAGCTAAATAGACATTTCTCCAAAGAAGATATACAGATTGCCAACAAACACATGAAAGAACGCTCAACATCACTAATCATTAGAGAAATGCAAATCAAAACTACAGTGAGGTATCACCTCACACCAGTCAGAATGGCCAGCATCAAAAAATCTACAAACAATAAATGCTGGAGAGGGTGTGGAGAAAAGGGAACCCTCTTACACTGTTGGTGGGAATGTAAATTGATACAGCTACTATGGAGAACAGTATGGAGGTTCCTTAAAAAACTAAAAATAGAACTACCATACGACCCAGCAATTCCACTACTGGGCATATACCCAGAGAAAACCTTAATTCAAAAAGAGTCAGGTACCACAATGTTCATTGCAGCTCTATTTACAATAGCCAGGACATGGAAGCAACCTAAGTGTCCATCGACAGATGAATGGATAAAGAAGATGTGGCACATTATATACAATGGAATATTACTCAGCCATAAAAAGAAACGAAATTGAGTTACTTGTAGTGAGGTGGATGGACCTAGAGTCTGTCATACAGAGTGAAGTAAGAAAGAGAAAAACAAATACTATATGCTAACACATATATATGGAATCTAAAAAAAAATGGTTATGAAGAACCAAGGGGCAGGACAGGAATAAAGACGCAGAGGTAGAGAATGGACTTGAGGACACAGGGATGGGGAAGGGTAAGCTGGGACAAAGTGAGAGAGTACCATGGACATATATACACCACCAAATGTAAAACAGATAGGTAGTGGGAAGCAGCCACATAGCACAGGGAGATCAGCTCGGTGCTTTGTGACCACCTAGAGGGGTGGGATAGGGAGGGTGGGAGGGAGATGCAAGAGGGAGGAGATGTGGGGATATATGTATATGTATAGCTGATTCACTTTGTTATAAAGCAGAAACTAACACGCCATTGTAAAGCAATTATATTCCAATAAAGATGTTAAAAAAAAAAAGAAACAGCATGCTTCAACATAAGCTGAAATGTAATAAACACATGGAAAATAGTCCTAGGAAAAGAATGCTACAGAAACAGTCATGGAAGTGTCAAGCTAGTACACAGGGAATATGGCTGGATTTTTCTAGAACACTATAGGTCTTATTTATGCCTGAATTCCTCTGGTAAAATTTTCCTGTGGCTGATCTTTGCACCCTGAATCCAACTAGTCAAGGTCAGCCCCTCGCACCTTGTCTGGAGCTCCATCGTTTCAGATAGTGTGTTGTGTGTTTGCTCATTGCCTCTTTGAGTTCTCCAGGATTCACACAACATTGTATTTCTGAATCTGTAATACATCACATCACAGAGGGAAATAGAAAAGGAAGATGCTGAAGGGAACATGAAGGGAGAAAAAGACAGGAGACTTTGTCAGGAGTTTTAAACTTTCTTATTGAGTTAGAAGAAGCCCCTGGGAGAAGACGCTTTAGATGTTTAGTCCTCCTGGGAGCACTGTTGCTGTAGAGAAGAAAGTGCGTGATGATTTAAAAGTGGTAGCGACACAGGAGAAACCCAAAGAGACGACTGGGGGAAGGTGTCTGTTTCACAATCGCTCTTTTATGTGGGCATTAAGGCTGTGACCGATATTGTCATCATTTATATGATATATTTCTTTCAGAAAAGCATGAGAAATCTTGGCTTTTGACTGTATAAAGAGGAAACTTTCCAGCTTTCACCTAAAATCTCTTATCCCATGATTCACAGCATTAAGAAAAGGACTTGGGTACTTAGGGGAAGGAATTTCCAATTTGTGCTGCCCTCCTGTTTTTGCCTTGTAAATTTTGGCAGATTTCCTTACTTCACTGGTTTTACAATAGTAACCATTTGCAGCCCGGAGCACAAATGATGGGGAAAGTCATAAATACAGAGGTGGCATTGCTCTATTAAGTCATCCACATGTTAGGAAAGACATTCTTACATAGGGATCCTGACTTTTAGAACAAAAGACCCCGAGATGGCTGGAGGTGTTGACAGTGAGCAGGAAGAAATGAGATGAATAATCTCTTCTGTTAATTAACTGTTGAAGGAGACTGTGTCAGAAGTTTCTCTTATGTCTCCTCCACTACCCCAAATGCCAGAGAGTCAGTGAAAAGGGAAATGTGAGATGGGCTGCCAACTCGTGAACATCAGTGGGGTCTGCCTCAAAGTTTGCCCAGCTTAGGGCTTCCCTGGTGGCGCAGTGGTTGAGAGTCCGCCTGCCGATTCAGGGGACACGGTTTCGTGCCCCAGTCCGGGAAGATCCCACATGCCGCGGAGCGGCTGGGCTGGGCCCGTGCGCCAGGGCCGCTAAGCCTGCGCGTCCGGAGCCTGTGCTCCGCAACGGGAGAGGCCACAACAGTGAGAGGCCCGAGTACTGCAAAAACAAACAAACAAACAAAAAGTTTGCCCAGCTTAGCACTTACCAAGGTACCTCTTACAGGCTGAACTGTGTCCCCCAAAATTTGTATACTGAAACCCTACCCCACCAGTACCTCAGAATGTGACTGTTTGGAGATAGACCCTCTAAAGAGATAATTAAGTTAAAAATGAGGTCATTAGGGTGGGCCCAAATTCAATCTGACTGGTGTCCCTATAAGAAGAGGAAATTAGGACATAGACACACATAGAGGGAAGACCCTGTGAAGACATCAGACAAAGATGGCCATCTACAAGTAAAAGAGAGAAGCCTCAGAAGAAACCACCCTTGATCTTGGACTTCCAGCCTCCAGAATTGTGAGAAAACAAATTTCTGTTGTTTAAGCCACACAGTCTGTGGTACTTTATTATGGCAGCCCTAGAAAACTAATATAGTGCTTATAATAGTCTGTTAAGTGAACAAAAGAATCAATCTCTCAATGAGGACTCTTAGGAAACCTGAAATCTGTAGACATGTGGTGAGTAATTGGCACTATGAAGTATGGCCGAAGGTCTGGCCTTAGCTCTTCTGCTCATGATCCTGATGACCTCAGGCAAGTCTGCAAACCTCTCTGAGCACCAGATCCTTCTTTCGTGAAATAAGGATAATGATACTTGATTATATATCGTGTATTTATGGACGAAGTCCTCCAATATGTACTGGGTATATAAACATGAATGATATCGTCCTGTTCTGGTGATGCTTATTAAAGTGATTCTAATTAAGAGAGAGAGATGCTCATAAATGAATAATTACAGCACAATGGGACACCCACTCCAACGGAACTATGTACACGCACTTCCATAGAATTATGTGCATGTGTTAAGGTTGCATCAGATTAACTTTTAAGAGTGAAGTCAGGGAAAACTTCACATAGTTAATCATTGGGCTAGCTCTTAAAGTATAAGTTCAAATGGCAGAAAATCAGACAAGAGGGCTTTAGGATAAAGAAACATGCACAAAGGCAGGGGTGCCAAGAAGGGCAAGACAGGCTGAAAGAACAGTAAGTGGTTAGGCATGATTGGAGAGCACCACCAACATTAGCAGAACATGAGGCAGGAAAGCTACATCGGTGACAAATCATAAATGGTCTTGGACACCTAGACAAGCTGTCTCAGCTTTGTTCTATTAGGCATTAGGGATCAGAGAGGGTTTTTAAGCAAGAGAGTGGTATGAAGAGATCTGTCTTTTGGAAAGCATATTTTGAAGGCAGTGTGGAAAATGGATGTGATGGGAAACGTTTGGAAACAGATGCCAAGTAGGTATGCTATTGCAATAGTTCACGTACTTGCAAAACCCTGGGTGGGGGAGGGGGGAGGAATGAATGGATAATCTGTGTGAACTTACTGTTTAAATAATAATACTAATAATTGTGATTATTTTTGAGGGTGAGAATATTTAAGACCAGAATTTGTCAATACGTGTCAACTGTAACTAGATTTTCAGGGCCGTTGTGAAGAAATTAGTTAATCTTTTAACAAGCATATGATACCAGGAACTTTTCTTAGCTGCAAATTCCTCGATTTAACATTCAAATAACCACTCACTTTGATATAACAGCCAACAAATTTGAAGAAAGAAGTAAAGAGTTTCACCAAGATGACTTTTCAATTCATTTCTGTCCAGTTTCAATCTTTACTGAAAGTTACAGTCACTTTTGGTAGCAATAAGAACAAGTCTGTCCCCACGTTTAGAATAAACCAGAATAAACCAAGGGTTCAAATTCCACAGGTACTGGTGTTGAAAGTCTGTAGATTATGAAATATAAATATCAGTATATTTTAGAAACTGGATAATATACTTTCTTCAACAACATGTTCCTCTCTTTCTCTGCACCCCCTACCCCAGCTGCCTGCAGAATTTCCTGCTACCTCCTCTGCGCTCCCAAAGCCCTTTGTTTGGTATTGCATGAATCACACGGCGGGAAGGAATATACATAAGCCTTCTGTCTCCATTGCTACATCACAAACTCCTTGTCTTCTTCATCTCTGGTTCCCTAGAGCCTAGCACAGGGCCTGCCTGGCCACAGCAGATGCTTGACATTCAGTCACTGAATTGCTTTAAGGTTACTCCCAGGATGGTGTGTGTGTGTGTGTGTGTGTGTGTGTGTGTGTGTTTCTGTTATAAACTCAGAGTGAAAAGTGATAAAGTGATGTGGATTCCACTTGATGGCCTGTTCTATAAAGTAGTTCTCTTTTTAATGTAAAAACCCCAGTGAAGGAACTGACACATGCCAGTTTAAGTGCACATGCAAAAACTCTATCTTGCCAGCCAGCTTTGGTGAGCCCAGCTCTCTTTGAATGTAAGTGTCTGATTCATAAGTGCTTGTCCTGCACCATTGCCCAAGTGCAGATCACGTTTATTTGTTTGACTTATGCAGGACTAGTGTGTATACATCTCCTACACAGGATCTCATTATACCGAGGCAGAAAGTGGTTTAATGCACACTTTGTACTTTTGACATCTAAATAATCCAGTTATCATCTTGACATGGAAATTGGAATGTCTCTGTTTTAGTGGCCTGATATACTCAAGTTAGAATACATACATCAATGATTTCACAACACGATGTGTTCTACAGATATTAAACCTTGCTCACTGTGTTTCAAACAATGCAGTCAGGACAGTTCATTATACAGGGGTAGGGGAATACATTCCCTTTCTTTCTCTTTGCTTTTCTTCTGTTGACTAAGGAAGCATCAATAAAAAGGCGAGGTGTTCTGTACCTAATGTTTTCACGGACAGCACACATACTCAGCTCACAGACTTGCTGTCATTTACTATCTTTTTCCTTGGATGTTAATAAAGCAATAGGATACTTTAAAAAGGGTCTTCTTGTTCTTCCACTTGCTTAAATCATACTTAATATTGAGATATCTTAGAAAAGCGTTCTATTTCAATAATAGCTGACTTTTCTTGAGAACTTATCATTTGCAATGTGTCATACTAGGTACTTTAAACTCTCCCTATAATACCTCACCAGCCCTACAAGGTAAGTATTATTTTTTTCTCTCCTATTTGCAGATGCAGGAGTCGAAGCAAAGAGTCACTTTCCACCATTAATGGGATACAGATAAGAGCCTGTGTCTCTCTGAGTCTAGCTTTACATGCTGTACTATACTGTCTCAGCCTTTTGAGGTAGCATAAAACCCTCTGTTTCTTCTAACTTCAGTGTGAAGTTAGACTTCTAACTGAAAGTCTGCAATCGTTTCCAGCATGAATTTGGAACTCCATATATGTCAATGAATGACTAATGTAGCGCTAATCACCAACCGTAGGTCCATAGGGGAAGATTCAGAAATAGCAGAGATAAGAATATTTTTGCACCTGTGTAACAATAGCATCAACAGTGGTAATAAAGATAATAACATTTAGTTCACTTCTGGAGAAAATATTACAAACTAATCTCAAAGCAGGCGATACAATTAAGGCAATTGGTGGATTTGAGGTAGCAGTTTTAATATATTCACTTGGTAGTATGCTATGGCCCAACAAAGATGCAGGAGACTTCTTAAGTAATATCCAAGGGAAAATGACAAAATGTTGGATAAATCATTCCAGAGCTATCACAGAGAGACTCACTCTGCCATATGGAAAAGTGGTTAGGGAACAATTAACTTCAACAATGTATATTGCCCTGGAAATAAAACTGGATTAAGCCACCACAACTGCAACCTCTATAAATTAGCAATAATGGGCATCGTTTGAAACAATAAAAACTTTGAAAAATAGAATAATTTTAAGCCACCAAATCATTTATAAAAAGCCCAACAACAAAATCTAAGGTAGACACATCCAGCAACTCTTTTCTACTTAATTTGTCATATTTATAGCTGAAGTAAAGTAAATATTTGATGAATGTGAAGGTTCCAGTGTAGTGAACCAAGATAGAGTAATTGGCATTAAAATTATTGCAAGTGTTTAATACAAGAAGCCTTGTTTATGAAGTGCAGAAGATGTAAAACATGTGAATATAAATGGAAACACAGTGCTTGCATTGCTGTGTGTTATCAACAGACATAAGAAAGCTACTAAGATTATAAATCATCAACTGGCCTTCAAAGGCAAGTAAATAGCAGAATTGACATAGAGCTCCGTTGAGACCATAAACCAGGTAAGTAAACATAAAATTTAAAACACAGCATATACTGAGATAGAGCCATAGTCATAGACCAACAATTTCTGGATAAAAGACCAACAGGTTGCTACCTGCTCAAACCCATAAAGTAAATGGGATCATGGGCAGGACCCAGAAGAGGGGCCAGAAGAGGAAGGCATGCATGTTTTGAAGAGCAACCTAGGTAGCTCCGCAGCTGCAGGTTTAATAAGGCCAAGTTTATGTTATACTTTAGGGACAATTCAGAAAATGATGACATTGGATTCTATTCCAACAACAAATTAACTTAAGATTTGTATATAACTATGAAGATTCAGTCAATATAATGATTGCACACAACCTTCCTAAGAATATTTAATAATAATTTTTAAGAAGATGTCTTGCTTATTTAATTGCTTTCATATGTTTTATATAACTTCATTTTTACAATAATTGTAACTTTTATTCTTAACACCAAACAGCAGATGAGAAAATTGAATCTCAGGAGCAGTGAAATAATATGTCTAAGATAACACAGGGTGTCAGTGGTAGAACTAAAATGAAAACACAGGGTTTTGACTTCTACAGCTTTTTCTTCTCATGGAATCAGCCTTTCAAGTTTTAAATCAGTCTGAAATGTAAAATGCCAGTTGATTATAAGAAAAACATGTATCCAAGTTGGGAGATACATTTAAATCCCATTAAACTAATGGAAAAATTCATGAGCAATGCATGGATAATTTGTTTCTTATTAAAACATTAAACTTGTAGAGAATATTTAGCTGTTCAAATGTCAAGTAACAGGATAGCTATAGTAAGTTAATTAGGTACCAATTCATTGCTAAAGATACTTAATTGACATTTAATAAGCATATTAAATACCAATTAACCAACTATATTTAGTGCTAACTATATTTAGTCAAAGCTGTTTTGTTAATTGCTTGCTCAGTGCCTTAGTATCTATGGTCAATAGATTATAACCTAATTAAATATATACATTAATGTGTTCGCATACATGTTTCCCTAGTGGGGAGTGCTGCCCAGAAGCCCACATATGGGTTTAACCATCATCACCCATCTTGATGAAGAAAACATCGTCCAGCAAGCTGCCCTGGCTCATGGGAGACCCTCTGTACGAAAAAATTCAGCCAGTATCCAATGACAAGGGTATAGCACTCTCCTGTCACCGCTGAACTCGAGACGCAGAGGAATTAACGGGTGCCGGTGACACGGGCACAGGGCTCTTTGGGGCAGAGCTCAAACCCCTTTGAGCCCTCTGCAGAGGGACTGTCTCGATTCAGAAGCCACAGCCACGGTGTTTCATAAATACCATTTTTATTACCATCTACAGGAGGGAGGAACATACTGATTGTGATAATTGCCTCCAGGATCTCATGACTTTCCAGGGCTCAAAAGATCTTGGGCAGCGTTCTTTTGGGCTACTTGCTGAATAACGCTGTCAGTCACATGCTGGGGGACCCGTATTGTGTATTCTGGTCACAATGCATTCCCGCAGACTGATGCTTGCAGCACAATAGAGAAAGGGACACGTGAAAAGAGATCAGGGACCAGAGCACATTAACCTTGGTCACTCTTCCCTGACCCCACGAAGGCATTTAATGTGTCTGTAGGTTCCAACGACACTGGGAGTCCCTCTCAAGGTTTGAATATGCAGAAGTGCTAAACAGTGGTGTGAATCTCATTACTCAGGGTTGAAGGGCAAGGCTGGCGGTCCCTCAGACTATTCTTGCAGGCGAGATGCACCCAAACAAGCCTCGTTTCAACATGGCAAGACCACGTAACAGACATTTCCTAAATGAAGGTGAATTCGTATTTTGGAAGTCAATCCAATCTTAAAATTTGGGGAGCACTTTCCATTATTTAAGTAATCCAGTTGTTGTCCCCAGTGTGGTCACTGAGCTTGGCCAGAGCCAAAGTCCAGGGGCATGAACATTTAGTGGTGAGGTCTAGGTGATCACATTCGCTCTGCAATCCAGAAGAGTCAGCCACTTGAACAGTGAGTCAAGCAATTAGTTTGGGGAGTTCCCAATTTATGGGCAGAACTTTTCCAAGGGCAGTCTGAAATCCAAAGTCCAGGAAAAGCTGAGTTGGGACATGACGACTGACGACATTATGGCTCTAGGACACAGGAGTCAGAGGACAGGAATAATCAAAATTATTTCAGGAACACTTTTCTTAGTGTCTCGGATGTATGAAAACCCTGCAGCTTCTGTCTGAGACTGTCTTCAAGTACAGCTGCTCCATCGGCGTAGGCACAACCAAAAGAAATTCCCTAAGGTAACTATAATTCAAACATGTTAAGACTGGAGGAATAAAAATAAATTGTGGTGAGGCTGTATTTCTAGAACAGAATATAGTAAGGCATCCAAAATAGCAAGAGTAATACTTGGAAATACAAACAATTACACATATACTAGGTGTGATTATAAAATGACATGTGTGGTTATAAACAAACATGTATTAATCAGATACTAAGTTGAGGAGGTGCCTAGACATGCTGACCCCAGTTGACCTGTTCTGTCATTTTTCTCTCCACGTGAACAATGCTTTTGAGTACTTCTTGCCAGAGGTCCATCAGTAAGTATCAGCGGGACTGCATCTGTGTGGGGGGAGGGCAGGGGTAAGGGGGAGGATGTCTCCCTCCTTCAGAAAAGGACACTGGGCTCTGATGAGAATCTTCCCACCATCTTGAGACTTGGCAAAGTATTAATATGTAACACCATTTAAAGTGTCCCAGGGCAGGTCAAGTAATGCAATTTACCTCATTTGGCTTTTGTATCGAATTTTCCATTGGAAAGACTTGTGCACTTTGCATGTTTTCAGTTAATGAAGGATTGCTGTGTGCCTGTGAGCTTTGGTTGAGGATGCCATGAAATGGGGGAGAAAATTAGTATCCAGAGGGAGATAATTGTTGCCCTGAATAAATCTGATCAATGAGGGAAAGGGATAAAGAGATTGTATGTGAAATTTAAATTCTTCAGTATGAGGTGCTCTTGGGTAAGCAAAACAGTCAAGCTAAGGTTTGTAATGAATTAGTTAACACAACAGAAGAAGAGAGTCTGACTCTATAGACTGAGCCAGCATTTCAATTTTCAGCTCAGTAGGCAGTGGAAGTGAGGCTGAAGAGGAGGCTTGGCATAAATCCTAAATTCCAGGATATTGTACTACAGCCTTCTAGGGGGCTGGGTAAGCCACAGTTGACATATAGATTTGAGGTTCAGAATCTAGTTATGGTGTTTAAAGAGAAAGACAGAGCTATATTTGAGGGTAGGAAGAATGCAGGAAATTCAAGATAACGAATTAAATTCTCTTCAGATTGAAGAGAAATGGACAAAATGGGAATCCATGTTTGGTTCTACAAGTTGGTGATTAAGAGGCAATCTGAACGAAGTCTTAAACTCAATATGTCTTATAAATTTTTGGTTGACAGTCAATTTGAGCTTATGAGGTAGATCAGAACAAAAGGACGTAAATGCAAATCAAGAAGGAATGCATTTAAAAGAAATTTAAAGAGATTTTATGGAGAACGTGATGAAATTTAGGATGAATTTGATCACTACATGGATTTCAGTAAATTAAAAAGAGTTTAATTGGTTATACATGTGAAACTCCCTGAATCTCAACGGGTCTCTATGTTGCTCTAGGAAAGAGAATAGCGAGTTTACTTTAATTTGAGAATCCTGAGCTGTATTTGTCCCCTCCAGGCTGCTACCTTCAGAGACACCCTCTCCACATACATGTTGGGGGGGAGGGGAGGGGAGGGGAGCAGTGGAGGAACACTTTCTATTTCCTGGCCCCCAACCCTTAAAAGCTTATGTGCACTGTGGCCTGTGGTTCAGCAACATCACCTGGGAGGTTGCTGGAAATGCAGGCAGGATCTTGGGCCTCACTCTGGGCCTGTGGAATCAGAATCTATATGACTCATGGGTACATTCATGTTTGAAAAGCACAGGTCTAAAGCCACCAACCACAGCTCTACCTCTGGTTAAGTTAGGATTTAAACAGGCTTGGATTTGAATCCTGTCTGTCCCCCTTACTAGGCAATATTGGTTAAATTATTTCATCTCTGAGTTCCAGTCTCCTTGTATGTAAAATGGAAATGATGACAATAGTAGCTACCTACTTCAGAGTTTTAATAGCATGAAATGAAATTAGTATTGCCATTCAAAGCCCAGACTCTGAAACCAGACAGTCTGGCTCAAATACTGCTTCTGTCACTCACCAGCTGTATAACTTTGGGACAAATCATCTAACTTCACTTGGCCCCGGTTTTTTCATCTCTAAAGAGAAGGTAATAATTGTACCCATATTATAGGCTTGTGGTGGGACCCAGCGATGTAACAGATGTAAACCTTTTAAAATATCGCCGACACCTAGATGCACTATAGATGTGTTGGCTAGTATTACTGTCACAAACGCAGTGACAGGAAGACAACAGGTTTTCAGTAGATGTTAGCTATTCTCTGTAGTACTGCTTGTCCACAAAATAAATTATTGTTATAGAAGCAGCTGGATTAAGGAAGATGGAGAGCAACAAATTCAAGATTTAAGTAATTATAAGTTTGTGCTAGGATTTGCCTTGAACTTCTAATAAAATAATATGGGTTTTGGCAAAATGTTCCGTGAAACTACAGTAGGCTCACTTGCCTATACAGGCAAGTTGGAAAACAGGACAAGTTAATTCGCGTAACTCGGTTTTAAAAACACAAACAACTTTTCCCAAACAAAACAAAGGGATATCTCCCCCTCCACTGGATCCTAACCCCAACTGGTCTAGATTAACTCGTTTTTGTCTATGTAAACTGAATTTTCCTAATTCAATCTCCATTTCTGTAAGCCTGCATCTCTCTGGTTATGTAGGCACCAAGCGAGAGCCATGAAATCGTGGGTGAGGGCAGGAGTGGTACTAATTCAGTTTTCTCTTTCTTTCCCCTTTTGCCGCCCACCACCTTCCTCCAGGAATCTCAGTTCATACCAGCTCCCTCTAGCTAGTTTCTCAAAACCTCTTCTAGGAAGGCTGGCCACCCCTCCTTCCCTGCGACCTGGTTTCTGGCTCTTGGTCTCCCTGTGACCTCAGCTCAACCCCCCTTCCCTTCTCACAGCATCAGTTCTGAGCCCTGAGCTCGCCAAGGACGAAAGCTTCCAATTCCACTTTTACCAGCCTATGAAACCCTGAAATAATTTGCCTCAAACCAGTTCTTGGAGAGAGAGGCCTGGTCGGACAAATGAAGGACTGGATTGAATCTTGTTCTTGCAAGAGAATGCTCACGGCAACGTCCGTTTGTAGCAACAAGATTGGGATGTTGTTTTGTGCTTTATGGTTGCCCATTCTGGTTCTTTCCCGGGTGTACTGTCTTCCCTGGAGGGGTCACCTCGCAGAGTTTTCTCAGTGGTCTGGTCTTCGGTGCTAAGAAACTCGTAACAAATTACCAGGACTTCAATTCTTAACTTGACCAGCTGTATTGAAGAAAGGGAGCTTTGTCTCCCAGTGCTGGAGGATCTATAATTCATCCTCCATAAAAAAGTCAATATTGGGGCAAAAATGACATTTAAAAATCATAAAATAAGTAGTCTGGTATTTACCTAAGATGTTCTTTTCCTCCCTTCATTTTATATACCACGTACTGTATCTTTTGTTTTCTTTTGGGTGCTGTGAGCACCTTTGTGACAGAGAAATGCTCTCCTGTTTCCAGTGGCTTCTGGGTAAGGGAAAAAACAGAACCACTGAGAAAAGACAGGTGGAGGCAGCTCGGAAAGACCTCTGCACACACTCTCCTTGCAGTTTTGATCTGGTGAAATAGGTTAAGTTAAAGGACTGAGCCACACAATTTAGCTTTCTTCTTGATTCTAAAATGGTGCTGTAAATTTTTATAGCAATACAAATTAAAGAAAGATTAAAACCACAAAGCACAAACGGCTCACCGTTTGTAAGTGGCAAATATATTTGTATCCCTCATCAGGATGGTGGGAACACTGTCCCAACACAGCAGCGGCCCCAACAGAAGACGCCACCAGCCCAATCATGGGGAGGCAGAAGCAGGGACCCCTCTGTGCCAGGCAAACTGATTCAAAGCTTCAGGAAGCATCAGTGTGACTCCTCCAGGCTTCTTTGTGAGAAACTGGATTAATTCCCCCCACCATTCAGAGTGGGGTAAATATTTTTAAAGTCGTGTCCTCCTGGTAACCTCAGGCAGCTCATAAACAAAGGACGCTGGACCCTTTCCTAAGGTGTAATGGCAACAGGCATTGGCAAGGAGGCCCATTAGCCTTCTATGGAAAAATGCCCATCAGTGAGCTGGAAGGGGAAATGGTCACAGTTTGGAGATGTAGGTCAGTGACTCTAAACTAATTTGTTAAGAGAACACTGGGGAAGGAAGAGAAACCTACAGAGATTTTACTGTCAGGCTATTGCATAGATGTCAGAGAATTCAGTATAATTTCCTTTTATTCAACAAGAATTTGTTAAGCATTACGTGATGCAAGTAGCAAGACAAATTGGACTGTGCTAAAAGCAAGATAGGATAGGTACACTCATTCATGCACTCTTAAAACTTTCTGGTCATTTAATACGAATAAATTTAGAAAGGTGTACGCTCTGTGTGTGTAAGTCTATAGAACGTATGTATGTGCGTGTGTGTGTGTATGTGTGTGTGTGTGTGTGTTTTCTAACTAAAAAGTGTAATAGAAAAGTTCTGGGCCCTATCACCATAATGGGGTATTTAATAGTATAACTTGGAAAGTAACCAAACAACTATTTTCAACATGTTCACTCAATTGATAGAGTGACCAAATGAAAGGTGAGGAAACTGTGGAACACAAAATATTCATACTTTTAATTCTATCATATCATAACTTGGAACAATTTTTTACAAGAGAGATAATATACACACAACCTTCTAGATCTTGAACACTGACCTGAAACACTGGCCTCATAGGGTAGTTGTGAGATACTCATAAGACAGTGTTTATGAAATACTTAACACAATGCCTCTCTCAATAAAGTTAAAACTCCCCACACAGCTCACCCAGAAAACACTCCTCAAGTGTGGGAGTCTGAGGGAAAAAAATCTATTAGAATAAGTACCACTTTTCCTTCTGCACTCATTGGAAGATAAACAGTAGCCATCACTGAAGATTAAAAATGTATTGAAGGAAAAACAAAATTGAAAACATTCCATTTATGAATCTTTTATTTATTATTTGAATTTTATTATTTTTGAAGTACAAACTCTAGGTCTAGTTCATAAGACTGTGCTGTTCTCCAAAACCTAATAATAGCACTTAAAATTTATCGTGTGCTTATGAAATGTCCAGCAATGGGCTAAGCCCCAAACATGTATTATGTAAGTTAATCCTCATATAATCTTCTGAGGAAGGTTCTCTTCCCATTCCCATTTCACAGATGCTGAAACTGAGGTTAAGTTACACTGTCAAGGTTGCATAGCTAGTCAATGGCAGAACCCAGATTGCAATGCCAACTTTAGACTGTGAGTCTGTACCCACCAAGCGCACTGCCTTTCAAAACATAGTTTGGGAACCACTGCCTTTGGAATTCATTAAAAGTAAATTAATTCTAAGAGGGAAATGAAAATTTTTTTCAAGTGAAAGTTATTATTTTTTTTTGCCAAAATCCAGGGTGATCCGTTATTACGTTACGTTCATTGGGCCAGGCATTTTTCCTCTTGCATATCTTATTTCATTCTAGCCTCCCAACAACCCTCTAAAAGAATAAATACCCCATTCTTCAGATGAATAATTGTCCAAATCATTTATCCAGTGTTACATAGCCAGTAAGCAGTAGAGCCACGTCTTGCTTCTTAGCCAATCTGAAGCTAATGCTGTATGTAACTCCACCAAGAGCAGCGGTAGGAGAGGAAATGTATTGATGCTGTTGATGGTCATCAGTTGGAATTGGCAAAGATCAGTGGAGAAGATTATACCTCCTGGTAATGGATGGATCCTTTCAGTAACTAGCAGGAATAGAACTAAGGGGAGAAAAAGAAGTTCAAATGATAAAGACTCTGTGTTGAAGAAATCAGGGCTCAGAGCAATTGCAGGGAGCACATGAAACTAACACAGATCACCAGAGTGTGGATTAGCGGAGTTTATAGCAGCAGCAGAACAGGTGATCCAGAACCAGAGCCAGAAGAGAGATTATCTCTATACTCTAGTCATGTGGTCCTCAGATCAGCAGCTCTGCATCAGCTGAGAGCTTATTAAAAATGCAGAAACTCGGGTCCCGCCCCAGACCTACTGAATCAGAAAACTTGGGGTGGGGCCCGTCGGTCTGTGTCCACAAGCCCTTCTGACGCCTGCTTCAGCTGAGGACCACTGCCTTAGCCCTTCTGATGCCTGCTTCAGCTGAGGACCACTGCCTTAGCCATCTCCAGCTATATTTGTAAGGAGATGGAGGTAGTTAACCCCAGAATTGCATTGTAGCTATAGCTGCATGTTATATATATGGCTGATGGGAGGAAATTCTTACGTGTACACACATTCATTTACATGGCCTTGAAAGGTGGAAAAGGTCAAATATAGTATGTTCCATGATGTGATTCCCATAATTCTCCAGTCCCAAGAAACATAAGTAAATTGCTACCACTCAAACTGATAGCACAGTATTGAATTCCCAGAGGAGCCATGTGTTCAAGCAGGATCTCACTGAGAACCTTATCGAACAGGGTGTGACCCTGAGCAAGTCTGCTCCCCACCTTCCCCCAGGGATAGGAGGAAGGCAGGTGATGGACCACCAGCATTGTAAAGCTGTGTCCGAAGCATTTTGCTTTTTTTAAGCTTACCTTTTCTGATAGTCTAGCCCAACTTCCCTGTCACCTACCCATCTTCAGTCATTCATTCTATTTTTTGTCTGCTGATGCATATGGGTTAGAGGATCTCTCCAGATAATGGGATCTATCAGCTCAAATGCTGACAACTCATCCTCCTCATCTCATTTGTCTCCAGTTGTCTCCCCCAACTGTTGTAATATGTGAGTGAGGACAGCAGTTCCCGGCAGGGAGTACCTCCACCTGTGCTTGCATATCTTCCTTTTGCTCCCCCGGTCTCTTCTGCCCTCCTCACTGCCCCGGGAGGCTGACAGTGTGACTACAGCGAAGATTCTGTCTTCTAGACCTCCAACTGGCTTCAGTTAATGGAAGAAGGGAGGAAAAGAAGGTCTGGCTCTCCCTGTAACTTTGCCTCAAATCAGTTTTGTCTCTTGATCAAAGGTTACTGCTCCTCTGACAGTGGCCTGGTCCACACTCCCAGGAGCCATTTCCCCTGCTGACCCCTTTGAGCTTTAGGGTGGCAACGGCCAGTCTGCCTTAGCCCCAGAGGACTGCACTCTCCCTTAAGCATCTCCTACACCAGTGGTCCCCAACCTTACTGCTCCTTAGGTCCCTGGGAGTTCTTTAAAATACCAATTTATGGGCTTCTCCTACGGCCAATTAAATTAAAATTTCTGGAGTGACTGAGCAGGCACTGAACTAGACACTGAGGGATCCAAATGGAAGAGGTTTCTGTTCTCATGAAACTTACAGTCTCAAGAAAGACAGGCATTGATAAACTAAACACAGATTGTTATAAAGTGCTACAAAAGGAAAGACCAGGGAC
This sequence comes from Hyperoodon ampullatus, assembly GCF_949752795.1. Taxonomy (NCBI): domain Eukaryota; kingdom Metazoa; phylum Chordata; class Mammalia; order Artiodactyla; family Ziphiidae; genus Hyperoodon; species Hyperoodon ampullatus. Next base: position 42,036,333 of record NC_136926.1, on the reverse strand, counting down.
ACTGATGTTTTTTAAAAGCTCTCCAGGTGACTCTAATGTCAGCCAAGGTTGAAAATCATTGTCCTTACCAACACATGTGTAAACAAACCTTCCTAAAATTGTCCTATTGTGACGTTTCATCTCTTTCCTGACCCATGCATCCCTTTATGTCTTCATCTTATGTTCACCAGGGGGAGACAGTAGGAGAAAATTGTTTAGCTAACTCTTGTTTTAATCCTAAGCCTGTATCTCCAAGAAGTGATGGAAGATAGACTATTCAGTACTTCAAAATGAAAAACATTCACCTATGCACTTAGACAAAGGCTGTAGAACAGCAAAATTGGCTCTCACTTCAATATTTACACTGGATTTGACAACATTCTAATTGAAAAGGAGACTGAGAGTGTGTATTCATGGGGCTACCAGATACCACTCCCTAATTCACTTATTTTCATACTTTCTTTTTGATTGATCTATGTATTTATGGCTATAACGTTTCTTCTGAGTACTGTTTTGCTTTATCCTTTAGATTCTAATTGGTAAAGCTTTAGTTATCAATGTTTTGTAACTTTAGTTTTTATTTTCTCATTGACTCAAGAGCTTTTAGAACAACTTTTAAATTTTCTAATGAAGGGTTTTGGATTTTTTAATTTTGTTTTTAGGTGTTAGCTTTATTTTGCTGTCCTTAACTTTTGTCCAATTGAGAAACCCTTTATGTCTACTATTTTAGTGTGTTTCCATTTTTTCTCCTTTATTTTCTATTTCCACTTTATAAATAGTGATAATGTGGGATTCAGTGTACACTTATCATGACTGTGATGTCTTCATTATGCATTATTGCATACTTTAGTAGTATAAAATTCTTTCTTTGACTTGATTAATGCCTTTGGCTTGCATTCTACTTGTCTGATTTTATTATCTCAATGCCTGCTTTCTCCAAATGCCCCATATATATTTTTGCCCATTAGTTTATTTTCAACCTTTTTGAGTCACTTTATTTTAGGGTTGTCTCCTGTCCAGAGCTAGGTTTTTTTTAAGTTAAGCTGGAAATATTTTTTTTTTAGTGGGAGGGTTAAGCTTATTTATATTGATTGATGTAGCAATCTTAGTTCTGTCATATTATTTTATGTTATGTTTTCAATTTTTCATAGTTTCATTGTTTGGGTTTTTGTCTTTGGAGACTCCAATTTTGTGAATTTTGGATTGCCCCTTGTATTCCATATCCATCTTTTTTCTCTTTATTCCTTTTAAACTCTTATTTTGTTTCCATTTATTTTATTAGCTTTTCTCTTTTCTGTTTTCTTGTTCCTTATTATGTGTTCAGTGGTAACAATTTTTTATGCTCCTTCCAATTTTGCCTTCATTCCTGTGATGTTTGTTTTTCCTTCTACATCTTTCCTGCTAGCATAATTCATCTCCTTGCCATATCTTCTGTGATTTCTCCCATTTTATTTTGGGGTCTTCCTTCAAAAAGGCAATTACTTCATTTTTAAAAATTACAGCAAAATGTTTAGTCATAATTTTTATACAGTATACAGTAACAGATTTTGGATAGGTATTCTTTCTATTGTTACTGGTTTCACCTGTTTTCTTTGGAATCTTTATATCAATGTTGTGCTAATTTATTTTTATTGCTTATTATTGAAAGAGTTAGATTTCCCTCAGCCAGCTCTATCAAGGAGTATCCTCGATAGGTGAGAAAGGAGTCAGGGTAGGCTTCCATTTGGCAGGTTTTATAAACTAAAGGTTTTTTTTCCGTACTACAGAGATGTAGGTTTCCTGCCAATATGAAGAGTCTATGTGAGTCTTTGTATGGTCCTGTCTCCTCTGCTTCCCTGAAAAAAAAACAGGTTTAGAGAGAAGTAACAGATCTATCTTCTGGGAAGGAGCCTCTTGCCACAGAGAGTATTTTCTTCTGGCACTTTCTAAGAACTGAGATCACTGGGTCTTCTCTCTAGTCTCTGTGTTTCTTCTCTTAACTTTCTCCCACGTGGCTTCTGCTACATCTCAGCTCCTTTCAACAGCTCTTTCATACATTTTGGAATCCAGAGATTGCAACTATCTTCTAGTTTCACAAATTAAAAAGGGGTGGGGGGAGGAGAGGAGGGATAGTTGAATTAATTTTCTTTCTCGGTGCTGCTATAGGAGGTGATTTCTAAGAAAGAATGGAGAAATGTTGATTTATCCAGCCATGTCTGTGTCAGGAGTTCCTAGGGCTTCCAGATAAGTGGGTGAATCCAGTTAAACAGACAATTCAAGTCAACAAGAAATTGCCAATTTTTGGCATCAGTTTTTTTTGTCAACTTATTTAGCATCATGAAGATAAGGACAAACTAGATACTTTTCTTTTCTCTCTTCCCAGGCAATCACATCCACTCTCATGGCTTTAAGTATCATCTTTATGCCAATGTTCCCAAATTTTTATTTTCTCCCCAGATCTATGTAGTAAACCGGCAACATGACATCGTCCCTTGGTATCTAACTCTTTCAATAATGAGCAATAAAAATAAATTAGCACAACATTGATATAAAGATTCCAAAGAAAACAGGTGAAACCAGCAGCAATAGAAAGAAGACCTATCCAAAATCTGTTACTGTAGACTGTATAAAAATTATGACTAAACATTTTGCCGTAATTGTAAAAAATGAAGTAATTGCCTTTTTGAAGGAAGACCCCAAGACATCTCAAATCCAACCTGTCCCAAATTCAGCTTTTGGTCTCAGGCCACGAAATTTGTTCCTCTCCAAATCTTAATCAGCATCACTAGAGAACCTGTCTATGCAACCAAGCACTCATGGCAGAAATCCAAGACTTATTCTGATACTGCCATCTCACACTCAACATTTAGTCTAACTCTGAAGACCCTCATGATTGTCTCCAAAATAGTTCTTCAATCAATCTCTGTTTCCCCATATCTACCACCTCCCCTACAAACTAAGACTCCAGGAACCTTCTAACTGGTCTCGCTGATTCCACACTTGACTCCTTCCAACTCCTTCTCCAGAGAGATCTTTTTCAAATGATCCTTCTCTCCCCTGCTTAAATACTATCAATAGCTTTCATTTGTTTTTACAGTTAAATATCAATTCCAAACATGCTCTACGAAGTTCCCTTGACCATCTCCCCAAGCTCACCTCATATCTACCATTCTTCTCAATGACTAGTTCATTCTTTTCCAGCAGCCCTGAATAAGCTTATCCAACATAGAGATAAGCTCATTTTTCTTCAGCTCCTTTGCATGTAGTTTCCTCTAGCTGGTGCATTATCCCCACACTGCTACCTCTTTTGCTTTCCTACCTCTTACCCACTTCTTAGGTTCCAGTTGAAAATCACTTCTATGAGTTCTTGCCTCTGCATTCTAAATAAAGTCAATCGCATGAGTTGCCTTCTCTCATAGCACCCTATTCTTTCCTTTCATAGGACTTATCACTATTGCAAGGACACATTCCTATGTGATAATTTTATCAATGTCTATCTTCCTCAAGTCTTCATGTCCATCTGGACTCCCCAGGTTCTAACTCAGTGCCTGCACATACAAGATTTTCAATACCTATCTTTTTGAATGAAAGAAAGTTACCCAAACTTGTCTTTGGCATTGCTAGTGAAAAGTGGCTTATTTTAAGGAAATGTTTGAAAGTCTTGTTGTTTTCAAAGTAAAGCATTTCAAAAGGAATAAGCTTAAAGTATATATCTGGCTTTTCCTGCTCCAGGAAAAGTGAGGGCTTGGGAAGGTTGGGACCACAGGCCTGGGGATCATTGATACTGGTACCCGAAGCAGTGTGGGGCCTGCTGAGAAATCTTAGGGCAGATCTGCTACCTTGGGAGGCAAAAATAAGACTCTTCCACTAAGGAGAGTGATGCTGGAGCAGATTGGCATCGCACGAGAAGCATTTTCATCAGCCAGCCCCAGTGCAGAGGTTAAGACTGTGGGCTATGGATGCTAAGGGGCACTGAGCAAGAGAGTGGGAATCTCTGTAGAGGCTCAGGAGACACTTCCTTCTGCCCAAGACCCAAGGAAAACTAAGAGGCCTTAGAGGCTCCTCCAGTCCCCAAAAGACTGCAGACCTTGGACACTATTCCTCAGATTCTTCTCTAGGAAAAGGAGTAAAAAATAACCCCAAGACCATACTTTTCAGGGACTAAGACACAGGTAGAACTTTTGAAGGTCATTTGGGAATTTGAGGAGGGGTTTTTGTTCTGGCTCTTAGATACTGGGCTATTTTGTTACATTAAATTTCGAGTGTAGGCAGGACACAGAAATAAAGAAGTCCTGGAAGCACAAGAGGAAATGGGACAAGGAAGAGAATGAGGAGTCGGTGCAAAAAAGGGAAGTAAGGGAACTGCTCTGAAGCAGGTTGAAGGCTAAAGCTGTGAGGATGAATGGGCTTTCCCAGTGATAGCTACTCGATTAAGACATTTGAGAAACACTGCATGGGTTGATTGCTTCCTTAAAATAAGAAAAAAGAGAGAAAGGAAAGCTGCTTCAGGAAAGAACTAAAATGTGTTCTAACCTGTAAAAACATGAACAGGAAATTCTCCACAGGAGCACTTCCAAATGAATAGGCAGGATTGAATTTCCCTCACTGATTCTCAATTTTGAACTTTGTAAGTGCTGAACCCCAAATGAACATCAAGGTGGATTTTCCCTTTATTAAATGGAGAAAGGAGAAAACATAATATTTATAGAAGTGCTTCTTGGTAACCTGATTTTTCACTTTACAGTAAATCACATTGTAGAATCTTAAAATCATGCCAGTTACTCTCCCTTCTGTGATCTTACAGAAGTCCAACTCTGTTCCAGGCATTGCATTCAATTAAATTCTACAGTTTCACTTTTATAAAACTGCATTCTAGTATTTTGAACCAGAAACCAGGTAAATTTAATGGCAACAGAGACTGAGTGTGTTCATGTAAAGCTAAGTCTAGTGCACCAAGAGTGATACTCAGATCCATTCATTTGTTCCAAAGATATCTACTGAGTACCTACTATGTGCTAGGCACTTCCCTAAGAACTGGGGCAAGAACAACGAACAAATCAGAGTAGACTCTTGCTTCCCTAGAGCTTAGACTCATGGGAAAGACAAATTAAGCAAGGAAACAACAAACCAGACTCTCTGAGTAACAATAAATGCTATAAAGAAAATAAAACAGGGTGATACAATCAAGACAAATACTAGGCAGGTGACTGTGTTAGACAGGGCATTGGGGAGGTATTGGAGCTTAGAATTGACTTATACAAAGGACCCAGCCCTTCTAGGAGTCAGAGAAAACAATTTTAAGCAGACAGAAGAGCCCATGCAAAGACCTGAAGCAAAAATGAGCTTCCTCATGTGAGGAACAGAAAAGAGAAGCAGGCCGGAGTGTGCTCCAGGTCAGAGTCCAGAATGGATTTCAGGTCACTGCAGGGAGTATGGATTCCACAAGGGCAACCAGAGTCACCTTGTTAACAACAAGGCCCACGTGGGTTACCTGGCCACCTCAAGTGAGTCCTCATGTCTCCTGGGCACATCAGACGTGAACCTGTGTGTAGGTTAGCCCAGGTTAGCCAGCTGCCCCTCAGCATCCACGCCAGACCTCATGGAGTAAACAGAGGATCAATGAGGCCGCCCAGGGGTCCCACATCACCAAGGAAGTGGTGGATGTGGCCCGGCCCCACTCCTCCTATGAATCAAACCCTTCCCAAGCAGCTGGCACAGTGGGCAGCCCCAGGAGGTCCCCTTGACCTTCTCTCCTCCCACTCAGCTCTAGGCCCTCCTGATGTCCCCACCACCGCCGTGGTGTCCTGCACACACTCTGAACCAGACGACCAACTGGCCCTGGGACCTCCTGCCAGGTTTTGCTGCCCACAGCCCCACCCCACGGTGAGCTCCCAGAGAACTGTCAATGCTCCACCCTGGCTGCTCCTTTGCTTTCACGTATTCATCCAACAAACATTCACTGAGCTACTACAAATGTCAGGGCTCTGCGCTGCTTGTTTTCTGCTGCACCTCCCTCCTTGAAAAAAACCAAAAACAAAAACTGTAGTACTTACTCTCAGAGTGATCCCAGTTTTACAGTCACCCATTTATGGGGGACTCCTTACCTGTCACTCACACTAGAACAATGACACACCTGCTTCAGTTCCTTCTTCTTCCAATGATCTCACATCCCATCACAGAATAATAATAACACTCTTCTCTTTGGGATGGGATAGAGCCACGTGACTAAGGGCTCGGGCTTTACAGCCAGGCCAATCTGGTTTTCCATTCCACTTCTGCTAACTCCTGCTCTGTGACGTTGAAACCTTCACTGTACTATATTTCAATTTCTCCCTCCATAAAATGTAGAGGTCATGATTTCAACCTGAAACAACTGCTGTAAGGAAGAAATAATAGCTGATAAACTAGGTGAAGTACCTATCACACTGCCTAGCCCTGTAAGCGTGTGATAAAACGTCACTTCCATTTCTCTTTTGTTACAATCCCCAAGGTTTATAAGCAGGGTCTGACTTTTCTTTATACCTGTGTTCACCCTCTGATCATTACACATTTAATGCCCAGAAAAATGTCCTGCTCAGAGGAGATGATCCTGAATGCTTCATGCTAACCAATCAGAGAACAGGAAAAGAAAAGTGAGGGAAGAGGTGAAGGTGAAACAGTAGAAACTATTAAGACCCATGGAAGGAATACTCTGTGCCAAGCACTCTTTTATATATGTTAGACCTTTCAATAAACTTTCCTCACAAGGACCTCAGGAAGTAGGCATTCTTATGGAGCCCATTTTGGCAGAAGAGGGAAGTAAAGTACAAAGTTTAAAGAATTTGACCAAGGTCACAGTCAGTAAGTGGTAGAGCTGAGATTTGAACTCTGGGAGTCTGGCTCCAAGATCATGTTCTTAACCACTAAGCTAAGCAAGAGCTAAAGCTGTGAAAGAGAAAAGGATGCAAGGATGAAGAAGTCAGCAGTTTGATTCTTAAGGATCAACACAAAGGTTTAAGATCATGTGAAAATTTTGCAGGACACAGGGACTTCGGGAAGGAGACCTAAAAGTTTCTCAACTAGAGTCAGAATTGATGGTGAGAGAAGGAAACCCTCAATCACCAGCAGCTGGGGTGATCAAATGCAGAGGGGTTGAAAGGAAGGGGCAGAGCTTTTACAAGTACATCCGAGAGCGAAAAAGGAAACATCAAGGGGAAAGTGGTCCCATTAATACATAAGGAAGGCAAAAGAAATCAATGAAGATCTCTCAGTGGCTGCACTCCTCAACTTCCTTTTCAAAATTGGATTTTAAGGAGGAAAGTAAAGAGGTAGAAGCCAGAAGGAGCTGAGTGATACCTTGATGGGAGCTATAAAAGGAAGCAGATGCAAATGAAAGGAGGCCCTTTTTATTTACTTGAATCAGGGAATATACAACCGAAGGAAACAGGTTAAATCTCAGTAAAGGACAGCAAGGGCAGAAGTCGAAACGATCCACGTTCTTGTCAACTTGTGTTGTTTCACTTCCACAGTTTTCCAGCTCAGTCTCCATGGATACCCCTTCGCATTTATTCATTCATTTATTACATATTTATTGACTAAGAATGATTAAACCCCCTCCTTTGCCCTTGAGGAACTGGTGATCTTATGGGAAAAGCTGACGTGTAAAGAAATCATAAATATGCAACGTGAGAAGCCCTACAATTGAGAAACATATAAGGGGCCTGGGAATCCAGAAGAGAAGAACAGTGAACTCTGCCTGGAGCAGTCAGGAAAGGCTTCAGTGCAGAGGGGATCTTTGAGCTGAGATGTAAAAACAGAGCAATATTCCAGGGCACGTGGTGGAAGGAACAGCACATGCAAGAGGGTGGCTTGTTAAGGGAGCTAAAAGCAGCTCGGTATTCATGGTCACAGGAGACAAAGGGGAGGTGGGGGCAGAAGAAGTGGATGGGAAGGCTGGTGGGTTCATGGCATAAAAGGCCCTCTATACCATGTAAGGATTTTGAACCCATTTGGTTGGGCTATGGAGAGTCATGGAAGGATTTTAAGTGGGAGAATGGCTTGATCAGATTGTTTCAGAAAAATAACTTGAATAGCAGTAGAAAGAGTTGAGTAAGACCAAAGCCATTAATGGAACTATTACAAGAGTTCAGGGGAAATTTGAAGAGGGCCTGGCATGGCCACAGGGACAGAGAGAAACTAAATGATTCGAGACATATTTAGAAGATCGTGTCTAATGCAGCAGAGAGGCACATTAAGACAAAGGCTGGAAATCACCCATTGGGTTTGGCAATTAGGAGGTCATTGGCGACCTTAGCCAGAGAGGTTACCAGGAATTGGTGTTCAGAGGGGTGGGGCAGGCAGAAGCCAGATTGAATGTATTGAGGATGAAATTGGAAATCAAAATCCGAAGGTAGAAGTCTGACTGTAAATTAAGGAAGAGGGAGCTAAGGCCAGAGCGAGATTTATAGGAGAAGCGGGACCTTGGACCACAATTATAGTTATAGGTAAAAACCTGGAGGCAAAGCAGATGAAGACATGTCATAGAGGGATGAGCTGCTAGAGCAGGAAGTGACAGGAGAAAGCATGCGAAGGTGTTGGTGTGGATCAGTTTCTCAGCTAGAGGTAACTGAGGCTTGAGAGACTTTGGGCCCAGTGGTTTTTATTTTTTCTGTAAAGTAGGAGGTGGTGGAAAGATTGCGGAAAGGTTGAAAATCAACTTAGGTGACTGAGGAACTATTGACTACAGATGAATAAAAGGATTGATGGACTCTGTCAAGGACCCAGCTGACACCATAAAACAAAATTTGCAATGGCACCACTTCTCATATGTGCGTAAATTTCTTCAAGGGTATCCAGCAACCTGCTCTGTTTGGGCTGCACAGCTCTCCCTCCCATCTCCAATTTTCTGAGGACGGCAGCTCAGCCTGTCCCTTCCGTTCTTGTGGGGCTGTGAGTTATTTGGGGAGCAGCCAAGTTTATGCCACCTGGTCCCACCTTTATAGGCACAGTTGATTGGCCCTGCGGCAATAACCTGATCCAGTCTGGGGTATCTGAATCTCTTTCTCAGGAATTTAAACCTGGACCTCAAAGCTCCCATCTCAGTCTACCTTCTCTCAAACTGTGAATTCAGAAGTTATTCCTGGTAACCACTTCTTACCACAGGACTGGAAAAACAAAGAGAAACTGCAGGAAGAGAGAGGCATGAAGCAGAAGCATAAAGGGACATGGGGCTGATGACACAGAAGATGTCCTTGATTTCCTTTGGGACTCTGCTTCTGCTCTAGGCAACCCGGAGGATTTCTTTCTTTTTTTTTTTTTTCTTAACATCGTTATTGGAGTATAATTGCTTTACAATGGTGTGTTACTTTCTGCTTTATAACAAAGTGAATCAGCTATACGTATACGTATAGCCCCATATCTCCTACATCTTGCTTCTCCCTCCCACCCTCCCTATTCCACCCTCTAGGTTGTCACACAGCACCGAGCTGATCTCCCTGCGCTATGCGGCTGCTTTCAACTAGCTGTCTATTTTACATTTGGTAGTATATGTAAGTCCATGCCACTCTCTCACTTCGTCCCAGCTTACCCTTCCCTCTCCCCGTGTCCTCAAGGCCATTCTCTACGTCTGCGTCTTTATTCCTGTCCTGCCTCTAGGTTCCTCAGAACCACCCTTTTTTTTTTAGATTCCATATATATATGTGTTAGCATATGGTATTTGTTTTTCTCCTTCTGACCTACTTCAGTCTGTATGACAGTCTCTAAGTCCATCGACCTCACAACAAATAACTCAATTTCATTTCTTTTTATGGCTGAGTAATATTCCATTGTATATACGAGCCATATCTTCTTTATCCATTCATCTGTCGATGGACACTTAGGTTGCTTCCATGTCCTGGCTATTGTAAATAGTGCTCCAATGAACATTGGGGTGCATGCGTCTTTTTGAATTATGGTTTTCTCTGGGTATATGCCCAGTAGTGGGATTGCTGGGTCAAATGGTAATTCTATTTTTAGTTTTTTAAGGAACCTCCATACTGTTCTCCATAGTGGCTGTATCAATTTACATTCCCACCAACAGTGCAAGAGGGTTCCCTTTTCTCCACACCCTCTCCAGAATTTGTTGTTTGTAGATTTTCTGATGATACTGATTCTAACTGGTGTGAGGTGATACCTCATGGTAGTTTTGATTTGCATTTCTCTAATAATTAGTGATGCTAAGCAGCTTTCATGTCCCTCTTGGCCACCTGTATGTCTTCTTTGGAGAAATGTCTATTTAGGTCTTCTGCCCATTTTTGGATTGAGTTGTTTTTTTTAAAATATTGAGCTGCATGAGCTGTTTATATATTTGGGAGATTAATCCTTTGTCAGTTGCTCCATTTGCAAATATTTTCTCCCATTCTGAGGGTTGTCTTTTCATCTTGTTTGTAGTTTCCTTTGCTGTGCAAAGGCTTTTATGTTCCATTAAGTCTCATTTGTTTATTTTTGTTTTTATTTCCATTACTCTAGGAGGTGGATCAAAAAAGACCTTGCTGTGATTTATGTCAAAGAGTGTTCTGCCTATGTTTTCCTCTAAGAGTTTTATAGGGTCCGGTCTTACATTTAGGTCTCTAATCCATTTTGAGTTCATTTTTGTGTATGGTGTTAGGGAGTGTTCTAATTTCATTTTTTACATGTAGCTGTCTAGTTTTCCCAGCACCACTTATTGAGGGGACTGTCTTTTCTCCATTGTAAACCCTTGCCTCCTTTTTCATAGATTAGTTGACCATAGGTGTGTGGGTTTATCTCTGGGCTTTCTATCCTGTTCCATTGATCTATATTTCTGTTTTTGTGCCAGTACCACATTGTCTACATTACTGTAGCTTTGTAGTATAGTCTGAAGTCAGGGAGTCTGATTCCTCTAGCTCCATTATTTTCCCTGAAGACTGTTTTGGCTTTTTGGGGTCTTTTGTGTCTTCATACAAATTTTAAGATTTTTTGTTCTAGTTCTGCAAAAAGTGTCATTGGTAATTTGATAGGGATTGCATTGAATCTGTAGATTGCTTTGGGTAGTATAGTCATTTTCACAATATTGATCTTCCAGTCCAAGAACATGGTATATCTCTCCATCTGTTGGTATCATCTTTAATTTCTTTCATCAGTGTCTTATAGTTTTGTGCATACAAGTCTTTTGTCTCCTAGTTAAGTTTATTCCTAGGTATTTTATTCTTTTTGTTGCAATCGTAAATGGGAGTGTTTCCTTAATTTCTCTTTCAGATGTTTCATCATTAATGTATAGGAATGCAAGAGATTTCTATGCATTAATTTTGTATCCTGCAACTTTACCGAATTCATTGATTAGCTCTAGTTGTTTTCTGGTGACATCTTTAGGATTCTCTATGTATAGTATCATGTCATCTGCAAACAGTGACAGTTTTACTTCTTCTTTTCCAATTTGGATTCCTTTTATTTCTTTTCCTTCTCTGATTGCCATGGCTAGGACTTCCAAAACTATGTTGAAGAATAGTGGTGAGAGTGGACATCTTTGTCTTCTTCCTGATCTTAGAGGAAATGCTTTCAGTTTTTCACCATTGAGAATGACGTTTGCTGTGGTTTTGTCATATATGGCCTTTATCATGTTGAGGTAGGTTCACTCTATGCCTGCTTTCTGGAGAGTTTTTATTATAAACCAGTGTTGAATTTTGCCAAAAGTTTTGTCTGCATCTATTGAGATGATCATATGCTTTTTATTCTTCAATTTGTTAATACGCTGTATCACATAGATTGATTTGCATATATTGAACAATTCTTGCATCCCTGGGATAAGTCCCACTTGATCATGGTGTATGATCCTTTTAATGTGTTGGTGGGATCTGTTTGCTAGCATTTTGTTGAGGATTTTTGCATCTATATTCATCAGTGATATTGGTCTGTAATATTCTTTTTTTGCAGTATCTTTGTCTGGTTTTGGTATCAGGGTGGCGGTGGCCTCATAGAATGAGTTTGGGAGTGTTCCTTTCTCTGCAATTTTTTGGAAGAGTTTGAGAAGGATGGGTGTTAGCTCTTATCTACATGTTTGATAGAATTTGCCTGTGAAGCCACCTGGTCCTGGACTTTTGTTTGTTGGAAGATTATTAATCTTCAGTGCTTGTGATTGGTGTGTTTATATTTTCTATTTCTTCCTGATTCAGTCTTGGAAGGTTGTGCTTTTCTAAGAATTTGTCAATTTCTTCCAGGTTGTCCTTATTATTGGCATAGAGCTGCTTGTAGTAGTCTCTTAGGATGCTTTGTATTTCTGCAGTGTCTGTTGTAACTTCTCCTTTTTCATTTCTAATTTTATTGATTTGAGTCCCTCTTTTTCTTGCTCAGTCTGGCTAAAGGTTTATCAATTGTGTTTATCTTCTCAAAGAACAAGCTTTTACTTTTATTCATCTTTGCTACTGTTTTCTTTGTTTTTATTTCATTTATTTCTGATCTGATCATTATGATTTCTTTCCTTCTACTAACTTTGGGTTTTGTTTGTTCTTCTTTCTCTAGTTCCTTTAGGTGTAAGGTTAACTTGTTTATTTGAGATTTTTCTTGTTTCTTGAGGTAGGCTTGTATTGCTATAAACTTCCCTCTTAGAACTGCTTTTGCTGTATCCCATAGGTTTTGGTTTGTTGTGTTTTCATTGTCATATCTAGGTATTTTTTGATTTCCTCTTTGATTTCTTCTGTGATCTCTTGGTTATTTAGTAATGTATTGTTTAGCCTCCATGTCCCTGTGGTTTTTACATTTTTTTCCCTGTAATTGATTTCTAATCTCATAGCATTGTGGTCAGAAAAGATGCTTGATATGATTTCAATTTTCTTGAATTTACTGAGGCTTGATTTGTGATCTATTCTGGAGAATGTTCCATGCACACTTGAGACGAAAGTGTAATCTGCTGTTTTTGGATGAAATGTCCTATAAATATCAATTAAGTCCATCTTGTTTAATGTATCATTTAAAGCTTGTGTTTCCTCATTTAGTCTTCATTTTGGATGATCTGTCCATTGGTAAAAGTGGGGTGTTAAAGTCCCCTACTATGATTGTGTTACTGTCAATTTCCCCTTTTATGGCTGTTAGCATTTGCCTTATGTATTGAGGTGCTCCTATGTCAGGTGCATAAATATTTACAATTGTTATATCTTCTTCTTGGACTGATCCCTTGATCATTATGTACTGTCCTTCTTTGTCTCTTGTAATAGTCTCTATTTAAAGTCTATTTTGTCTGATATGAGAATTGCTATTCCAGCTTTCTTTTGATTTCCATTTGCATAGAATATCTTTTTCCATCCCCTCACTTTCTGTCTGTATGTGTCCCTAGGTCTGAAGTGGGTCTTTTGTAGACTGCATATATATGGGTCTTGCTTTTGTATCCATTCAGCCAGTCTATGTCTTTTGGTGGGAGCACTTAATCCATTTATATTTATGGTAATTATCAATATGTATGTTCCTTTTACCATTTTCTTAATTGTTTGGGGTTTGTTATTGTAGGTCTTTTCCTTCTCTTTTGTTTCCTGCCTAGAGAGGTTCCTTTAGCATTTGTTGTAAAGCTGGTTTGGTGGTGCTGAATTCTCTTCACTTTTGCATGTCTCTAAAGGTTTTAATTTCTCCATCAAATCTGAAAGAGATCCTTGCTGGGTAGAGTAATCTTGGTTGTAGGTTTTCCCCTTTCATCACTTTAAATATGTCTTGCCACTCCCTTCTGGCTTGTAGAGTTTCTGCTGAGAAATCAGCTGTTAACCTTATGGGGATTCCCTTGTATGTTGTTTGTTACTTTTCCCTTGCTGCTTTTAATATTTTTTCTTTGTATTTAATTTTTGATAATTTGCCTAATATGTGTCTTGGCCTGTTTCTCCTTGGATTTATCCTGTATGGGACTCTTTGCACTTCCTGGATTTCAGTGACTATTTCCTTTCCATATTAGGGAAGTTTTCAACTATAATCTCTTCAAATATTTTCTCAGTCCCTTTCTTTTTCTCTTCTTCTTCTGGGAACCCTATAATTCGAATGTTGGTGTATTTAATGTTGTCCCAGAGGTCTCTAAGACTGTCCTCTATTCTTTTCATTATTTTTTTCTTTATTCTGCTCTGCAGTAGTTATATCCACTATTTTATATTCCAGGTCACTTGTCCGTTCTTCTGCCTCAGTTATTCTGCTATTGATTCCTTCTAGATAATTTTTAATTTCATTTATTGTGTTGCTCATCATTGTTTGTTTGCTCTTTAGTTCTTCTAGGTCCTTGTTAAATGTTTCTTGTATTTTCTCCATTCTATTTCCACGATTTTGGATCATCTTTACTATCATTACTCTGAATTCTTTTTCAGGTAGACTGTCTATTTCCTCTTTATTTGTTTGGTCTGGTGGGTTTTTACCTTGCTCCTTCATCTGCTGTGTGTTTCTCTGTCTTCTCATTTTGTTTAACTTACTGTGTTTGGGGTCTTCTTTTCACAGGCTGCAGGTTCGTAGTTCCCATGGTTTTTGGTGTCTGCCCCCAGTGGCTAAGGTTGGTTCAGTGGGTGGTGTAGGCTTCCTGGTGGAGGGGACTAGTGCCTGTGTTCTGGTGGATGAGGCTGGATCTTGTCTTTCTGGTGGGCAGGACCGTGTCCAGTGGTGCGTTTTGGGGTGTCTTTGACCTTATTATGATTTTTGGCAGCCACTCTGTGACTGGGTGGTGTTGTGTTCCTGTCTTGCTAGTTGTTTGCCATGAGGTGTCCAGCAGTGTAGCTTGCTGGTTGTTGAGTGGAGCTGGGTCTTAGCGTTGAGCAGGAGATCTTTGAGAGACCTTTCGCCATTTGATATTATGTGGAGCCCAGAGGTCTCTGGAGGACTAATGTCCTGAACTCGGTTCTCCCACCTCAGAGGCACAGGCCTACCCCCCAGCCGGAGCACCAAGACCCTGTCAGACACATGGCTCAGGAGAAAAGGGAGAAAAAGTGAAAAAAAAGAGAAAGAAATGAAGGAAAAAAGGAAGGGAGGAAAAAGTAAAATAAAAAGACAAAGTTATTAAAATAAAAAATAAAAACTTTATTAAAAATAAAAAAATTTAAAAGTAAAAAGGAAAGAAAGAAGAGAGCAACCAAACCAAAAAACAAATCCATCAATGATAACAAGTTTAAAAATTATACTAAACCCCCCCCAAAAAACGGACAGACAGAACCCTAGGACAAATGATAAAAGCAAAGCTATACAGACAAAATCACACAAAGAAGCATACACATACACACTCACATTAAGAGAAAAAAGAAAAATATATATATATCTATACAGAAAAAAAAGGAAGAGAGCAACGAAATCAATAAACAAGTTTACCAATGATAATAAACTCTAAATACTAAACTAAGATAAACATAAAACCAGAAAGCAGTCTGTCACATACAGCAATCCCCAAGTCTACAGTTGCTCCCAAAGTCCACCACCTCAATTTTGGGATGATTCGTTGTCTATTCACGTATTCCACAGATGCAGTGTACATCAAGTTGACTGTGGAGATTTAATCCGCTGCTCCTGAGGCTGCTGGGAGAGATTTCCCTTTCTCTTCTTTGTTCACACAGCTCCTGGGGTTCAGCTTTGGATTTGGCCCCGCCTCTGTGTGTAGGTCACCTGAGGGCTCCTGTTCTTTGTTCAGACAGGACGGGGTTAAAGGAGCAGCTGATTAGGGGGCTCTGGCTCACTCAGGCTGAGGGAGGGAGGGGTACGGAATGCAGGGTGACCCTGCGGCAGCAGAGGCCACGTGACATTGCAACAGCCTGAGGCGGGCTGTGTGTTCTCCCCGGGATGTTGTCCCTGAATCACGGGACCCTGGCACTGGTGGGCTGCACAGACTCCTGGGAGGGGAGGTGTGGCTAGTGACCTGTGCTTGCACACAGGCTTCTTGGTGGCTGCAGCAGCAGCCTTAGTGTCTCATGCCCATTTCTGGGGTCCGCGTTGATAGCCACAGCTCGCGCCGGTCTCTGGAGCTCGTTTAGGCGGTGCTCTGAATCCCCTCTCCTCACGCACCCCCAAACAATGCTCTCTTGACTCTTAGGCAGTTCCAGACTTTTTCCTGGACTCCCTTCCGACTAGCTGTGGTGCACTAGCCCCCTTCAGGCTGTGTTCACTCAGCCAACCCCAGTCCTGTCCCTGGGGTCTGACCTCCAAAGCACAGCCTTAGGTCCCAGCCCCAGCCCACCCCAGCGGGTGAGCAGACAAGCCTCTCGGGCTGGTGAGTGCTGGTCGGCACCGATCCTCTGTGCGGGAATCTTTCCACTTTTCCCTCTGCACCCCTATTCTTGCAGTCTCCTCCGTGGCTCCGAAGCTTTCCCCCACTGCCATCCGCTGTCTCCGCCTGCGAAGGGGCTTCCTAGTGTGTGGAAACCTTTCCTCCTTCACAGTTCCCTCCCAGAGGTGCAGGTCCCATCCTTGTTCTTTTGTCTCTGTTTTTTCTTTTTTCTTTTGCCCTACCCAGGTACGTGGGGAGTTTCTTGCCTTTTGGGAAGTCTGAGGTCTTCTGCCAGTGTTCAGTAGGTGTTCTGTAGGAGTTGTTCCACATGTAGATGTATTTCTGATGTATTTCTGGGGAGGAAGGTGATCTCCATGTCTTACTCCTCTGCCATCTTGAAGGTCTCTCCCAAGATTTGTTTTAATGTCTCTGTACTGTTCTGCCTCTGGCCGAACCCAGCTGGGACAGAAAGAAGGATGCATAAATTCAGCCCTGGTGTTCACCTCAGCGTGCATCTCGGACCAGCTGGAAGCAGTGGGCATGATGTGCAGAGGCTGAGAACTGACCCCAGAACTGGCCAGAGTCAGTATGACACCCAAGGTCCACATGGACTTGCCCTTTACACTGTTTAATCCTTCTCCCCAACAAGTAGCTTCTTCTACCAAGAGACCCAAGCTTTCTACAGATTGTGCTTCTCCTACAAAGCTGGCTTTTCCTCTCCACCTTACTGTCCTGTTCCCACCATCATCCCATCAAAATTTTTCTTTAGGAGATGCTTTTTGGAGAGGATCTGATGCTTAAATATAGGTCAAAGTGAATGATTATCAGGGTTAATGTATTCTTTTTCCCAGGGGCTTTGCATCTTAATAGGGAATCATATCTTAACCCAAAGGAAAGAAATGCTAATGGTGGGCTCCCAATAGTTATGCACAAGCTAAAGAGGATGGGGAGGGCCTCCAGGCACATCTCAAATCAAACCACATGGGTGGCCACCTTCTTTAATTATGACCAAGTGTATAGGACCAGCTCCCAATAAATAAAAGACACTCCACTTCTCTGCCTGATTCCAACAATGCCTTTGAATCTGTGAATTCCAGCTGCTCCTCCCCCAGCAGGTACTGCCTTGCTGTTGAGCTTCATACCAGAACATCCTCACTCCCACCTCTCATGTCCCTGATCTAGAGAACCACTCTGGCCAACTTCCTGTCAAATCTCACCAGAGCCACCTGCACCAAAGGAGGAAGCCCTGTCACAGGCATCTTTTTAAACCAGACTTGACAACCTACCTGAATGCATGGAGAGGAGGGTGGAAGAGTTGTGTATTGGCAGCTGAGAAACTAAAAAGCTTAATAGCTACTCTCCGTATTTAACTTTTGTGATTCTGCAATCCTTGAAACGTTAATAATCTATTTGATGGCATCTGAGATCCACCCCCCCCACCCCAAGTTCTAGAAATCTCGATGCTTAAAAGGGACCTATCAGGGAACTGGCAAGCAAATTTTTGTTCTTTTTTTTTATGACTTTGCATTCCTGCCTCTGTCAGACACAGTGAAAGGTTTTCCATTGCATAGACGAGTTTCCTCTCATTGATTGGAACCTTTTAGCTGGGCATCAGGCACTATCATTCCCCAGCACTACACTGGACTTACTGACAGCCAAGAAGTATTCTGATGGTCAGCACACCCATCAGCAAGAAGTTTCAAGATTCCAGATCACCTCTTTCCAATGCAAAAGCCAGTATCTCCATCCTTTTCCTGTGTAGCCAGGCTGGTTTATGGTCTTCTCACTAAAATGTGGCATCAAGAAGCACTGGTGCTATTTTATGGTCACCTTATTTTTGATAAAGGAGGCAAGAATATACAATGGAGAAAAGACAGCCTCTTCAATAAGTGGTGCTGGGAAAACTGGACAGCTACATGTAAAAGAATGAAACTAGAATACTCCCTAACACCATACACAAAAATAAATTCAAAATGGATTAAAGAACTAAATGTAAGACCAGACACTATAAAACTCTTAGAGGAAAACATAGGCAGAACACTCTATGACACAAATCACAGCAAGATCCTTTTTGACCCACCTCCTAGAGAAATGGAAATAAAAACAAAAATAAACAAATGGGACCTAATGAAACTTAAAAGCTTTTGCACAGCAAAGGAAACCATAAACAAGATGAAAAGACAACCCTCAGAATGGCAGAAAATATTTGCCAATGAAGCCACTGACAAAGGATTAATCTCCAAAATTTACAAGCAGCTCATGCAGCTCAATATCAAAAAGACAAACAACGCAATCCAAAAATGGGCAGAACACCTACATAGACATTTCTCCAAAGAAGATATACAGATTGCCAACAAACACATGAAAGGACGCTCAACATCACTAATCATTAAAGAAATGCAAATCAAAACTACAATGAGGTATCACCTCACACCAGTTAGAATGGGCATCATCAAAAAATCTACAAACAGTAAATGCTGGAGAGGGTGGGGAGAAAAGGGAACCCTCTTACACTGTTGGTGGGAATGTAAATTGATACAGCCACTATGGAGAACAGTATGGAGGTTCCTTAAAAAACTAAAAATAGAACTACCATATGACCCAGCAATCCCACTACTGGGCCCATATCCTGAGAAAATCACAATTCAAAAAGAGTCATGTACCACAATGTTCATTGCAGCTCTATTTATAATAGCTTCCATTTACAGTGGAAGCAACCTAAGTGTCCACTGACAGATGAATGGATAAAGAAGATGTGGCACATATATACAATGGAATATTACTCAGCCATAAAAAGAAATGAAATTGAGTTATTTGTAGTGAGGTCAATGGACCTAGAGACTGTCATACAGAGTGAAGTAAGTCAGGCAGAGAAAAACTAATGCCATATGCTAACACATATGTGTGGAATCTAAAAAAAAAAAAAAAAAGGCTCTGAGGAACCTAGAGGCAGGACAGGAATAAAGACGCAGACATAGAGAATGGACTTGAGGTCACAGGGAGGGGGAAGGGTAAGCTAGGACAAAGTGAGAGAGTGGCATGGACATATATACACTACCAAATGTAAAATAGATAGCTAGTGGGAAGCAATCACATAGCACAGGGTGATCAGCTTGGTGCTCTGTGACCACCTAGAGGGGTGGAATAGGGAAGGTGGGAGGGAGACGCAAGAGGGAGGAGATATGGGGATATATGTATATGTATAGCTGATTCACTCTGTTATAAAGCAGAAACTAACACACCATTGTAAAGCAATTATACTCCAATAAAGATGTTAAAAAAAAAAGAAGCATTGGTGTTCTGAACCATCTTTAAGACGTTTTTGGGGGGACTTTCTGGAAACAAATGAGGTAAGAGTAAGTGGTAGAGAGTGAAATGACTAGCCCTGACTGTGTTGTTCCCAATACTCAGGTACAGCCCTGATTGAAATAGATGGCTACCTACAGAAGAGAACTTCTATAATTCAGTGAGTCCCATGTTCCCAATTTACAGTCAGCTAGCTCCCGCACACAGCAGCTCACAATCAGGTGATGACTAGGGTTCTCATCTCAACAACAAAATGAAAACAAAATGTTCTAACCAAAGGAAAACAGGAAGAAGAAACAGAACTAAAATAAAGAACCTGAAAGACATCTACAAAAATAAATCCAGCAACTCCACTCCTAGGATATACCCAAGAGAACTGAAAACGTATGCTCACACAGGAACTTGTAAAAGGATGTTCAAAGCTGTGTTATAGCATAACAGCTAAGAAGGAGAAACAATCCAGATGTTTACGCATTGATGAATGGGTAAACAAAATGTGTATATCCATATAATGGAATATCATTAAGCCATAAAGGAGAATGGAGTACTGATACATACTAGAACATGGGTGAACTTTTGAAAACATGCTAAGTAAAAGCCAGACATAAAATATCACATATTGTATGATGCCACTAGTTTGAAATGCCCAAAATAGGCAAATCCATAGAGACCGAAGTAGATTAGTGGTTGCCAGGGGCAAAGGGAAGGGTAGAATGGTGAGTGACTGCTGATGTGTACAAGATTCCTTTTTGGGGTGATGGAAGGTTTCTGGAATTAGATAGTGGTGATGGTTGCACAACTGTGTGAATATACAAAAAAAAACACTGACTTGCACACTTTAAATGGGTGAATTTTATGGTATGTGAATTATATCTCAATTTTAAAAATATTTTAAATTAAAAGCCATTGTAGTACAAGTAGGACAAAGAGAGGGATATGAAGAATGAAGAGTGACTAGGACTAGGATCACTCATTTATTCAACAAAATTTAATAAGCACCTACTATGTCAGGCATTGCTCCAAACAGAGCTGACTTAGAGTGAATGAGGCAAAAGTGATTCCTGCACTCTGGAAGTATATCACCTGGCAGGGGAGACAGACACTAATACAACAAAGATACAAATAAGTATGAGATTACAGTAGATGGATGGATAGATTGATGATTGATTGACAGACGATAGATAAATAGATGATAGTCAAAAGAATGAAAGAGAGAGAGGGAGGGAGGGAGAGAGAGAGAGAGAGAGAGGGAGGGGGAGGGGGAGAGAGAGAGAGAGAGAGAAAGAAAGAAAGAAAGAAAGAAAGAAAGAAAGAAAAAAGAAAGAAAGAAATTACAAACACTTTTTAAATGTGGTATCCTTCTATTCTATGCAATATCATTTAATAAATTCTTTTTAGTCAGACTCCTGGGATAGTACAAATGAATCATCAATAATGAAGACATTTGGGGTGTTCTTAATCCTTAAGTCAAAAGCATTTCCCCTGGAGACATCAACAGCAATAAATGGAAGAGCAGTAGAGCCATCATCATTCTTATCAGTGACAGGACAAGCCGGAGTGGATGGTCATCTCCTACTTTGTGAGCATTGGCAGAACCAGTAGGCAACTACCAAGATGATATCAGAGAACCACAGGGAACCACAGACTCGCTTTAGAGCTGGAGAAAATCAGCCCCTGAGAAGTGAAGTGGATTCCAAAGTCAGTCAACTTGTAATGATAGAGCTAAGACTTGAAAGAAGATCACAGGAAGTCTATGTTCCGAAGTCTGAGCTCCTTAGACACTGGCAGTGGTGCTCACCTGCTGGAAAGTGAACCATTCTAAAGTAGTAACAGATAATTGTGGGCTAGTGTGTGTTCCCTTCAAGGTAATCTATTACGACTTTCAAATCAACAGAGGTCTTATGGGAGAAAAAAATCTCAGTGGAAGATGGAAACTAAAAGAACCTCTGAGGCCAAAAAGATAGACTTGTGTGGTCTGGCATGCCTTTTACTCCCCCTGTTCCCAGACCATACATCGAAGCATTAAGGCCACTTGGGGCTTGTTTCTCTTTAAGTCTTTATTAGTTGCTCATTTAAACGGCACCTGTACATTCCTTCTATTCAGCAGATACATGAAGTTGGACTGTAAACCTTTTCACTGGTTTAGGCTCCCTTATTGAGCAAATGCGTTTAGTCTCCTGGTATCAGCCACCTTTGTGAATTCTTTCAGGAGTGGATGGAAGAGAGGGAGGACCACCAGGGGTCTCAGAGCCTGGACAAGTCCTCAGCTGTCTGTGTAGAGAGAACCCCAGCCTGTTCCTCAGCCTAGTTCTTGGTCACCAGACACCGATTCTACAAAGCTGGCTTCTGGGACTCATTCAAGTGAGTGAAATGTAAGCTTTATTGAGCACCTACAGTGCACTGGTCATGGAGGGAGCATGGAGATGAATCCAGCCCATCTCTGCCCTCGACAAGGGTGCTGTCATGGAGTGATTCATGCTGATGCTGAGTGTAGATACAAAGGTGGCTTCCTAAGAAGGGAGAGTCCCCTTGCTACACACTTCCCTCTTCACTGACTGTGTATTTTGCCATTTGAAACACTAGTGCTACAAGGTACTCTATGTAAAAAGCAATCTGTGGGCAAGTCTGTCTGGGAAATGTAATGTCAGCTTGAGAAAATGATAAGAAGAAAGCTATCTTCCCCACCTGGCTGGGGGACCTTGGATGCATATTTTAATCCTGACTCTTCCGTTAGTTGGCTATGTGAGCTTAAAATTAATACGATCAACTTTATATTTTCATACATACAACTTTATAATTTCATTTCCAGATTGCTCTGTTAGGAAGCTTGTTTGTCTGGTACTCTGTCAACCTAACAAACCACTTTCCCCACCTTTCACTCCCTTTCTCTCTCCCCAAGCGCGCACACGCATGCACAGACACACGCCTCTCTCTTCTAAGGGTTAACCAGAGGGACTCTGAATGAACTGCTGTGTCTTTCATAACTGCTAATTGACAATGATGGCGATGCCTGCTGGGCTTTCTAATCTATGGCAATCTTTTCATTTTTCGCGGGCCACCCTGCTCTCCCAGTCCCCATAATAGCTATTCTAAAACCACACACTTTGCAGCCTTCTATTCATCTCTCAATGGCAAAATAACTTGTAGCATGGTCTAGTGAGTGGTTCAGAGCACTAGACTTTGAGTCAGGCTGCTTAGAGTCAAGCCATTTGAATTCTCTAATATTTGGTTCCTCATCTATAAGACATGGCTGATCATTGATGCAACTAACAAATAGCATTTCAGTATCTATGTGCTAGGTACTCATCTCAGTGGGACTGTCTGACCCCTGGGGGTACGACAGGAAACGAGAAAACAAGGTCCCTGCATTCACTGAACTTGCATTCCTTTGGAATGGTTACGATAACACTTATCTCTTAATATTGAGATGAGGTTAATGAGATGATCCCTTATCTCATTTAATCCAGATTTAGGACTGTACTTTTCCCATAATAAGTATTCAATAAATGTTAGCTTTTATGATAATTATTACTACTACTTCATAGAGTTTACTTAGGCATAAATTCCCCCATAATCTCATAAACTTGTCTTCATCCAATCCTATCCTTACTGCTGTAACAAAAAAGTTGTGATCCGCAAAGCCACCTGTGGGAGGTGCGACTAGACCTTCCACTATGGCCATCACCTTAGCCCTCAGCTCCAACTTCCTAGACTACAGTAAGGAGTTTTTCCCTTGCCATAATGCTGGAGGGAGGAGGGAAGGACAGGTACCTTGAGTTCTGAATTTGTCCCGGATATTATAAACCATTATAAGGGTGATAGAAACCAGAGAATCTGTTATCGTAAAGTTTGAGCAGTTTTCTGATTCGCTGGAGATGGATCCTGGAGACTACCCGTCAGCAGCCCATCCGTATGATTTATGGACAGTGCCTCAGTGGACATTTTGGCCATGCAAAGAGGTTCTACTGGAGTAAAGATGTCCTGAGACACTACTGCTCCAAGGAGCAGGGAGAGGGGATAATAACGGCATCAAGGAGGCTGCTGCTTCTGGAGATACATGTTAGCTGAGGGGAGAGGAGAACAATCAGGGACGCTGAGATCTCTATTCCCTACCCGCCCCCTTGGACTGTATTGGAGCCCCATGCTTATATGTATGAGAGCTAGAAATGGATACAGCCATGAATTTGAGAGTCTTTCAGATTTGAGGCAAAAGTAAATACCAGAAACTGTTCATGGGAGATTCTGAGACTCCGTGCATAAGCAGAGTTTCCTTGGACCCAAAGAACAGATTGAGACCCAGAGGTACAGGGTCTCACAGGTATAGGAAAAGGCTATCCTGTTTTTTCATCTGCACAGACCCAGCTTCTCTCTTGCATGCTGAGGGCCACAGCTCTAGAAGCACCCAGGCTGCCCACTGTGGCAGTGGTGAGTCTTCCTTGAGTAGCCTGATGGAACTGGACCCCTTCAAAGGCAGCAGGAAAGAAGGAACATGGTGAGTACCACGTAGACTGCTGGTGGCCATCAGTGGGTTCATCCTGTGGGTGGGTGCTGCAGAATAATAGGGAGAATAATTGGGAGTTACATGCCTACTTGAGTGAGAAGAAGGGGTTCTGGGCTATATAATTTTAAGATTAAATTAATTAAGATTTAAAAGTTTACATGTCTGCCCTCATGTTTTAGTACTCACAAGTGAAGCAAGAAATTAAAAATATTTATTTCCCTTGATCCAAGAGGAACAGGAGATTCTTCTGTTATCCAAAGTTAATCTCCTACTTTTGTTCTGTATCTTGCCCAAACCACACTGCTTTACTAAAGTGGTGAATTGTAACTCAGATCTGTGTGGCTCCAAAGCCACCCACCCATGGGTTGTCAGTTGTCAATCTGACAGTTGTCAATCTTTACTCCATGTGATTGGTGTTCATTGCTGCCCTCCCATGAGACTGATGGCAAGCCCCTGATGGCAGAGAATCCAGTTGCTATGTTGCTATGTGTGAGTACAGCACCTTGATTATCATAAGTACTCAACAAATTAACGAGACAGGACATGGCCTGAGCTTTAAAGAATGGGTAAAAATTGAGATGGACTGAAGCTGTAAATCAGGGTTCCCCAAACTTTCAGCATGCATCAGAATTGTCTAGGGGGCTCATAAAATGCCCATTCTCAATTCAGACCCAGCAGGTCCTACTGGATCCTGAGATCTTCGTCGTTAATGAGCATGACCAAGGATCCTCTTGAGTTGGTCCACAGGAACACGGCCACAGCACTTTCTCTAATTTCTCTGGCCCTTCCTGAGCAACCTTTCCTCTGAAATCACTTGTGCTCCCAGTCTGTGCCACAAAGGAAGAAGTGTTTTCTTAGGCTGTTCTTCATGCTTCAAGCTTTCCATGAGCTGATCATTCTCTGATCCCCCACACCACTGTATCTGTGTTTCTGCTACGATGCATGTACTTGGTACTAGCAGTGTCTATACTCATGCCTCATCACCTCCACTGAGCTATAGACATCTTGAGTTACCAGAAGAAAAGGGAGTTCATACTGAGTGGGCGCTCAGCAGATGTTGGGGGCAGGGTATTGCCGGCCAACAGCCTGCAG